>NC_133971.1:73536832-73849332 GCF_031877795.1 Strix aluco
GAAGTTTTCTCAGCACAATTACATGCTTTGCAATTGAAAACTTATAAGCTTCACATAAAAAAAAAAAAAAAAGCAAGAAAATTAATTCAGTAGCTTTTTCTTAAACTTTTTGCCAACAAAAACTTGCTTTTTACTGAAAGGATTTTTCTTGAGGGCAAAAATGTTATGACTGAATTTTCTGCTTAAAAAATGAAAGATCATTAATAATATGAAGTCATTCTCCAATAATGTCCTCTGGTTTTCCAGGAATCCCACTTCTTACTAATCAAAGCCTTCTAAAAAGTGATCATACAGATAACCTTCAGAGGGAAATACTCACACTCAGCAGGGATTTTTAATGAATTATTCTGTCCTATTAAACCAGGAGGAAAGCAGCTCCTCATCTCAGAACTGTAATAATTATCTACAGAGAAGAAATTTGTGTATGTATATAAATAAACAAAGAGATGGCATCAGTCAAGTATTTTCAATTGTGTTTTAAAATAACCCTTTTTCCCCAAAAGTTTCAATGAAAAGGAGAATAATTTGCTTTCCTCTAGAAGATGCCACTTCTAGAAGATTTAATGCTATAAAGTAGTTCTTTCAATCTACCAGTATGTACTACTGACTTAAATCTTCTATTTACTTATTCAAAAGATGTCTAACAGAAGAACAATACCTGACATTTCTGTTGCCCACTCTATATTGTCAAACCCATAGATTTATCCTCTCTCTGATGCTGACAATTCTGTGGTTCCAACAAATCACCTGTACAGGATCACCTTCCACGTAAGTTGCCAACTTCTCTTTCCCTCAATGCAAACAGTATATCACCACTTCATCAGCATATTTTCACTAAAAAGATAAAACTTTACTACATAGCAAAGGCAGAAGAAAGGTCCACAGTGCAAAAGGACTCCCTGGTGCTGAAGTGTGTGTGTGCTTGGATATATTTCAGCTTTAAAAAATTCGAGCTTTCAAGTGCCCCACTTCATAACTCAACAGGAAGGAAAACAAATCATCATGGATTTTTTAATAACCTAAAATCAATAGGATGCAGTAAGCATTAATGCCTTAGCATTTACTGCATTAAGTAGTAGTTCTTGTGGCAGAGAAACACACATGTGCATTTATAGAACCTTATGATGAAACAGTGATAAGTAAACAACTCATTAAAACCAAAAGCAACAAACCTTTAGGTCTCAGATTTTTTAAAACTAATTTTTTTAATTAATTACAGATTTTTATTAATAACTTGCTCACTATTCCTTGCTTAAGGGTTTAAAAATTTTCTGGCTGTGCTTTGCCCTAACAGATACTAAGCTATACACACATGCACACACATTGTGCTTTTTAGGGCTGGAGAGTAAACCTGAAGACACTTAGGTCTGAAGACAATGAAGGCAATGCCATTTTCTATTCTTTCAATTGTATGTGTTATTGCTCCAAATTCACTGCTCGGAAAGTTTGTCAAAGTTTGTCTTTGACATAAGTCGCAGCATAGAAGAAGAGATACCAACCACTCCTGAGAAAAAGAGGTGCCAAGGGTCATCAAGGTCTCAAAGGCTATGAAATTATTTTTTCTGGTACTTTTGGCTTTATCCTTCTTGAGTTTCAAAATAAAACTGGTACCACAAACTTCACTGAGTATTCTTTACCATTCTTCATCAATTTTTTATGCTGTATTTTATCTTAGGTAAAAGTTTCAAGCCAAGGTAAGTGGATTATTGCAAAGTAATAGAGGTATGTACAAGTAAATTCATATCAGTAGCACTGAGAACAGGATGCGTAATTGCTGTTAAGAGTTCAGATTATAGTTTAAATGTCTTCTATTTACAAGGTTACCTAGTCTTACCCACATCTCTTTCACTTTTTTTTAAGTTTTATCTTTTTATGACTTGAAGGAGCTGGGCAAAAACGAAAACGCTTAGTCATACAAAATTACCTAAGTGCAAAGTTCAAATGACATAACAACATATGTTTTTGTTTAAACAAGCAATTTTTCAAATGGGTTACCTGTACAACTGTTTGAGTTAGTAGGCACCAAGGGGTAAGCAAAGCTTCCAAATGCTACACACTTCAGCGGACAGAAAAGGAATGATGAGATTTTAAAAGCAGAAGAGTATGCAGACAATTTTTGTGTACAGAATTTTCCTTTCAACTTACTCTTTAGCCACGACTGAAATATTCCACAAAGAAAAATGAAAAACAGATTCTCTGTCTCCCTTTACCTTGAGACGTCTTACAACCTTGGTTGTCTGTTCTGCCAAAAGCATACAGAACGGAGAAAAACACAGAGCCAATGTAATAATTAACTAACTCACTTTCTGGATGTGGTAAATAATTAATTGACCTAAACAAATTTACCATAAGATTGTCCCATAAAGATATGGCATATACAATCAAATGTAACAAAAAAAAAAAAAATTATAAACTGCTTTACTAAATTTTCACTTCCTCTTCCTCATATTTATCTTAAAAATAAACTTGTAAGGATGTGGAAAGATTGAATTCTATGATTGTTGTCACCTGGACTCCAGAATATTATTTATAAAATATAACCTTAAGAAAACTTATTTACAACCATTTTTTCTCTCAGTTATGATATTTGAACAGTTAGAAAAACATTTTTTGGTTGTTTCTAATGTCAATGCTTGCTGGGAGTCTCTCATGTCTCAGTGTTTTAGCTTTTTCTTTGTTTTTCTTTGCTTTACACAATTTTCTTGAAGTATTTTCCATGGACATGACTCAGTACTACCACATTAGACATTCCTTTCCACTGAGGCAGTCCTTAGACCTTTATCAAATTGTCAACATATATCTTTATCGGTATATTCAAAATCTGAATCATGAAGGTATATAACTGCACATAGCTTCTCAGAACTATATATTTGAAAAGGTCTGCGTTAATGTGTTGAATGTTCCCTCCCTTTCTACTGAAGATTTTGTGAACTTGTTTTCAAATATTTTTAAAGTATCTAAGGTACTATTCCTAATCTTCTAACAGAAATAGGACTCCAAAAATGAGCAAGAATCTATTCTAATGGTTTTCACACATATGGAGGTGTAAGAAGCACCACCAAGGATAAACAAGAACTGTTCCTGAATTCTGCAATTTATTTGAACGCCAGTTTCTGTGCCTTTCTCAGCAAAGAGAATAGTGTTCACTAGGCTATTATACATATTTTTCAAGAAAATCTTCCCATTGCATGTAATGTTGTGTTTGACATTTTAGCTCACATTCCAGTAATGGAAGCTTTTAAACAAGTTTTTTAAACTCTGAAGAGGTGGTCCAGTACCAAATGGAACTTCTGTACTGAAAGCCTTGTTGGGGAATATGACAAGGGTAAGAGAAGTATATACACACACATACATAACTCACCTGGTAAGCAAGCAATTAATTTTGAGCTCTCACTCCTACTGCCTTCTATTTAACTTGTTCCCAGACATATCTGGGAATATTACCTGAAAGTAAGGACTTTCATTATTTTAATGAAAGAGTGCCTTATGTTTAATGGAGAAACTTAGAGGCTTCCTATGCATACCTCTGCATGAGAAGTGAAGTTGTATTAGAAATGTTTGTGGGGTACATTTTTTGAGAGGCAACTTCATGTCCTACTGGGATGACTTTGCAATACAATTCACAAAAGGTAAACATTAGACAAAACACAGCGGAAAGTAAAAAATCCACCTCCAGATCAGTTGTCTCAAAAGGCCAACACATTCTGATTTGGGAAAGCCCCCCTTTGTATCTCCATACTGATGTGTCCATAAACCACCAAGTGAAGTCTAGTTATTAAGAATAACCTTTTTTTTTTCTTCTTTTTTGTCTTTTGCTGTGGATATAGTTCAGTTTCCCAGGAAAATCCAGCCAAACAATTTTTCTTTCCTAATTAAAAAAAAAAAATCTATTGGTCTAAAGCAGCAAAGGGTTGCCTAACCAATATTTACATCCATTTTTGGAAAGAATGAAACAGAATTTTACTTTCTGCAATATCTTACATTAAGATGTGTATAAGTTTTCCTTCTAAGAATTACTTCTGTAATTGTTCCTCAATGAGCTAGTTTGTACAGAAATCTTTGAAATTCTCCTTGACATTAATATGACATAAGATGTTCTTTCACAGTATCTCTCACACAGTACTACTTGTCCTGAGGCATTTTACAATCTCACAGTAAAAAAAAAAAAAAAAAATCTATTTCACTAATTTACTAAGATTCATGAAACTTTCTAATCATGTCTGACTTTATTTACATGACAAAGTTGAAAGATTTACTTTCTTCCCTCCTTTCCAAAGAAAAATGCATTTTGGAGAAGAAAAATAAATGGAGAAAAATCCTCGTGAAAAATTCAGATTTAGACACTGAATCCACAGATAAAACAAGTAGTATTTCAAGAGCTAAACTGCAAATGGAAATTCACCTTTTTATATATGATAAAACATTAACAAAATAAACCCCAGTGCTGAGACAGATGTCATCCAAGAAATCTTAAGCTTTAAACCCAAACTTTGGAAATAATATCTTTCTGAAATCATAAGTGTGGAAATACTATGTTACAAAGGTAGGGAAAATAATGGGATTTGTTTGCAATGCTTTACTGCTAGTGATGTGGCAGAAACAAAATATCTACATTAAATACATTGTGTTCTTTGCCAGCCCAAACCTAGCCTCTAAACCTTTCAGGCCCAGCCATTCAGGCAGGGTTTGCAGATTTTCCACTGGATTACTGAAAATTATGCTAACATGAGTATTCCTCAGCTCACAGAGCTCTAATTTAAATGCATATCCTATTACAATGGAGCAACAAGTTTCTAGATCTTGACCATGTTGGCATTTGCTCCAGAGAAAGAACAAAATGGTCCACAAAGGTCCCATTCATGTTAAACTGGCTTCTGTTAAAACCACAAGTGTCTTGTTACTCACTGAGTTACACAGCAGGAGGCACACAACGAGCTTAGGCTGCACCAGTGTGTGTCAGGACCACACTGTTAAATCGTCAGTCAGGTGCTCTAGAAGCCTCAGCTAATCTAGTCAACTTCATAAAATAAGATATAAAGCTAAAATTAGATATGGTAGCAGAACAGGTCTTGAATACAGTTCCTGTTAAGATACGGATGTAACATTTCAGACCTACATATCTGGGTTAAATTTGTCTCAAAAGCATTCAAGTGGAGGTTTACACATTACCAACCAGTCCCAGTTACTCCTAATGGTATTTGTGCACCCTGCTTTGAAAACGTAGCGCTTTAGGCTGCTATACAGTTAGCATACCAAGTACCTTCTACAAACAGCCAGGAAGACTGAATATGCAATTAAATAGCTGCATTTTCTGAATCAATAAGAATTGATTGAAAAATAAACACTTGAGCTTAATCTACTACTGTCATATAAAATTTGCCTTCTTCCTAAGTGGCATTATGAAATTTGGTCTGACCTCTTACGTCTATGTGGATAAGTGTCTTTCAAAGAAAGGAAAATCTGCAAATTCTCTATCCTCCAGAGCAGAACAATAACAAAAATTGCATCATTTGACTGAATTCAGGTCTGTATTACTAGACCATATTGCACCCTTTTGTGGACTTCAATTAATTGTGAGCCACGACACCAGGAACAGTGTATTATGCCTACAAGCTCATTGGGCCAAAAACCCCGTACTGTCTGAAATTTGTATAGCCCATGGGCTATTCATATGGTGTTCAAACCTATGCCACAGAACCAATGGGCATGCAACCATTAACAAAACAAATTACTATAATTTTGCTTGAAACAAAATCAAATACATGTAGCAAGAGAAAAAGAACTCCTAGATTCACTTAAACAGACAGCATTTTTTTTTTTTTATGAGATTGAGAAGGGAGTAGTTTTGTGCTCTTAACTGAATTAAAATATCCAAAGCACATCCAAAATGAGCCTGGTATCTTTGAGGGTGCAATGAAAGCAGGGAGTCAAACATCTTTTCTTTCTTCAAGAACTACAAAAAAATGCTCTAATTGCACTATATGCCCAAGTAGCTTTCTTTTATCTGTTTGTATAGAATAAAAGGGGAAATGATAGCGAATTAAATAGTGTCTGACTTGGGAGCAATAGAGCTCATCGGCATCCAGAAAAATATCCTACAATGGAAACATTTTGAGGAGAATACAATTATACTCACAAAACCAAAAACTGAGTCAAAACAAATGAAGATACAGTAGCCTTTGGAATAGCTTTGCAACCCAAGAGCCAGATCAGTAATAAGTAGGAATTCCTGTAGTGAAAGTTGGAGGATTTTTTCATAGTTATTGGGTTAAGATACAGAGCACACATAGCTTAGGGAAAGAAAGCATTGTAACCAGTGACTGATGACACCAAGCCCAGACCACAGTCCTCATGATGGCTGATAAGAAAAAGGTATTCTGTCTCCTAAAAGGGTTTTTTTCCCCTGTTATCACAGGTCAGCCCCAACAAGAAAGACTGTATCCCAGACTGGGCAGCAATCAACTCCTCATCATACTTGTGAGCCGAAAGATTTATTTTGTGGTATATGTTGCATGGAGCTCTCCCACAGGGTCAGTAGGTTTTCAGAGGCATGGTAATACAATTGCTGAATTGAAGCCATAAAGTTAATTAAAGTAAAAATCATATAGTGGCTGTTACCTTTTTTTCTGGATAATGGTGGAAGATTAGGTTCAGGAGGCAAATAACTTTTTTTTAATATTTCTATAAAAGCATTCCAGCATTTTAAACTTTTCTTGACTTAGGTGCCAGAGACTTAGGATTTCATTGCTTTAGGTTTAGTAGCACAAATTTCCATCCTTATTTATACTTTACAGAAAAGAAATCCTACAGAGAGAAATTAATGCTTGACTTATTTTTTAGAACAAAACAGAACTCTTGCTCATCCAATCCAGTGCTTCTGTTTATATGGAAACAAAAAGATTGTCAGACTCAAGCCTTCATCCAACACCAAATCTTAAATTATCGGAAGCCTATGTAATGGTTTGGTTTTTTTGTTTTGCAGCTGGATAGCAGAGTCCAAAGCAGAGTAGTGATGTATTATGTTTACTGTGCTTACCTTTTTCAAATTTGCTGGCAGGCCTTAATGGCTTCATTACTTCTTTAGCTTCATAAACTCATATCTGCAAAGGGAGTTTTAGAAAACATAATAAATGCTTTTTAACATGCATACAGTTTTAAAATACTGTCTGACTTCGGATGAATGGCTAAAAATAAAGTAATAAGAAATGTAAGTATGGATAAGAGGTAGCTGTTTTTCAGGCCTCATATTGAGATTTTCATATATATGTGTTAATTATAGAGGGAGTCAATCTTCAACATTTACAGTATAAAACCAAGCTATTTTTTTAAATCATCAGAGAGATACTGATAAAGGAGAAGCAATATATTTAAAACAAACAAACAAGTAAACATAAATCTAAAATCAAACAAATTTCATTTTTTCTTTTTTTCTCTTTTCCATTGCCATCCTGAGACACTGTCCTGGTTTCGATGAGGATGGAGTTAACTTTCATTGGAGTATTCCATACCATGTGAAGTCATGCCCAGGGATACAGGTGGGCACGGGCTCTCTCTGGCACACGCCGTTTTCGGGTTCCAATCCGGTCACGTGTTGCTGTGGGGGGCAGTCGCTGTGCTCAGTTAGCCACTGCTGCATTTTACCCATTTCTTTTTGGACTCACTATTGTTACTGTTGAACTCTTGTTATATTTAGTAAATTCTTTCTTTTTATTCAAATTATGAATTCTCTTCTTTTTGTCCCTCCCCTATTTCACCGGGGAGGAGGGAGGTGAATGGCTGGCCACGTGGCGTCTGGCTGCCATCTGAGTTCAAACCTCAAAAGTTTTTGGCGCCCAACGTGGGGCTCAGATGAATGGTATTTCTGCACTGACTAGAATCTCAGATATTAGGAGCAATAGTTTCTCTGCTCAAGAGAACCGGTACACACCACAGGTGAAGTTGTGGCATTGCCTGCGTGACTATGGAGAAGACATGAAGAAATAGGATGGAAAACCTACCTACATCCTAGAGAAGTGGATATGTGAGCTGGAAGGAAGAACAAGTACAGAACGTGGTCCTTTCAGGAGAAATGTTGCTCTGGTTTCCAGTAATCAAGTGCCCAAACGGACCAGAAAGTTGACTTTGCTCATGATCCTATGAGAAGGAATTCTGACTTGTATTCACAGGAAGTGATTGATCAAGATGAGGCTGAAACCCATGCACACCACACTAACCCATTTGTTGTTAGCGGGTATTATGACCAATATTAGAGGGGCCCTGCCCCCAGCCAGGCGGAGGACAGGGACAACCGATTTACTAGACTGTGTGGATTCGATGGCCTGGCACATCTGACCCCCAGCAGTTTAAGGCTCTAGTGGACACTGGTGCTCAATGCACCCTAATGCCATCAAATTTTAAAGGGGTATAGTCTATTTGTATTTCAGGAGTGACAGGGGGGTCTCAACAGTTGACTGTATTGGAGGCTGAGGTGAGCCTAAGTGGAAAAGAGTGGGAAAAACACCCCATTGTGACTGGCCCAGATGCTCCATGTATTCTTGGCACAGATTATCTCAGAAGAGGGTATTTTAAGGACCCAAAAGGGTATTGGTGGGCTTTTGGTATAGCTGCCTTGGAAACAGAAGGAATTAAACAGCTGTCTGTGTTACCTGGTCTATCAGAGGATCCTTCTGTTGTTGGATTGCTGAGGGTCAAAGAACAACAGGTGACAACTGCCACTACAACCGTGCACCGACGGCAATATCACACCAATCAAGACTCTGTAATCCCTATCCATAAACTGATTTGTCAACTAGAGAGCCAAGGAATCATCAGCAAGACACGCTCCCCCTTTAACGACCCCATATGGTCAGTGTGAAAGTCTAATGGAGAGTGGAGATTGACAGTGGACTATCGTGACCTGAATGAAGTGATGCCACTGCTGAATGCTGCCATGCCAGACATGTTAGAACTTCAATATGAACTAGAGTCAAAAGTGGCCAAGTAGTACGTCACGTACATAACACATTTTTCTCCATCCCTCTGGCAGCAGAATGCAGGCCAGCCACAGTTTGCTTTTACCTGGAGGGGTGTCCAATACACCTGTAATCAACTGCCCCGGGGTGGAAACACAGCCCCACCATTTGCCATGGACTGATCCAGACTGCACTGGAACAGGGTGAAACCCCAGAACACTTACAGTACATTGATGACATCATTATATGGGATAATACAGCAGAAGTTTTTGAGAAAGGGGAGAAAATAATCCAAATCCTTCTGAGAGCTGGTTTTGCCATAAAGCGTAGTAAAGTCAAGGGACCTGCACAAGAGATTCAGTTTTTAGGAGTAAAATGGCAAGATGGGCATCATCAGATTCCAACGGAGGTGATTTATAGAATAACAGCTATGTCCTCACCGACTAACAGAAAGGAAACACAAGCCTTCTTGGGTGTTGTGGGTTTCTGGAGACTGCACATTCCAAATTACAGTTTTATTGTCAGCCCTCTCTTTCAAGTGACTCAGAAAAAGAATGATTTTGTATGGGGCCCAGAGCAGCAACAGCCTTTTGAACAAATTAAGCAGGAAATAGTTCATGCAGTAGCCCTCGGGCCAGTTCTGACAGGGCAAGATGTTAAAAATGTGCTCTACACTGCAGCTGGGAAGAATGGCCCTACCTGGAGTCTCTGGCAGAGAGCACCAGAGGAAACTCGGGGTCAAACCCTGGGGTTTCGAGTCGGGCATATAGAGGATCAGAAGACTGCTATAATCTGACTGAAAAGGAGATACTGGCAGCATATGAAGGGGGCTGAGCTGCTTCAGAGGTGATCAGGACTGAAGCACAGCTCCTCCTGGCTCCCCGACTGCCAGTACTGGGCTGGGTGTTCAAAGGGAGTGTCCTCTCTACACACCATGCAACTGATGCCACGTGGAGTAAATGGGTGGCATTAATCACACAACAGGCTCAAATAGGGAGCCCCAGCCATCCGGGAATATTGGAATTGATCACAAATTGGCCAGAAGGCAAAGATTTTAGAATGGTGCCAGAGGAAGAGGCAGCATGTGCTGAAGAAGCCCCACCATATACTAAACTACTGGATAACGAGAAGCGATATGCCCTGTTTACCGACAGGTCCTGGCGCATTGTGGAGAAATATTAAAGATGGAATGCAGCTGTGTGGAGCCCCACATGATGGGTTGCTGAAGCTGCCAAAGGAGAAGGTGAATCGAGTCAGTTCGCAGAGGTGAAAGCCATCCAGCTGGCCTTGGATATCGCTGAGCTAGAAAAGTGGCCAGGGCTCTACCTCTATACTGACTCATGGATGGTGGAAAATGCACTGTGGGGTGGTTACAGCAGTAGAAACGGAGCAACTGGCAGCGCAGAGGCAAACTCGTCTGGGCTGCTGAATTATGGCAAGGTATTGCTGCTTGAGTAGAGAATCTGGCTGTGAAAGTATGCCATGTAGACGCTCATGTACCCAAGAGCCGGGCCACTGAAGAACATCAGAACAACCAACAGGTGGATCGGGCTGCCAAGATCAAGGTGGCTCAAGTAGATCTGGACTGGCATCATAAGGGTGAACAATTTATGGCCCTCTGGGCCCATGACTCCTCAGGCCACCAGGGAAGAGATTCAGCATGTAGATGGGCTCGTGACCAAGGGGTGGACTTAACCATGGATGTTACTGCACAGGTAATCCATGAATGTGAGACATGTGCTACGATAAAGCAAGCCAAATGGTTAAAGCCCATTTGGTATGGAGGACAATGGTCAAAACATAAATATGGGGAGATCTGGCAGATTGATTATATCCCACTCCCACAAACTTCACATGACAAATACCATGTGCTTACAATGGTGGAAGCAGCCACTGGTTGGTTGGAAACTTATGCCGTGCCCCATGCCACTGCCCGGAACACCATTGTAGGCCTTGAGGAGAAAGTCTTATGGCAGCATGGCACTCCAGAAAGAACTGAGTCAGATAATGGGACACATTTCTGAAACAACCTCATAGATGCCTGGGCCAAAGAACATGGCATTGAGTGGATATATCACATTCCCTACCATGCACCAGCCTCTGGGAAAGTTGAGTGATACAATGGATTGCCGAAAACTACACTGAGACCAATGGGTGGTGGAACTTCCAAACACTGGGACGTGCATTTAGCAAAAGCCACCTGATTAGTCAATACCAGAGGATCTGCTGAGCAAGCTGGCCCTGCTCAATCAAACCTCCTACATACCGTGGATGGGGATAAAGCCCCCGTAGTGTGCATTAGGAATATGTTGGGGAAGACTGTCTGGGTTACTCGTGCATTGGGTAAAGGTAAACCCACGCGTGGGATTACTTTTGCCCAAGGACCTGGGTGCAGTTGGTGGGAAATGCAGAGGGATGGAGAAGTCCGATGTGTGCCCCAGGGAAATTTGATTTTAGGTGAAAATAGCCAATGAACCGAACTGTCAAATAACCCTGTTATTGCAATTGGTGCCTTGCAACATTCCCGTGCCATATCCAAAGCCTCCTGCTCCACCAACTGAGCCAACTCCACCTCATTCCTCCAGCCTTATAGACTGTCATGAGAGATGGAACCCGAAGTTATGGACTAAATGAACTCAGCAGATATTGTGGAAGGATGGCCCATAGACTAAGGGAATGATATCTGTGAGACCTGGGAAATAGGGGTGATGATTCCTTAGGATGTATGTGGAATCTGATCATTACGTCAATGGTATGGAATAAGGGGTGGAGACTGCCCTGCTTTCGACCAGGATGGAGTTAACTTTCATTGGAGTATTTCATACCATGTGATGTCATGCCCAGGGGTACAGGTGGGTGCAGGCTCTCTCTGGCACGTGCTGTTTTCAGGTTCCAGTCCGGTCACGTGTTGCTGTGGGGGTGGTCGTCGCGCTTGGTAAGCCACTGCTGCATTTTACCCATTTCTTTTTGGACTCACTATTGTTACTGTTGTTCTCTTGTTATATTTAGTCAATTCTTTCCTCTTATTCAACCTATGAATTCTCTTCTTTTTGTCCCTCCCCTATTTCACCGGGGAGGGGGGAGGTGAATGGCTAGTCACATGGCTTATGGCTGCCGGCTGAGTTCAAACATCAACAGAAACACAGTGCTCAGTAATGCAATTTGTAAAAGCCCATGGAACATGAACTTACCACTCCCAAAGAAAACTTCCACTCCCTTCTCATTTGCACTTAAATATTGCAGAGTGGCCTTATATCATACAAGGAGATACTTGTGTAAGTACAAACTCTTACTGTATAAACACCAGGCTTCAGTACAATTTCCTCCTAATTGTTCCCCCGCATCAATTTGTTCAGAGCTGTTGACAAGCTTTCCCCATTCTTTGCAAGGAAGTGAGCAAGGGCAAGTACCAGCATGCATGTCATAAAATATAATGGAAGAAATGCCTGCAAACCCTTGCACTCCTCCATAAGCAAAGTTCCTGCAGTCCTTACTCAGACAAATTTCCACTGAAGCCAATTTGCATTTTGCAGGTCAGAGACATTGCTGTACTGGGGTTAAACCACAGAGGAATGTGTCTCCACTCTGAGACTACCATACAGGAACCCTTAGTATAATGTCCTACATAGGTCTGTGTGATACTGGACAGAGGAAGAGTAAGGAGCTTCTATGCTAGTTCTCCACATGGTGTCTCAGACTAACTGGGGACTTGAGCTTCAGGAATTTGTGACTAATTTTTTTTATTACAAAATCCAAGTTGGTTTTGCAATTTTTTAAAGCTCAATTAAATTTGAAAAATGACAGGATCAGATGTTATTTACCACTGCAGAGAAGTAGCATTTTAAATAGTGGGCAGAAGCATGAGAAAACATCTATATCACCATCCATATGTGTGTGAATGAAAAAGAATATTTATGAAGGGAAGGAATGGGCATGGTCAGACCAGAACTGCTTTGGTGTAATCACACAAAGCCCAAAAATTGTAAGGGACAGTAGGGCTGGCTGTAGCTTTTGGCAGGCAAGAAAAGGCTTCAGAACTGCTCCCAGGGAGTGCTGGAGCAAGGACAGGACCTGGGGCTCAGAGAAGTAATTTGGTTGTTCTTATACAAACATGATCTTCCACAGTCAGCTGCTCTGTATTCCTCTCTTCCTCTATGTGCAGCGTTCTTGTCAGATGCTCTCTTCCCCTTCCAAAACTCTGAGGTTTTGGCCTGTTTTGGCTTACCTCTCATACAGAGAGTTCCTCTGCATCCTCTTCCAAAGCCCTGCATGACAGTCTTCATTGTTAGTAACTCAACTATATTTACCCCTATTAAGGATTATTTTGAAACAGATTTTACCAACTAAAACATGAGCATACTAAGAATTTGTGCCATTGTATTACATAACTAGAAGCAAAGATTTATGTACAAATGGGCAAATGTGGTGCACACGGACATTCCTTGTGCAAACAATATTCCCAGGTATATTAAGATGTCCTTGGGGTGTTTGGAATATGTAGACTTAAAACAGAGAAATGCTCAAGAAAGACAAGTTTCAAGGAGAAAGCCACTCACTGATGAAAAAGAAATACATGGAAACACCACACACACACAAAAAAATAAATTACCAACATCACCAAAAGATCAAACACAGCATATTTGATTAAATCAGGTATGGAGGAAAACATATATACAGTGCTAAAATGGTTGCCATACAAGATAGATGTTAGTATCACAGTTTTCAATGATAGCTATATGGTGAGAAGAATTTCTCTAATGTTGAACTGATAGCAGATGTGATAGTCTGTACATTCCGTTTCTCTCATAGTCACCCTGGGTACATATAGAAAGAAATTATAATCACATATAATGATGACAACTTTCTACTATGACTGATATATCCAAAGCATTGTTAATCTTTCATGACATAGGATATTGTGATTCTTACAAATCATGGAGTGATAGAGTGGTTTGGGTTGGAAGGAACCTTCAAAGATCATATAGTCCAAGCCCCCTGCCATGGACAGGGACACCATCAGATGTCATCAGATCAGATTGCTCAAACCCCTATCCAACCTGAACTTGAACATTTCCAATGATGAGACACCCACAACTTCTCTGGGCAATCTATTGCATTGTCTCACCACCCGCATCTTAAAAGATGTTTCCTTTATGTCCAGTCTAAACCTATACTCTTTCAGTTTAAAACCGTTGTTCCTTGAACTGTCACTCAAGCCCTGATAAAAAGTCTCTCTCTGCCTTTCTTATAAGCCCCCTTTGTATATTGAAAAACACCCTTTGTATATTGAAAGATCGCAATAAGGTCTCCCTGAGGCCTTCTCCTGGTTTACTTAGACTTTCTTAGTGGGAGAGGTGTTCCAGCCGTCTGATTATTTTTGTGACCCTCCTCTGGACCGAGTCTAACAGGTCTGTGACTTTCTTGTACTGTGGACCCCAGAGCTGGATGCAGTACTCCAGGTGGGGTCATATGAGAGCAGAGGGAGAGAATTACCAATATTGACCTGCTGACCATGATTCTTTTCATGCAGCATAGAATGTGATTGACTGGCTTTCTGTGCTGCAAATGCATATTGCTGGATCATGTTCAATTTTTAATCCACTTGTATCCCCAAGGCCTGCTCCACAGGGCTGCTGTCAATCCATTCATCACTCAGTCTATATTGATACTGGGAGCTGCTCCAAACCAGGTGCAGGACCTTGCACCTAGCCTTGTTGAACCTCATGCAGTTTGTATGCACCCACTCTTCAAGCCTGTCAAGGTCCATCTGGAAGACATCCCTTCCCTCTAGCAAATCAACTACACCACTCAGTTTGTTGTCATCTGCAAACTTGCTGAGGATGCACTCAATCTCACTAGTTGTGTCTTTGATGAAGATGTTAAATAGTATTGGTATATAGTACAGACACTAAAGGGACACCGCTAGTTACTGGTTTCTACTGGGACATTGAACCATTGCCTGTAACTCTTTGAACACGGCCATCCAGCCAATTCTTTATACATCTAATACTCCATCCATCAAACCCTCTCCCATTTACAGGCAAGAATGTTGTGGGGAATGGTATCATAGGCCTTATAGAATTTTAGGTAGGTGACATTAGTTGTTCTTTCCTTGTCCACTGATGGAGCCATTCAACTGTGGAAGGCTTGACTTACCTTTAGTGAAGACATACTGACTGTCTCTAATCATGTCTCTGTCTTACATTTGTTTTGAAATGTCTTCCAGGAAGACCTGCTCCATGATCTTACCAGGCTCAGAGGTGAGTCTGATGGGTTGGTAGTTCCCAGGGTTCTCCTTTCCACCTTTTTTAAAAAATGGATGCAACGTTTTCCTTTTTCCAGTCACTGGGTACTTTACCTGACTGCCACGACTTTAAAAATATGGTAGAGAGTAGCTTCATAGCTGCATCAGTCAATTCCCTCGGGACCCTGGGATGTACCTTGTAAGGTCCCATGATTTTTTTTATGTTCAGATTCCTCAGTTGGTTTCAAACCTGATCTTCTCCTATGATGGGAGGGGCTTAATTTCCCCCCAGTCTCTGTCTTGAATTTCAGGGGCTTGAGTAATGTGAGAAGAGAGATTATCATAAACAACTGAGGCAAAAAAAATTATTGAGTACCTTTTCTTTCTCCACATCAGTTGTCACCACCTCTCCTGTCTTATTTACCAGGGGGCAGTACATTTTCTCCAATCTTCCTTTTCTGGCCAATACACCTGTAAAAAACATTGTTATTATTATTATTATTATTATTGTTGTTGTTGTTGTTGTTGTTGTTGTTGTTGTTGTTATCATCCCTCATCAAACTCAGCTCCAGCTGTGCCTTAGCCTTCCTAATGTCATCCCTACACATCCATGCACTGTCCCTGTATCCTTCCCAGGATACACGTTCCTGGTTCCACTGCCTGTGCATTTCCATCTTATGCTTTAGTTTGACCAGGAGGTCCCTACTGACCCATGCTGGTCTACTGCCTTCCTTGCCTGATTTCTTACATGTGGGAATCAAGAGCTCTTGCACTCTAAGAAAAATGTCCTTAAAGAGCTGTCATCTCTGTTCATTTCCTTTGTTCCTAAAGGCAGTTTCCCAGGTGTCCTATCCACTAATTCCTTAAAAAACTGAAAGTTTTCTCTCTTAAAATTTAGCACCCTTACTCTACTCTTCAGCTGGCCTGTTTCCCTCAAGATTGTGAATTCCACCAGTGCATGATCACTGGAGTCCAGGCTACCACCAATCTTATCCCTTGTTCTTCCATGTGAGTGAGGTCCAGTAACACTTCTCGTCTGGTCAGACTGTGGTAAAGTCTTCAAATTGGAGGTTTTCATTGCTAAAAATGGGAAGAAAACACTTAAGGTATGATTTTAGGCCGATTCCAAATGGGCCATGTTTTATAATAGAGTTTGTAACATGGAGTAGATGAAGGCAGATTTGGGATTTTATTTCAGTAAAAATCTATATATACAAAATCTCTTGCAAAACGTTATATTACATTGGCCATCTGTGCTTTAAGTAAATGGATTAATTCCATTTTCAAGTTCATGGAAATTGTAAATCTAAATTTTAAGATTGTGGGTTTCCCTGATCTTATTGCAGCTATTATTCACAGAAATCACAGATGTTTTGGGCTGACTGACATCTGATTTGCTGAGTTAGAGGGTCTTTTCCAAGTCCCTTGCTGCTACAGAGAGTCCTTCTGGAAAGTATGGCCTCAGGGCATGTACCCTAGATGTTTCACTGCTGTTAAAGATGGAAGTGATACCGCGTTCAAATTAACAACCTTCTGGCAACAGAAACAAGATAAAGGCAAACATTTTGTTTCAACGGAATTTTTTTCTAGTGGCAATGCAACTGCTTTCATGAACAACAAAGGCATAGAGTCAAAGTGAAGTTCAGTCAGCTTACAAGAATAAAGTATTTTACAGTTTCACAATGACTTTTCTTATTTTTCGATGCCTGCAAGACCTACTTGCTGCAAAGCTTCATGAGATCTGCTCCACATAAGAACTGATGCTGCAGGGACAATAGGACAGAACTGTGGCTTCAGAAAGAGTACAGAAGCAACAGCTACAAAACAGTCTCTTGAGACAACTCCTTCTAGAAGGAAAGCCTTTCACTGATGTTTGAAGTCCCTCCTACAGGACTTTACAGAGCTGTTGAACAAAAGTAAGAGTTACTACTTATCTCCACAGAATTCCTGGGTGAGAAAAGAGTGTCAAGAGAGATGAAGGTTTAGGCTAGAGGAATCAAAAATCTGCTCTCTTCTGCATTGTTTGTCTTTTTCCTTGTCTTTATATTCTTGATTTCATTCAACTTGTTTATTTCTACAGTAAATATCCAGCCACATGCATTTTGAAAATTATGAGCATATGTGTTTGGATTGAAATGAGAAGATAATAAAGAAGAGATATATAAAATAGCAGTTATTGTAGGATCTACATCATTATGTTCACAAACTTCTCAAGTCTAGGAGGGTCTCCCATTTTTGTGCCCACTGGATCGTCTCCAAATAGTCAATTTCAGCACATATTTATTGGAGAGCAGCAAGTCATCCAAAAATGGGAGGATGGTATTAAGTCTGAGAATCACATGTATGATGATCCCATTAAAAAAACCACAAAACAAAACATCTCCAGTCACTTTGTTTCCAAATGTGTTCCCCTTTTTAAATCATTTCTAGGAAAATCAACTGTAGAAACCATTGTTACAAGTGAGACTTCCTTCCTCTTTCTCTTTCTTTCCTCCTGCCATTTGGAGGTTCATTTATGGCTCTGTGCAGAGGGATGAGAGAAGCTGCAGCCATGGAGCAGAGGTTGCTGAGGGTGTTCTGCATGCCTGGGATGGATGATGGCAAAATGTTTTGGGGGAGGATCAGGGAGAGCGTGACTCCTGCTGTTAGTGTCTGTCCCCTCATAAGGTACACAGCAGCTGCCAGTTGTTACAGTACAAGCAGAGGGGCTTGACCATGTCTCTAAAGATCAGGAGCCTCAATGCCAGTCTGAGAGGGATTTATCTTCCAAGGCAGAAGAAAAATGCAAAGTCTGCCTGTGCCCAGTGGTGCAGGAGTTGAAGGGGAGGGAAAAGAGTCATTCTGGGAGCTCTACATGTCTTGGTCACATCATACACAACAGTTTTCTTGGATGTGCCTTTTTGTATGTACCCAGTTGTTCTTTTTTCTGTAGGAGAAATTAGCTGTAATTTGAATTGATCATTTAGACAAACAGAATTTATACTGAATTTTGCTCTGAGCTTAAATAGCTTCAGAAAAATAAAGAAAAAAAAAAAAAAAAACAAAGAAGAGGCTATGTGTTAGATGACCATTATTATATTTTCTAAACAAAACATTTCCATTTCTTGAATTTGAAAACAATTTTCAAAGTCAGATTATATTTATTTTTAAGAAGTGTTAAAATTGAAGAAATACAATGCCTTGTTTTATTTCAGATTAAATACAACATTCCTATTGGATGATTAAATTTCTCCTTGGCCTCATTTGTTTATATTTAGTTCAGTCTGCATCACAAATAAATAAATAAATGGATTTGCATGGATCTTGAATTCACCATGACTAATTTAGTTATGAAAATAAGTCTTTGGCATCTTTCTTGGAGAACAAGCACGCTAAATGCGATGAATTCACAGACGTGGCTTGTATCTGATTTAAATAAGAAAAAATACACAAAATTTAATAATAATAAAAGGACTTGCTATAGCTGTGATGGTCTAAGTATAAAAATGAGGTAGGGTTTATAGCCTTGGTAGCAGAGATGCTGGAGGAATGGTCACAGCCCTCTTCCCTCCCTGCTCCTTCCACAGGACAAGAAGTCTCCAGCACCACAGTCCCATCCCAAGAACCACAGTAGCCTGGGTACCTCTGAGAGCCATCACCAGGGCTTGGGACCAGGGCAGCATTTGGGCAGGTGAAATGCCTGTGCCTGGCTGGACTGACAGCCTGGCTGGGCCTCATCTAGATAACAGTCTATAACGTGCAGTCACAGCAGCGCACCTCAAGTTTGGGAGCCCCCAGTACTACCAACCCCCTACCAAGACTCTTCCATTGCAATTTTAAGTTCAGCAATAAATCTGCTTTTCATTAATGAGAGAATTAACAAGAGAGACAATCTCATTTCAGACCTATTTAAAACAAAATTAGATATATTAAACAAGGTATATAAACTGATATGGGAAACTTTTTTCACCAATAACTATGCCTGCACTCAGAGTAATCCAATTTAAATTACTATTGAAAAACTGTATCCCACAGTTTTCCTATTTCTGAAGGTCACTGGCTCCCCCAGCCAAACCTTACCTTAATTTCACTGACATTAGTTTTACAACAGTGCAAGTGAATGGCCTTCGAGAGAGTTACTTCTTTCATAAACTCATTTTAATAAAATCAGGATCTGGTTAAGTAGGTTTAATCACACAGATGCAGTTCTTGTCTCATTGACTCTGGTAAAACGTCATGGTGTAAAGTAATCCAAGAAAAACCAGAATCAGCGCCTCTCCTTGCACTGTGGTGCAAAGCATGTCTGATTATGTTGAAAAGGCTTGTACTTAGGTAGGAAATGTTAGATTGTAAGCGGAATATTATGTCTAAACATGACATGTAATTCATTGCACTTTCCTGTATCTCACCTACATCTGTTGTCAGCTCCTTTTTTTTTTTTTCTTCTTTTTTCCTAGTTACAATAAGGAATAAAGATGTGATAAAAGTCAAAAGTTTGAATTTTAAAGTTACAGCTTATGCAGATGTGCTCATTTGTTAAAGCTTAGTATTTAACCACAGTCCATGACTGGAATTTATTAACTCACTAAAAAACGATAGTGTTAGGTCCTCAGCGATTGTGTAGTGACTGCTTGCTTAATTATCCATATCTAAAGAGTTAAAATGGTGGCTTTTGCTTAATATTCTTCCAGCTTTCTGCTAGTGTGCAGTGTACTGTGTATTAACAACACAGGTCATTGGGTACCCACTGAAAGCCCACTCTGGAAATACCTGAAGGACACATTGAACTCTTCAGAAATCTGTGTCATAATACTTCATGTGTTAAGAGAATATGTGGCACAGTGATGCATAGCAAAGATCAGCCTGGGGTGGGCATCTAAAGTGCTCTGTCTTGCTGCTGAATGCTAGAGTGAAGCATTGTAATTTTATTCCAATTATACTTTTAGTGCCATGATGTCACAGCATAAATTTGTACTTTTGCATGCAGCTCATGCTGGTGTGATGACAGCTCTTAAAATATTGAGTGATTGTGGGCCCGTCAGCATAAAATTATTCTAACATGGTGCCTTTATTAGTGCTTCAATAAATGCCTTTCTTCTCGTGTTCCAAGGTGGCATTTGCAAATGAGCTAATTTCTCGGAAGCAAATAATCGTGTTGCATTTATTTTGTGAGGTGGGGTGGAGGAGGGAGAAGAAAAATGCTGTTACATAAAAAGGGTTCTTTTGCCATCAAAACTACACTCACTGTAGTTAGGCAAGTTTAAAAAAGAACACATTAACTAAATGACTGTACAATTATTTAAATTAGCTCGGTGCTTTATAAAGCCATAGAAGGGTATAAACACTTTTTCAAGCCATATATCAAAAGATGTGACAGCCCTCTCACAAAAAACATTTCCTGAAAGTCAAGTGCAAATTATGTTTGCTGACTGATGACAGATATTTTGGGGTTCAAAGTGCATCTCTTTCAATAAACTAAATCCAAACCGGATGTCAGCTAACGTAATTCACAGGGCAAACCAGGTAAGAAATTAAGATAAGGGGAAAAGCAAGCTCTAAAATGTACCTGTTGTCTTTTACTGTTTGTGTCACCTAGAAAACAGACAAAACAATGCACAGATAATGACTCATAAATGGAACTGTGCAATCATAGTGTTAACTTAACAGGAAAGCCTCATATTCACCATTTCCTTGATGCACACATCCAGCAATTTATTTTAGATTTCCTGACATGTTATGCTTCTCATTTCTTGTTTAGTTTTTTAGCCTTATAAAAAAGAACTGACTTCCCAAGTGGTACTGAGTATGCATCACTCTGTGTTCACAAATCTGAAATCTGTTCAGTCATTAAAAGTACTTAATTTTAAGCATATCATTTAAAAAGATCTCACCATATGCATTTTTAAATCAATTATTTCATGAGCTAAGCTACAACTGTTTGAATGCCGTAAGTCCCCCTTCCTTTCCTTCTTTTATCCCTAACTAAAAATAAAAAGGTTATTAAACTTAGAATTTATTCAAAGTCAACAAAATCTTCTACCAAATAAAAATTAAAAGGTCTTGAAAATCCTTTACTGGAAAGAGACCATTATCCAGCATTTGAAAATAAAATATTTAATATCTTCTCAGCTGTTCTATGGATCTGAGTTTCAAGGATCTCAGTGTTTTTAAGCCACAGCTACTCAGAACATTCTGCAGCAAATGTTCAAGTGCTTCATATGGAATACATCTTAAAGAAAGATCTTAATTAAAACACATTAAAGAAGAAAGTGGAAGTTCAACAAGTGAGGAGATTTGTTTATCTCTTCATGATCTTAAGATGTGTGTCTTTACTTAAAATATCAGATGCTGAATAAGGTTGGATTTAACCAAAGCATACAACAGTATTTTTGTGAGAGTCAATTATGTTTAGACACAACCAAGCACAGACATAGAAAGCAAAAAATTAGAAAGAAAACCAACATAGTACATATATTGCATAACCCCCAAAATTGCAGGAGGCATTTTGTGAAAGAGCGTAGAAGTTAACTACCACATTTTAAGTACATTTCTTTAGCCACCTGGCATATCTAGCTACAGCTGAATATTAGAATGATTTACAGCTTGTAAATGTCTAGGTACTATAAATATAAAAGCAAACTGATCAGGAACTTACATTATTGTTTAATTAAATTACAAGACTTTTGCTACAAAACTTGCAATAACAGAGGATGTTACTGACATCAGTGAGAGGATGTTACACTTGTATACATCTTTTATAAAGAATTTAGCTTTCAAAGGAGTGTATCTGTTTCATATAGAGATGAAATATTCCGGTTGCTGATAACAGTAATCCAAATGCCTCCGTAGGATACAACAACTGGCTATGAATCAGTATCCTAAAACTGTTGATTAGTGACTGATATTGCTCTAAAAGTCTTGAAATACTTTTAGAATCTCAGCTACCAGTAGCAGAAATATCAATAAAGAGTGACCTTTTCTATTAAATATGATGAGTAAAAATACATAGGTAGCTATCAGTCAGTCCAAATAAATCTGTCAGGGTTGCTATAGCATGGTTAATATCTCCTATGCAAAAAGGACAAATCTTACTGGTTAATATGCAAGCAACCACACTATATAAAAACACAAAACCACTCAGGAATTTGCTTTTGACAAACTAATGAAACAATGGATCGTCTCACCTCAAAGATCTCAGTTTAGATGCTTCTTAAATTATTTTTGTTGATTTCCCTCTACATTTCACAATATTTTAGAACTGGGCTTATGTACAAGTGTTTTAGTATCCACACTGACAAATTACCTGAATAGCAAGTAAATTACCTTTTTATTACCTGGTGAAAAGATCAGAGTGGGTATTGTTCCCTTCTGTAGCCAAGGAAGACTTGAAGATGGGGGGACACAAAGAGGAACAAAACAAAGACAGAACATCTCTCAGGGGCAATAGAGTTTTATTAGAGACATTTTTGATGTTATTATTCATATCCTCTACTCTGCAAACTACTTAAAAACAGGCAAGGGAACATTAAGGTCATCAAAGAAACATAGGTAGAGCTTCAGTCTGTGGCTTATTGCAAATAGGGAACAAGGAAGAAAACAAATGCATAGCATATATGATTGTCAAGGCAGCAGGATAGAAGATTAATAAAGTCTTGGTTATGCAGTAATCAAAAACGTAAACATAATGCATAATGATGGTGTATATAGAAGCGATGAATAAATTAGATATTTTTTTAATTAAAAATTAACATTTTTCTTGGACTTGGAAGGAAAAATATGAAAAAAATCTTCAGATGAAACTCTATATTTTAATCAACCTTTAAAGAAATGTATCGTTTAGCTTTCTTTTTTAAACTTCTTATTCACAGTTAATTTCTTCTCAAACTTTATTTGAAAAAACATGACATTTGATTCTGTAAATGCTAAAGTGAGATTTTCTGTCCTTTTCAAAAAAATTCAAAGCAATTAAAACTATTTGCATTGATTAATATGCCTTTGTGAACATATTTTCACAATTTTCATATTTTCAACATATTGTCCTGTTGAAAATGTTCGTGAGCTTTGTTCACAGGAAAATAAATCTGTAGCAGAACAATCATAGAATCATAGTATGGTTTGGATTGGAACGGACTTTAAAAATCATCTAGTTCTCACCCCCCTGTCATGGGCAGGGACACCTTCTACTACACCAGATACTCAAAGCCCCATACAACCTGGCCTTGAACACTTCCAGGGAGGGGGCAGCCACAGCTTCTCTGGGCAACCTGTTCCAGTGTATCACCACCCTCACAGGAAATAATTTCTTTCTTATATCTAATCCAAATCTACCTTCTTTCAGTTTAAAACCATTACCCCTCATCCTATCACTACACTCGCTGATAAAGAGTCCCTTCCCATCTTTCCTGTAGGTCCCCTTTAAGTACTGGAAGGCTGTTATAAGGTCTCCCTGGAGCCTTCTCTTCTCAAGGCTGAACAACCCCAACTCTCTCAGCCTGTTCTCACAAGGGAGGTGCTCGAGCCTCAAGATAATCTTCATGGCCTCCTCTGGACCCGTTTGAGCAGGTATGTGTCCTCTTATGCTGGGGGATCCAGAGCTGGACGCAGTACTGCAGGTGGGACCTCATGAGAGCGGCATAGAGGGGTAGTGTCACCTCCCTCAGCCTGCCGGCCACAATTCTCTTGATGCAGGATACAGTCGGCTTCCTGGGCTGCAAGCACACATTGCTGAGTCGTAGTTAGTTTTCCATCCACTACTACCCCCAAGTCCTTCTCCACAGGGCTGCTCTCAATCCACTCGTCACCCAGCCTGTATTTGTGCTTGGAATGTCTCGACCCATGTGCAGGACCTTGCCCTTGGCCTTGTTTAACTTCATGAGGTTTGCACAGACCCATTTCTCAAGCCTGTCAAGAACTAAACTGAGAGAGCTGGGACTGTTCAGCCTGGAGAACAGAAGGCTCAGGGGAGGAACTTATCAATGTGCTCAAATACCTGAAAGAAGGTGTAAAGAAGATGGAATCAGGCTCTTTCCAGTGGTGCCTAGTGGCAGGACAAGAGACAACTGGCACAAACTGAAACAGAGGTGGTTCCCTCTGAACATCAGGAAACACTTTTCACTGTGAGGGTGACCAAGTACTGGCACAGGTTGCCCAGAGAGCCATATGGACATGATCCTGAGCAAGCTGGTCTAGTTTGCCCTGCTTGAGCAGAAGGGTTGGACTGAACAGCCTCCAGAGGTCCTTTCAAACCTCAGACATCCTGTGGCCCTGTGATTCTGTGAAGGTGGAGAAAGGGAGTCCACTCCAAAGCTACTGCATGATGGTATTTACCAGGAAAGACTTCTGTTTCACTAACTTTCAAAAAAAATACACCTATTTATGACTTTCAGATGTTAAGGCTGAAGTATGAGGTTTCCTGCAATTACAGATTAAGCCTTTTTAGCCCCAGGGTTGAAGATATTCTTAAGAAGTTAGAGGAAACTATAAAATCCATCCATGTACCTCTTACAGAAATCTCATGCTTTGAAAATTTCCCTTGCTTTGAAAGTCTGATGTTTCTTACTATTCAAGAGGAAGAGATACTCTGAAGTGAGAGAAGTAAGGTGACGACCAAAGGCCCTAGTGATGAAGTGGTGGCCCTCTGAGGCCAGAGCAGGCCATTTACAAGCTTCCTTGAATTGAGGGAGGGCTGGAGCTGTGCCCAAAAACATCAGTGGAATAGCAGGAGACTTCTGGGAAGACTTTGCACATGGAGAAGGTAGAAGGCCAAGTCATTGATCCTCAGAAACTGGGGACTCCTTGCTGGTCACTGCCAGCTGACACACATGTTCAGGATGGGACATTCAGGTAGTGAATAATGGGCATTTTTATGTGACTGAAAAATACTGGATAGAGGAGGTTGCTGGAAGAAAGAATTTAGATAGGACAGCAGTTCAAGAAGGAGAACAGTGTAAGCCCTGAACAAGAACAGATGTTTATAGTTCAAGGAAAGAGTCGTGTGAAAACCTGAATTTGTAAGGATCTACGTGTCCCATCTTGTAAGAGATTGTCAATATTGGTTTAAACAAACAAACAAACAAGTGCACAAAACATTGTGGCAGCTCAGACATGAAACACAATCCCAAACTAGGAGGGAGAGTCTAGAATAGACCTCATCTATAAGCCTCAGCCCCCTGCAAATATACATATAGCCCTGTGTTTGCAACTGACTTACTGCATACAAGGAACAGAGTGATTTAGTAATGTCACTTAGCAAAAGAAAATGAAAACTTCAGCTCCACAACTTTCAGGTCAAATGCAAGTGGAGGAGCAGTCTTAAGGCACACAAGCCCAGATTCCTTGGTGTTAGTACAAAAGCCACAGAGACATTGTCTGTTTTGAAGACAATATGATAAGCTAATTTTTTCTCTAATGAGTATTTTGGGCCTACTTTTTCTAGCAAAGTATATATTTAAATTGCTTAGTATTGCAAATAGTAGGAAGACAACAGGAATCTGGTTCTCAGTCAAATTCTTAGTCTCATCTTCCCACCAGAACCTCTTATGGATCCACAAGTGTCTACTTTCCTGACCTATTGTATTTAATCCTTAAGTTATTTTTCATTTAAATGGTAATTATTCCCCTCTGATACAGTTATGAAGGATTGTCTTCACACAGAGTTGTACATTTCTAACTTTTTCTCCCATCCAACATGCAGAACTTGCACACCCAGTTTACAGGTAGAATACAAGAATGTCTGCCACTTTCTTTCATGGTACCAAATTATCCTCTATGAACACATAAACTAAGCCACCTGAATGATGACATCTCCTGGTACTTTCCAAGAGTTTTATCTCTACTCTTTTCCCCAGAACAAACCCATTCTCCCAAGGCTCACAAGGAAAGAAATACTCACAGAAGCCACTGAGGCACGTCAGATAAAAGTTCCTTTTAGCCTAGCAATATTTCTCTGACAAAAACCAATACTAGATGTCCAAGGAAAAGCATAAGAATGGGGCAAATACACTTCATCACAATAATCCTCTAGTTCCCACTGATTTACAGTCTCAAGACTTCATGAACCAATGATGTTACTTTACTCTTTAATAACCCACATTGGATTTTTTTGTGAACTAGTACTGCAAAAGGACTCATGAAGCTACTCAACTTACCATACCAGCAAGATTCATGAGGTATGACCCTCAAAATAAAATTTAAAAAAAAAAAAAAAGGCACAAAAAACAGGAGCATGGGATCACTGAGAAAAATGTAGTTAAGATATGGTTTCTTATATCCAGACTAAGTTGTTTTGACAGATGACTGCTCATCTTAAAAATGTAAGGTAAATGAACTCTTTTGGCAGCTGCTATTAAACAAACAAATAATTGTGACATTTGAAATAGACTGTGGCATCTGTTTAAGGTCTATTTAAGGCTTGATTTTTAAAATTTAGAACATTCATAAATACCATCCAAAGCAGTATGATCTACAGTTGTCCATAATCTACAGAATAAAAGGGTCCCTACCCCTTCAGTCTTTCAGACCAGATGCTAAAAAACAAGCAGACAAAATGCAGACAACAGTATGCAGAAACACAGTTGAAGAAGTGAGGATCAGCAGCAGGCAGAGAGGAACCTGACTATTAATTCACTAATGAAAGCCTTTGATGTGCTATCTTAGAATCCATTTCAGTCCTGTGTCTGGAGCAGTCTTCCCTTTCGTAGCTACTAAGTGCCTTCTATCTTCTTTTTCAAATTTCTCCTAACTCATACCTCTTTATGCAGTTCTTCCCCTTTAATTTAAATCATGAATAATAATCCTTACACACTGCTTTTCCTGAACTGTTGTCCTGTGTTTTGCTGTGAATTTCTCATATCTCATCTAGACCATAAGCTTTTCAGATAAGGCATGCATCTTGTAAATTTATGGTGCTGCATGTGTGTCTAATGCTAATAATGTGCAGTGACAGGGCAGGGCAGATTCATAAGCAATGCCCTGAAAAAGAGGCAGCTATTGAATTCATAATCTGACATTTCATATTCACAAGAGAGGAAAAAGTTGTCATCTCAGAATAGGGGATCTGCTATAAAAGGATTGGTTTTTTGCACTAATGGTTATCAAGAATTCCTACACTCCACTTCATTATCACTTCCATACAGTAGTGACTATTTCTTAATGTTCCTCATACCATAAAGCTGTTGTTTAAGTCCATTTGATCACTCCTATTTGTTAAAAGGAAGGTTTCCCAAATAAAATGTAAATTAGACCCAAGGCATATATGCATAATGCCCACATACTCCTGCCCATCAAACTTCACAACCTGGTATGTAGACAAGTACCTCAGTGACACTTAAGAAACTGATCTGAGTCATACAAAGAGGGAGAAAGGAAGCAGAGTTCTGGGTAGGCTAAGCAAGGGAAATGCTTGGGAGCTGTAATTTTGGAAGATGAAAGACATCATCAAGCAGAAGGAGGACTTGTAGGAAAAGTAATCTCTTTAAAAAATTGTTGAAGGCCAAAATACAATTTTTGAAGAGCCTGTTTAATTACAGCTCTGATCTTACAGTAAGCTGAGTGCTCCTGGCAAAACATTGACATTTTTGCTCATTTTCATTAGAGTTGGCAGCAGCAGGCGACTGCCTTTTCTAAGGGCAATCTAAGAATTTACTTCAAGGTACTGGGATACCTTGCTGAGTGTGCTCAGATGCTTCTTAAAAGCAGTAACTAAAGACAGCATTAAAATGAATGACTACCAGAAAAAAAAAAAAAAAAAAAAATTAAGAAAATACCTTCACTGATCCAGAATAACATAAACTACAATTTACATGGGGACTCCATGGCAGAGAACATGAAATTTGGCATGAAAAATATCCCCAGCAACTCTGTGTTTCTTGCTTCTGCAGGATTGCTTGCAGACTTGCTTGCTGGGGCTCCAGAGGCAGCAGATACAAAGATACCCTCAGCTGTCAGCTTGATCACTTGTTTGTGAGACCACAGAAAACCTTCCTCCAGGCTCCCCACTCGTACCACCCTCCCAAGTTGCCTCTCGAAGAACTTGTGGGAGGGCCCCATAGACCATATTTCCCCCAACTTTCTTTTCTAATCACATCATAACAAGGATCCTGAAACTGAGTTAACAGTAGACAAAGCTGTGATAATGGTATTGGACATCAATCTGTGGCCTTAACATAAGTTATTTTTCCCATTTCTTTTCATTCCTTTCTACTCTGATAATAGTCAGTCCTCTGGAGTAACCAAGTTACAGCCAATTGAAATTTTTGTGCTGTGGGATAGTGCAAGCCTAAAGAAACATGGAATCAAGTAGAGCTTTTTTTTTTTTTTTGGTTAGGTGAGGGGGAGCTCTCAAATATAAATCTGGTATAACAAAGCTTTTCTGGTGTTTGTAGTCAGATTTTTTTTCATTCCCCAGATCAAACTAATAATTTGAATGCTTAAAGAATCCAAGGACAGTAATTCCAACATGTGATCAGTGGACTGGCATCACTAACCAGTCTAGATCATACTGTACCTCATAGGTACAGTTTTTATTCCCATTGCATACCATATGTTTTCTAAGAAAAAAACTATACAAGGCTAACAGCAGCAACAGGGGGGGAAAGTATAAAAATAAATAAGATAAAGTAACAAAGTAAGAATACAAGCAGTGGATTGCAGAGGTAAAAGAATTAAATCTCATATTTGTCCCAATATTTTCACACTTCCTAAGATATTCCTCAGGCTTTCTATAGTCATTGTAGTAGCCAAATACCCATAGTTAAATACAGAAACTATCTAATATTCCCTATCTGTACCTGTGTTTGGTACAGGGAGACTTCATTCTTGGCTCTTGCTCAGGTGTCACAGTAATAAACATAACAAATATTTGTAATAGGTGAGTAGTTTGTCAAATCTCCACCATTAACGATATATTCTTCATGCAATATACAAAGTACATCATTTAGTCCCAGAGGTATAACAGAACATGAGTAGAATTTTGTTTCAAAATATGTCTTCAGGAAGTCTATGTGTCACCAAAACCAGGCACCACAATCAAACTTTAAAGAAAATAGTTGCCCTATCTCACCTTTATGGGTAAAATTCAGCATCATGCAATGGCTCTCCAAAAGTGTCTTTGCATATCCCATGAAAATATGTCCAGAAATGTCCTTGATTATAGATGTTGACCACGTCAGAAAAATGAAAAAAAAAAACAAACTAACCTATTTTTCCATGAAATAAGGAGTATATAAAAATATTTACATCAAAAACAGAGATTTTAATTTGCAACAAACTTTATCAGAAGAAAAAGAATGGTATTTTTAAAACTACTGTACTTAACACAAATGAACAATGTATCAAAAATATTTTTATGCTGAAGAATACACCAGCATACAAGAAGCTTAAAGCCATCTTTACAAGATTTTTTAAAGTAATATTTTTACACCAGCTAAATTAGTAATCTCATATCTACACTTGTGAAGGAAATATGGAAGCATTCTCCCAAAGAAGGAATAAGTCTGCTACCATCCATTTTTTACTCCTTCCTGAGGTTAAATAATGCTATAAGCTACAGTCTACCATCTCTGTGTCATTTAAGATGGAATTTAATTTTCCCAAAGACAATACTTAAGTGAGAATACTCAACGTTAAAGTTGCTTATCTGCAAAGGTCTGTAGATGCTAGGTTTGTGCCCACACATGACACATCTTCTGTTGATCTAACTCTGACACAACCAAACCTGTGCTAATAGCTACCTTGGGCTTAGTGCTGTACTAGGAACAATTCTTGTCTTCCAGTTCAGCTTAGCCAGCCTGTACTCTTGAGCATAACAAAAACAAACTTAAAATGCAGCATAAACATAGCTAAAGAATGAGGTAAAAAAGAGCAAATCTGTTCAAAAAAAAAGTCATAAAAAATACTTATTTCAAAATGAGCCATTCATCTTTCCTTGGCTGGGCGTTTAGAGCAGGCCAATGAAATGCTTTGTGAGCAGGAAAAATACAGCAGGCAGTGGAGAGGGCCCTGGACAAATCCCAGTTTATGAGAAAGATTTCTTTAAAAGGGGTAAAGCTTAAAGACATGTTTTAGAACATGTTTAGGAACTACACTAGGATGAGTCTGTAGCACTGGCCAAGAGAGGTTTGTGGTCTGAAATATAAATCAAGCAGAAGCCTCTTGACATCCTAACTCTCTTCTTTTGAAGAATAAATGAAGATAAAATGGCTGAGGTTTAGTATATGTGACAACAACTATAGGCATTTTTACTGCTGAAAATTCCATATGAAACTTTTATGACCCTATTCACACTAAGGGGTTTTTTTTCAAGGCTGTGGGCAAGAAATTAACCATGTAGTTTCAGTTAACATCAGTGACAGCTGAGAAGCTGCTAGTAATTTCCAGTTAGTTCTCAATAAGAGTTGTTTCTGTGGAAGCCACTTCCATCTGCAGGAGACCACAGGAAAAAACAGTTCCTTTTAAACTGCAATGAAGCAGGAAATGCTGTTTTGTTTTCCTCTTCTCATGGAAGGCAATTCTCCCAGAAAGTTAGAAAAGGAGTTAAGGCTTCTTGACAGTCTCTTTTCCCACTCAGTTAAGACTCACTGTTACATAGCCTTGGAAAAACTATTTCAGAAAAGCTTCTAAAAAGCTAATCCAGCCAAGTGTAGATTTCAGCAATTGAACATCCTCCTAATGACACAAACTAAAAACATTGGGTAGAGCCAAAGTCTTCTGCTGCAGTCTACCAACATGGCACAGTTTGTGCTACTCCCTCCTGGTCCAGCCACCTATCACTGCAGCTTTGAGTTTCCTTCTATAGGGAACAGCTTTTTCAATCTCTTCTTTCTACAAGAAGTAGCCTTTCACTGTGACACCTTTTTTTTTACCTCCATCCCCACCTCTTCCTTCATGGAAATTTACCCTGGCATTTTGATTTACACACCATGACAGTATGATCTGTGGGCAATACAGATACAAAATGTGATGGATCAGCTGCCCCACAACTGAAATGGTCATGTAAGAACTAGCAACAGATCAATAAACCGTGTTTCCTAAAAATAGGAATGGAGCTCCTCCTTGCAATAGAAACAGACATCAACTACTGTTGAATGTACTGCTCTGTTATTTAGAAACACATTCTATATGTGAGAGGAATATGTCATGTTCTTTCAAGCAGGTATAGAGATGTACAGTCGTCACTGTCATTAGAAAATAAATGTACATGTGGACAGGTTATGCTTTTGCTAGAAACCACCTATGGTTCTTATATTTTGTTGTGTCTATATTTTTCAACAACTGTTTAAGCTGTTAACCAGGCTTTCCTTTTGAGTGAGGGAATCAGCTAAGAAATCAAAGTGCAAAAATAAAATATGTCTAAGGCCTTTTCAGTTCTCTTCTGATAAAGAAAAAATATCTGCAATGCTGCAAAAGTAATACTTGTAGTTAGCAATTGACCTCATCAGGTTTTCCTAAACAAAATGAGAATACATACTTATGAATGTAGTTGATACGACATGAAGAAACAGCTGAAATATTTTCTTCTCTAAAAAAGTGTAGTTCTGACTTTATTTATCACCATGTCAGAAACTTTGGTGTATACTGTCTTTTTTTGCTCCAGAGTTATCTTCATGGATGATGAAATGAAAATTCTGCTTATAATGTACAAAACAAGTCATGATTTCAGTAATTTTTATTCTCAGTCATTGCACTAAATGAACTAAAGCATATGCATTTAGGACATTACAACATAGCCTAGTATTAAGTATAGTGAAACTTTAACTGTCTTCCAGATTCAGGGGTGTTCTTTATCTGGTTGCAAGTACCATAAAAAAAAAAAAAATTAAAACTTTTTCTTGAAGCCATAATGAATGGTAAGTATGTAGTAAGTAAATCTGAGGTAAAGTGGGATGACAGGGTGCTTCTGAAATCAACAAAATAAAGATATGTTCATATAAATATAAACAATCAAGTAAGAATATATTTAAGAAGTTTCTATCCCTTAGTAGAGATATGGTAAATTTTTTGAGAGTCTGTTATAAAAAACAATCATGATTTAAGGTAAACCGTTATATTTTTTAGCCTCAGTAGACAGGCACACATGCTCAGTCATATAATAAGTATCAGAACAAACCTCCTAAGGTGGGTAGATGAAGAAGTCTTGTGATATGAACTTTGTTGTTTGTAGTTATGTGACTGTTCATGCCCTCATAGGAGGATAAAAACCTCTACCATTATGAGTAGTGTAGGGTGGAATATCATTTGTATTATTTTTCCTTCTTGTTATTTTTATAACTTACTTTCTCTTCTCTGTAGTTCTACCTGTGTCTATTTTAACATAAGCTATGCATCCATGAGCTCATTGAGAGAATAAGATTGCACCATTATAAATGTTTGAGAATCAACATGGTTTATAAAACTGGTATTAACAGTTATTTGAAAGCTGTGTTGAACCAAACACTAAACTTTTCCCTGCAGACCCAACTAGAGCATTCCTGTGTGTCCCACAGGAAATGGCATCATATTTCTCATCTCATTAATTTCATGTCATGCAGATTCTTTCAACACCAGAAGGCTGGTTTACTAACCTGATGATGAAGATGAACAATATAATAAAGGCTGTAATACCACACCAGTCTAAAGAGATGCCATTCAGTAAACTTGCCCAAAACCAAGTTTGTCATTCATATGGTCTGTGCAGGCAGTGAACTACCCCAGCAATGCTCTGTTATTACGACAGAGCAAAGCTTGAGCCACAGATTCAGGGCACAATCTTCAACTCATCCCCACTAAAGATGCTATTTGTTGTCAGTATGGCAAATATGATGATTACTATGAGAGCACCTTATGCTGCCTTGCTGCTCCTGAAAAGGGGCTTCTTTCCTCTTTCCTGTGCATTCTTCTCTCAGACAGAAAAAAAAAAAAAGAAAAAAAAAAAAAGTCGATGTACAACTATCTTGAAAGTAAGCATGTTTCCAGTGTGGCAGAGTGAATTGCACCTAGGATTATATCTGAACTGAAACTGTGGGAGTCGAGCCTTGAAGTAAAGCCACTATTCTGTCATTTGCCACCCACCTATTTGTCACCTGTTTGAGTGCAGTGGTTAGTACTGAAATGTGTTGTCTCCCACTATTATCAGCTCACTGCAGGAGTATTTCACTAAACTATCTTAACTGCTAAAAAATTGCAATCAATCCCTCATAAATGCTGCCTAAAATCAATTCATTGTCAGGCAACAGCTGCAACATTCACTATAACTGGTTCCCAGAAAAATAGTTAATTCTGAAAAATGTTAATAACTTCATCTTTCAATTGAAAGACTTAATAATCAAAATTTTAATTTACTTCTCTTTCCTCTCCTCTAAAAGTTTTAAGACAGGTTAACTTGTCAAGAGCAGTATCGCAACTGATTCAGCTGAGGCAGAGAAGGAGGTTGTATATCCTCATTATTACCATAATTGGGATTTGGAATCTGTTCAAAAATTCTGATTTACCTTGTAACAGAGGATTATGGCAAAATTTGGAGTTCTTTATGGTCTGCAGAAACTTGTGAAATTCAAATATAAAAACTGTCAGTTAAACATTTCATGAAAAGCCCTACCTTATACTAATCCAAAGAAACATGAACAAGTGCTTGAGGGGATGAAAATCCATAATATGTTTTGGTAGCTAACCACTTACAGAAACATTAACATTCTTGGGCAGGGTCGCTCTGTGAGCTTCTGAAGCAACTTAGAAGCCAGCAGGATTCAGTTTTTAGCAGACTTCCAACACCCTGAAAAAAATAGTCAGTCAGAAGCCTCTAGTATTTATGAATTATTAATGCTGGCTTTCTCAGTTTTTTCCTTAGTTTTGCCTTTGTGTTCATGTTCAGTTGAGTAACTCAATAGACTGATAGAGACATGAATAGATATGCTAACTAGCACCAAGGCTAACCTTTAACGTTCGTTGAAGCTGTCAGCTTTCAATGAAGTATTTTCATTTTTCTTTTTCTGCACTGGAACACAAACATTATTTGTACACTTGGTGCCAGCAGGGGTGCCCCCAGGAATCAGCTTTTAAGATATTTTTTGTCAATGTAGAAAACAGGTTCCAGAAAGGTGTCAGTTTTACAATCCTCATTTACAGTTTCTGTCACAGGAATGAGTTCATGTTGTGCCAGTAGCTTCTCTCAGTTCTCATTACAATCATTGTCATCTAAATGAGGTATAGAGATTTGAATATCTCACACATCATCTTCCTGAAATAGCAAGATCTGAAGGCGGGGGGGGAAGAGAGGGAAAGGGAAGGTTTGAGCACCTGAGATACTACACTAGTATGTGTGTTGGAAATGGAAGGAAAATTTCTTACATTTAAACCACAGTTCAAAAACATTTTTGGCCAACTGAAGAAATGTCAAATTCACTTCACAGTCCCCACTCTATTCTTCTGATAAGTTATTTCTTTCAAAGATTTTAATGTGTGAGAAAAAGAAAAGGATCTTGACAATCCAGCAGTTATTGTGTTGCATCCTTACTGATCATTGCTAGACTATAAATATAGACAGCCATGACACCTAAGTATTTGAACCTGGAATCTAAAGAAATCCCAATATTAATTCATATTTGGCTGAGTCAGACCCCAAAATTCAGGGAGCAGAAGCAATGGGAACAAAGTTACAAAGACCAGATTCCAACTTCTAGTAAAAGATAACTGATCTCTTTCCCTGTTTTCTAATTTTTTCCCTTCCTCCTTTTTCATTACATTTGAGTAAGAAGTGCCACCAAACTTCTCTGAAGTTCAACAGAGCGATTTCTGCATTCCTATTCAAATCAATGGGTATTCTGAAGCTAAATTCACAACCTGCTGCAAGATTTGAAGTCACTCAGTCCTGTGAGAGACTCAGACCCAGCTGTTTTGATAATACCTATACTTTAAGACCATCTAAAATTACAGCTGCAACTCTTGGAAGGAAGTCTGAATTTTTCTTATAAACCTACACTTCTGTTCGGGTTCACAAATAGACTGCCTAAAGCAGCTACTGCTTGGACCTGTTTTACTTGATTTTGGCATAACAATTTGATCTTTGTAAAATGGAGAGCTTGTACTCAATCACAGTGATAAAAATTGTGGGTGTCCTTTTTTTTCTTTTTTCAATAGAAATTATTATTATCCCAGCAGGGTAACTACACCAGAAAACTGATTTACTACTTCAAATGAAATAGTCAGATTTTCAGAATATAACTTACTTGATTTTGATCATAGTTAGGCACAGCAATCAGACCTCCTAGGGCCAGGTGCTGTAAAGACCTCAGTACTAACATATCAGGCAAGAACTAAGATCAACGCCCGAATTAACAAATAAATTTAACAGGCAGACGGGCAAAGCATGGGGTAAGAATAAGCCTTCACTGACCCCATTATAATCTTTGTGCAGTTTTCCTGTTGCAAATATTTTTATGTTGTTTTCTGAGAAAATGGTTCAAAATTGAATGCCAGTCTTGGCTATTTAGTAATTTGATAACCAATCGGCACATTTTTACACTAATAAAAAACCTGTCAATCCATGAACTGTTCTATAACATGGAAATGAAAAATGTACATAATATATTACATAGAAAAGAGGATCTCGGGGGAAAAAATGCCTGCGATACCAAGCATATTAAAGATATCCTCCAGGTCTGAATTCTTTCGTATATAAGAAGAGACAGTGGGACAGACCCCAAAGAAATGAAAGCCTTTCTCATGCTCAAGTAATAAACTGATGTTACTCTCACTGCTATTCATAAGAAATTTACTGCTGCAGTGAAATTAAGGTTTATAAATGAAAGTTATGCAATACTCAGCTAGCTTCTCTCCCAGTGTTATTTGTATCACAAAGACTTCTGTTTCTCAGCATAGTTTGCACTTTATCTATCTGCTGATCAGATCAAGTTTGTCCAGTAATTTGTTCTTGACCTTTCCTCCAAAACAATGCAGAAATGTTCTTTCCTAGTTGAATATGTCATTTTGCTAGATGCATGGCAATTGCTTCTGATGACTTGTTTGTAAAGGACTTCCTGACCTTCAGTTTGCTCACATTTACTGTGGTTAATCGAACCAAGCTAAAAAATCTGGAAAAGATAGCTGTCTTTTCATAAGTGATGTCCAGTGAACAACACATCTGTCTGTACATATGTATGATTAGTCGGCAAGTTCCACGGGAATATTTTCCTCTCTTCTTCCCACATATTTCCCCTACATCAGTATGAACAATTCTGAACAAAACAGTAAACCTCAGCCTCTTTTGACTACAGTTGACACAGGCACTTCTTGGGAACTAAGTCTGGGTAACACCATGCAGGCTTTCTAGAGATATTCAGCTGTCATACTAGTCTTTTCTTGTCTGGTCTTCTTTTTTTAATGAACACGATTTAATCCATGCTCTCTGAAACCATAAAAAATATCTTAAAATATTGTATGTTGCAGGATCAGCTAACTGATTTATAATAGCTTCTAGGTAATTATCTCTTATTGTCCCTTAATTTTCCTTTATATACAGAAAAAACCAACAAACAAACAAACAAACAAATCAACATTATTTTTCAGTAACTCCAACCTAAAAATTGCTGGTTTTATAATAATCTTCTGAGCATCTCAGGCTGTGGCCAATTTTCTCTCTCCACTTTATTTATTATTAATAGTTCCAACAAACAAATGACATTTTGCATTATGCTCTTTCATCCAGTCACACCAGGCTGGAAAAAAATATTAGTCTTTGAAAGATGAGAGTATCTTCTACAAATCCCACACTGTGCAGAAGACCCAGCAAGGTCTTTAAAACTTCTTCATGCCCCTGCTAGGAGAGAAGAATGAGAATGGAACTAGAGACACTAAGAGCTATCACAGTGCAACCTACGCTTGTGCACAGGTAGAATATAAGTACATTTGAAACTAAATGTTACCACTTTTTTGATCCTTCTCAATTCACAACATTAAAAGAGTCTGACAAAACTCATAAGATAGAAACCTTGCACAAATACAGAAAAACAATTTGATCAAGACCATACACTAACTAACTGCAAAGACAGGAATACACTGAACAATCTTGAAATCAAACTTCCCCATTACAACCATTTCAAACCACTACTCCAGTCAGACATGAAATACATTTAAAACTTCCGCACTGTTCTTCCCAATGAAAAATGTAAAAGACTTATGTATTTCCTGTACAAAATATAAATGTAATCTCTTCATGTAAAATGATAAAGTTCCAAAGTTGGAAAGTGCAAGTTACTATTTTTCCAAGTTAAGCAAGATCAAACGGTACATCATGTCTTCATTTATTATTTTAGTTTAGTTAACTACTATGGTTTTTACTATGAATTTACAACAATGACAGGAATTTCTGTTATGGAGCGAGGAATAACTCATATTTCATATATCTGTGTGTGATATCCATATGCAAATCTTATGAGTTTTATGGTAAGAACCGCATGTGTCCATACTTTATTTTGGAGAAAGGTTTCCATACCTACAATAAGACATCTAAAGTCATTGATGATTCTCTAACATGACTTGAACTCTTGGACCTCCAGAGGTCATCCAAAGCTGTATGAGTTAGGAAGTGGGTAACAGTGAGATTATTAAGAGTCATGAAGTCATAAAAGTCAATACTGTTGTGGAATGTTGCAAAGTCACATAGATATATGTAGGGTTCAAGTATCCTCTCTTATGTCCTGCTGCATTCCTGGAAGGCTCTAGACCATGTTAGTCACCAAAGCTCTAATTTTTAAGGACTGCAGTCTCTTGAACAATAAGTCTGAGAAATTTTCTCCTTCTCCAGGCCAGCATGGAATAATTTCCTCTATTCCATAAAATTTACACAAGACATCATCGCAACAAAAAATGAGTTGAGGACAGGTTTGTCAAGACTGAATGATTCCTTCTCACTTTTCTTTTCTCAACCTTTACACATCTGGTCATATCTGGGAGGGTGCACAAGTTGTTTTGGATTTTGATTTCTCACCTCCCAGGAAAGCATTTAGCTTTGGGAGTTTGTTCTTTCTGCTAGAAATGTTATTGAAGGGAAATTAAAGAATTCACCTCTGTCATCTGTGATCAGGAATTTGTGTTCAAGCAGAATCATTTGAAATAGAAATCGCTAGTTGACTATGCATAGTTATGAGCAATAATTTTCAGACCCCACAGTAATCTTCTCCTGCAAGTTCCAGATGGGCATAAAATATTGGAACACTATGGCTCTAATACAGAATTTGACAGGTTTGTAAATTACCAAAAAACCCTACATATACTTAGTTCTATGAAAATATACCGCATTAGGGGGGAGGCAATGTATAAATAAATATATTACACTTAAACTCCATCACAGCTGTGAGACTTCACATAGCAGGTCACAAGAATGAGCAAAAATGTTTGATTGCTAGAATGCTGCCAGTATTTGAGTTATTCAAGAAATTGCCTATTCACTTACCTGTCTTGTTAACTCTGACCTTCCAGACGTTCATTTCAAATCAAATTGTGTCATTCCAATTATGCTATCAACATCAACATTGCTACTAAAAAGAAAAGTCATTAATTTGACAAAATCTCAGCATTAAGATCTCCAGTCACACTTGCTTTCTATCCCTCTAGTGTGTTGAATATGATTTGTTATCATTCATGTCATATATAACAGTCATATTTTGCAATTGATATGGACATGGTTGCAACAGACAAGATGGATTACAATAAAGGATAAAAACATTCCAGTATCACTAACTGAAAAAAGTAATTAGAAAAAAATTATACATAGATTTTTTTTCTCTTTCCAAAACCTACACATCCATAATCCTTTCCTTAATGAAACCTTCCGCTGCCTGTAGTGGATAGTCATAGAACAGGGTGGAGCAAGTTTAGGAACAGACTACCAATTAAGAAAATGTATGGTATATTTGTCGTAGGAGGGCTGTATTGTCAAGAAGAGAGGTTTGGTACTTCATTCTTAAATGAAAAACTTAAAGAAAATTTCTGATCATGGATCAAGAGGAAGCCAAGTTTTGGCCTGAAAAAAAAGGGTAAAAAAACCAAACCAGTAAGTTAGAGGAAGACATCAGACAAGAACAATCTCATTGAATAAGAATCAGTGTCACAGCTGAGCCTCTATAATGAAAGGGGGAACCTCTGCTAGTCAAGCTAAGAGGGCTTTCTCCCTGAAAAAGGCTGTAGAAGCTGGGCTGAGGTCAACTCACATCCACAAAACTATATTTTGATCTTCACATATCCTCTGGTGATGTTTGGATAGGAAGGTAGACAAATTTTAGGCTGAATAATTACTTTTTGTCTTTCTAAAATCCTCAAACTGTAGTTTCTATTAAATAACATAGTAATCTTCCTGTCTTGTCTCCAGGAGCAGAGTATGCTGGTGAATAACTACTCTGTTCCACCCAAGTAATGGTTGCATTTCACTGATCAGTTAAGGGAATTGCTTAATGTTCTTTATATTTTCCAGAAGAATTTTTTAACATTTAGGTTGGTCTTGTAAATCACTTTAAAATCCTACTTACAAAACATATCACTTTAACGTATACTAATACCTAAATGTCCCAGGTACATACAACTAAGAACAAAAATGTAATAGATGACTGTACAGATCCCTTTACATAGAAAGATATTTCACATTGTATACATTAATGTACATTATTCAGTTTCAAATTCCTAGAAGTAAAGAAAAAATAAACTTTGTAATAAATTAAAATTACATATAAACAACTTAAGTTACATATCTAATGATCCTAGTGGATTTATCCATAGAAATCTCTCAGTGAACTAGTAAATAGTAACAAAATACTGCCTAACAAGAATGGTATAATTTATACATATTTCAGTTCTTATACTATCTTTCTCACACTCTTTTTGCATAGGGTAACAAGAAATTGAATGTACAGAGATTAATTTAGGTAACAATTACTACAATTCACAATTACATTAGCACCTATTAAGATTCATTGTTCTGTGGAAATTTTAATGATACATTCCAGAGTGAATAAAAGCAGAAGATGATTAGGAATAAAATTGTTTCTGTGTATGCTGACAGGACTGCTGAGCATAATTATACATTTCTAGGGCGACCTGTTTGGAGTTTACTCCATAATTTTATGCAAATTTTGAATAACTTCATTTTTTCAGGTTAAATGCTAATATGTTATTTCATTGCACAGTTGAGTTGTATGAGTACTAATGGACACATACTGCAATTGATGGACCTGGCATCAGATAAAAATCTAGAGCCTTTCAGAATGATGGACTTTTAATTCATTGTTTTCTTCTGCCACATTCCTGTTCCTGAAAGACCTGCCAACAATTTTGATCAGTTACTGGTTATTAGCTATATTGTCTATATTCAGAGCGAAAATACATTCCAAGTAAAATATTCTTTAAGTTTGGGGTTTTTTTTATTTTCCCCCTCCTTTTCCTCATTTATTCACTGCATGATGCAGGCTTAAATCAGCTTATATGCTGTACAACATAAAAAGACAAGCAAAAAATAAAGAAGAATCAAATACACTGACCATGAATGTGTGAGATCAGGGTTGTGCAAAATCTGCCTGTTTAGATTTGCCCAGGTTTCAATGAATCATACAGCAGAAATCCTGTGAGAACTGGTTGATTCTCTTTTAGGTTCACGCTGGAAGCCAAAACTAAAGCAAACTTCAAGAACCTTGCAGGTTATGGATATGATACCAAAAAGAGGAGAAAAAACAAACAAAAAAAAGAACAAAAAACAAAAACTAAACAAAAAAAACCCCCAATCAACCAAAAAAAAAAAACAAAACCAAAACCAGAGAAAACACCCCATTTCACACCTATTTTCTCCAATGCTTTTTTAACTCCTCACCCTATCTTCACACTTTTCTTCAATCTCCTCCATACTGGGCTTAAATCTGCTCAAACTGAGCATGGATGTCCACTATCCACAACCTGACAGGAAGATCACACTCTCACCTCCCACCAGAAGAGCTGTGTAAGTTTTTTCAGTGATCAGGTAACCTTCTTGTTTCTCCATATCTACCTCAATTTGTTCACCTTGTACAGTTGCTTTCAGAGATAAAGAGGGAAGGGGAAATTCGCAGTAACGGACTTGAATTTCTCTGTTATTATCTGATATTAAGATGTTCCAGACGAAGTACCATATCATTGCTCAATCCCTGTAACCTGAATTCTTTGTTGGACAAGATGAATTAACACACAGGCTTTCAGCAACATAAATTTGACTACCATGAACAAACATAAGAGAAGTGAGTTATACCTCAACAAAAATCTACTGTCAGGAAAATAAGACTTTAAAAACTGTAAAATATTAGACTAGAAAAGGACACCATGTGAAGTTTCCCCAGCAGATGCTGGAGAGGAAAGATCAGTCAGCTGTTCTTTAGGTCTTCATGAAAAAAGGCTTGATCAAAGTCACTGAACAAGGAAGCTGTTGGGAAGTGGCCTTGTGCTGAAACTCAGTGATTTCTTTGCAAGATTATGCCCTACAAGCTGTAGGCTTCTGATGTCTCCCAATTATGTGCTTGTCTTTCTTTCCCCTTTTGCTACAATGAATCTAAGAATCTTATCTGTCCCAGTAGCAAACAGGCAAAGATTGTGGTTTTTTAAGACTCTCTAGGTTAGATTATCTATTTTACTGGAAGAGATATCAAGAAGTGAACTAGTTTGATAAATTGTAAGTGTGAATGAATAAGCAAGTGTACAAGTGTAAATATGATGCTTACTACAGAAATAATCTATTTCCCCTTAACAAAGGAAAAAAAATAATCAGCAGCTCAGTCATCAATGGCTGCTCAGCAAACAACAAAGTGGTTTTTTTTTTTCCTAAAGCATCTTTTTTTGCCTTGTCACATAGGGTGGATCTGCAGCTAAAATTAAAAGTTGAAATCTAACTTTCTTCAGCAATTAGTTTCAAACCATCCACCACTCACAGTTTATCATTACAAATGTTTAACATGGCTAAGAGAGGTCGTCTGAAAACTAGAAAAGGAAAAAAATAAAAGGAGAAGAAAGTTTTCCGTGCTTCTGCTCAAGTAATTTTCAGTGTAGTCAGATACAATACTAGGTAAAGGAGAATATTGTTCGTATACAAGGTCTCTTTTAAGGGAATTAATTTCAGTTCAATCACTAAATTTCAGATCATTTCTTGTTCTAAAAATGTTGTTTACTGATATCACAACAGGCCCATGATAGGAATTTCTAGCTGAACTTCCTGCCTCTACCCCTTACTGGTATCCGCATGTAGCAATACCCTTTCTTTATTTCCATCTCTACTGTACTCCACAGATCTTTAATTCTAAGTAGTAAAGCATATTTATTAGCTCTGAGTATTTTTAGTCATAATTTGATTTTACGGTTAGTCACAAACAGAACAGCTGTATTGGTATTGCAGTTATCATGGACCTTAAAGAAAAATCAATTTTTGGTGAAACTGTTGGTGGAACTGTTCAAACGTAAAAGATTCTTTGTGGACTAGTAGGCAGGTGATTGACTGGTTTGAGTGGAAGCACAAGGACACCTATCAGAAGAAGCTAATGTTCCTAGGACTTTAAAAGACACAAATAGCATTTTGAATTATTTCACAAATACTCCATCACAGTAAGAAAAAGAAAAAAATCCAAATACAATAGCCTGAATTGCTCATCAGAAACCTACTTATTAAGCAACAACTTTTATTTGCTCTTTATGTGGATTCTAGTTTAAAGTATGTTGAGAGAAACTGATGTTAATGATTGAATTTCTGTATAATATCCTTATCCTTTTTTTCCCTTTCCTCCTCATTTCTGAAACCTTACCACAATACAAATTAAGAAAAATGTTCTTGGTTCCATTTTAATTCCATAAACAATTTCCCTGTATTTGTTGCTTTGATCATTCCTTCTTTGCATCTTGTTTGGCATCCAGGAGCAGAGTCATCAAACAATCCCATCTACTCCATCCCTCTTCTTGGTGATAGAATCAGCTATACTATCCCTGAGAGACATTCTTTAATGTAAGAATAGTCAGCAAAACTTCCCAGCTTCTCTAGTACACAGTTTGTTTTTTCTGACGTCCAACCTGAATCTGCTTTATTCCAATGTTAGTCTATTTTTTCCTAGTCTGTCCTTCATGCTCATGTAGAATAGATTATTCAGCTTTAGGAATATTTCCTTAGCCTTCTCTTCTGTGAGCTAAACAGACAACCTCTCTCTGAAACCTGATGCAGTGTTTGATCACCTTCACAGTAAAAAAACAATCTCATGTTTAAATAGAATTAATTCTATTCGACTTGAACCTCTTGTCTTGTGTACTGCCACTGGGCACCATTGAGAAGAGCCTTGGTACATCTTCTTTAAACCTTCCCATCATGTATTTATGCACTCTGCTATGATCCCCCTGAGCCTTCTCTTCTCCAGGCTGAAGAGTCCCATTTCTTTTGACTTCCTATTATGTCAAATACTCCAAACCTTCCATCTTCATGACCCTTTGCTGGACTCACTCCAGGATGTGCATATCTTTTTTGTACTAGGGAGCCAAGACCCGGACACAGCAGTCAGATGTGTCTCTCAAATGTTGGTCAGAGAGAAGGAATCATCTACCTCAACCTGCTGGTGAGGTTCATCCCAACAAAGCCCAGGAGGTCATTGGCCTTCTTTGCCACAACGATGCATTGCTGGCTCATGGTCCAGTTGTTGTCCACCAAGACCCCAAGGTTTTTCTCTGTGCATTCCTTACCATCCAACTGGACCCAAGCTTGTACTGGTGCACGGGTTTATTTCTCCACAGGGACAGGACTTCATATTTTCCCTTCTTCAATTCCATGAGGCTCCTGACAGCCCATTTTTTCAGCCTGTTGAGATCCCTCTGGATGGCAGCATAATCATCTGGTGTATTAGCCACTCCTCCTGGTTTTGTATCATTTGCAGATTTTCTGAGGGTGCACTCTGCATCAGCATCCAGCTCATTAATGAAAATAAATGGTAGTGGACCCAGTATTGACATCCAGGGCACACCACTAGTACCTGGCCTTCATCTGGGCTTTGGACCACTGACTGCAGCCCTTTGAGCCCCACAGTTCTCCAGTTTTCAGTGCACCTCACTGTCCACTTATCTAGTCAATACTTCATCAGTTTGTTATGGGAGACAGTGTTGAAAGCCTCCATTTCAACTTGTGATCGGTTACAACCCTTCCTCTGTTTAATTATTGCACTCTCCAACTTTTCCCATCTTGTACATGTACAGTTGATCATTCCTACCCATTGATTTGCACCTTATATTTTCTAGCTGTTCTTCTACACTGACAGAGGTGTATTGGTCTCAGGTCACAATTTCCCAGCAAAGTTTACATCTCCTTTCACTAGTGTCATCTAGGCCATGAGTACTCAACTTTTTTATTAAAATGTGATGCAATATGTCCAAAGTCTTACCATCTCATTTTCTATCCGGATTTAAGAGCAAATCATTGCAGGTTTGATCACTACTCTCTCCAGATAGACAGAATCAAAGACTAGCAGCTCTGTTTCTCTGTAGGATAATCTAAAAAAGGGAGTCAAACTCATTTTGGTGAGACATTTAAATTACATCTTCAAAGACAAGCAAAAAGTAGGTCAGGGAGAAGGACAATGGGTACAATATTACACAATAGAAGTGAATACTAATTATGGGAAGATGGTGTTCTTTTTTCCTTAGACAAAATATAACATGGATAGTTAGAAACTCTGCTTTCTTTTTGTAAAACCTTACCTCATAATACATTTCATACACACCTTGATGGGATGACATTGGCAAGATGCAACAAAAACAGGGCTTGACTGAGGCAGAAAAATCACAGGACAAGCTTGAACTTCAGCTGCAATAGTGAGAAAACCAAAAAATTAAGAATGTTCAGAAATATTCAGATGCACTATAATAAAACCACTATTTCTAAGTGCTGTAAAACAAATGAGCACAACTGCACATGCTGTCACTGCTGTCATACTGAGTCTCTGTACTGCTTTTGCCTAGGCTATATACAAGAGATGATGTGCTAGAGACAGGGTGAAGAACCATCTTCAAGTCTGTGATCATTGTACAGCTTCAGCTACTGCATACCTAAACTTAGCGGAGTCACAAATCAGGGCAACCAATACTTCCTAGAGAATAAGGGAGGAAAGTTTTTCTCAAGTGTATTTTTTTAGTTTATTGACAGAAAAAAAAAAAAAAATCAAAACCAAACCCTGAACTTCTTGGTTTAGTCAATATGATGCTTTGGGCAAAGAGGTAAGGTGTGATATTTTTTCTGTAATATTTACAACAATACAGCCCTGAACACATATTCATGAAAAGTACTGAGCAATTGTTTATGGTAATGCCACTTATTGCAGAGGAAAGCTGTTGTAAACGTCCTTCAGTGGACTCAGAGTGAGTTAGCTGCAGCACACCTGTGTTGTGGCACTGTGGAAATTTCACCAAAATTGAACTTCCAGTGATTTAAGACATTTCTGTTAGTGAGCTTCCTCTCATGTCTAAATGGAGTATATAAATCTGCACACTTCTGAGTAGAGACCATTGCACCTGTGTTGTGGAGATAGGCATTTGTTGGTTTTGCCAAAGAGCTTTATAACATCTTTGTGTTTTGTAATGTTTTTTCAGACTGCCTTTGGACAAAAACTGTTGATTCTGACAAATAACACTTCACAGGCAGTTAGGCTGAAAAGTAAAGCAAATAGCTGCTAGTATTACAGTACATATTTAAATAGCCAATTCATCTGAAATGCAACTATACTTAGAAACTGATGTTTGCCAAATGTAATGCACATATATCTGAGAGGGCATGCATGAATAATGAGCAGAGGAGATCAAGGGAGATCACTCTATCTTCTATCAACTCCACTTGCATTAAAAGGCATGAGATGCCTCCAGTTATTATGGAAAGAAGACCCTCCAAACAGTAAGTACAAGCCATCCAGGATTATTCACCTTGCTTTGCAAAGAGGCTGAATCAGTAACCCTCAAACACAAACTATCAAGTTTGTTTCACCAAGCCGTAACACAAATATCATTACCTCACATCATTAGTGCTAACTACTCAGCTGATTAAAGCATGATGGTGCAAAAGACATTATTATATTGTTACTTGTGGAAAAACTGCAACAAGTTGTAGAGAAGAGTGGGAAGATATAAATTATGCTGACTAGACCCTGAGTGATATACAGTGGATTAGCAGGGAGTAAGGGAAGAACAGCTTCACTTTTCACAAGCTTGAAGCCAGGAATCAGCTTTCAAACCTTGAGAAAAAATAAGGATATATTTGAGCTAACATTTCCTACTGAGGGAGGACTGTACATCAGCATCAGGTGTGGCACTGCAGCATGCCCTAGCCCGCACAGCCTCATAGCTAGCAGTTCCTGGTACTCAAGACAACATTTAGGAACATATTCTTCCATGAGTTTCTTTGTGAGATGTGATTTACCTCCTGATCATTGAAGCAGAACAGCTTAATACAGTTTAATGAAAACGGCAAACACATTGTTTAGCAGCTTGGGGATTCAGGTTTTTGGAGTGTAGGTAGCACCGACTGAACTATTTCCCTGTGACACAGGCCTGCTGAGGATTTTGGCAGGAAACTGCTGGTATTTGCACTTCAGTCTAATTTACATTACCTGGCAGCTGCGTCGTGTAAGAGCCCAAGAAAACACTATATCTTGACCTTGCTCACACTGGAGCTCAGGGTGCACAACCTGAAGAAAGAAAGGGCTAAGCTATACCGTCACTCTGTGTAAAGAGTCAAGGGACCAGACTCTTCCTCATGCTTTCACAATGTCACTTAAACTTTTCCTTAAGAAAGCATTCCTGGGAGAAATGAGTGAAATGTCTGTTCTCAGTGTTTGCAACCCGGATATTACTCCAGAGCCTGAACAGTCCACTTTTGGTCCCTTTCCCATACTGTTTTCTTTACAGATTGATGAAAGGGAAAGGGCTATCTCATGCATGAATCAGCATGAATCCCTCACTCCCTTTCCCCTGCTCCAGCGTACACAAACACTAGACAATACAAAACATTAAAAAGAAAAGAATCAAGCAAGTACAACCACATTTCCCTACCAGTTTTCAGGGTGCTCCCATGCCTTAGCATTGGCTGTGGTTCAGGGGTGTGGATGGAAAAGACTAGGCTAACAGAAGATGTTGGGGCAGGCAGTTTTTGCTGTAGATGGTAGGAGTTGGCAGAAACAGTTGATCACTCCTCCAGCAATGGGAAAAGGGGGGAATGTGGCATATCAGATTTCCTTCTACAGGTTCTTTAATAAACAGACATGTCCTTGTGTTGTCAACCAGTAGTAAACATCCACTTTCTCTGCTTCATAAAGGGCCTTATTATGTTAAAATAATTTAAGCAAAAAACTCGAGGTTTTTCTTTTGTTTTGAAGAACAATACTAAACAAAGCAAAACACAAAAGCAAGAGAGAGACAAGAGCTTTGCTGCAGGCACCCGGAGCAGTGCGAAACACAGTGAGAATACCAACAAAGCCTCACTCAGGTTTCTCTGCCTGCATTTGGTGACAGACAAGATTTCGGAAGCCGGTTCAGTGAGGGTGTGAAAGGGATGTTTTAAGATCCACACATTCCAAACAGTGCTATCTTTTGTCTGTCTAAGGATTACATTACTTTAATCCTAACCTCATACAGATGAAAAATAGCAAATTCATCATCTTCATACAGGACTAGTGTACGTGCGTGTGTTTTCTGTCAGGAAATTTTATTGAGGTCAGACTCAGAATTCACCGGTAAAAATAAATAAATAATCTAAATAAATAAAAATAGATGTTGTGGCTTTTTGCGGAAGATTAATTTCACAGAAGTAGAAGATAAACCGTCATCTACAAAATGAGGGAGGAAAAATAGTAAAAAATCCCACAGAACAGGAAAAGCAGAAATGGAAAACAATTATTAGGTTTCATCAGTATGCCACTACAATTGCCTGATCTCACTTCTGCTGTGCATCTCTTCTCCATATTATATCTTGTATTTTTATTATCAATATGTTATACACAAAATATTACATGCAGTATAATTTGAGCTTCTAAATGTGTGCTTGAGTAGGATGACTGTGTCTATTGAGACTCCTAGATTACTCCTATTAGGGGGTGAATGTCATACTATTTGTCATCCAAAAGGTAATTTTCCCTAGACTTATATTAAGGTCTCATATTTTATGATAACCTCTGTATTATGTTGATCTGGGCATTTTTCATGAACCCATTCATCAGACAGGTATCTCCAGTGGTAACTGCAGCCTTGCAAAATTTTGCTTGCTTTCAGGGTGAATAAAATACTATTTTTTTCAGCTTCATCAGTAATACCAAAAAGAGCATTTAAGTCCCTATAAGCATGCCAGTAAAATTCCAGGACAAGCTTTGCACATATTAACAAATATATATGTAGAAGTTAATTTATTGATCTTAGAAAATACTGTATCAGAACGGAATCAAATTCAACCTGGACTAAATGTTATTGTCTGGCAGCTGTCCTGTAGCCACCGATCTCTAACTGGCCCAGAATTCAACACCAATACAGCCAAATAGTTAAGAGGCACAGTGTCTGGGATTTTTGATGCGATTCACTATGAAACATTTGTACATGGGTGAATGGGCAACTGTGTGAGAAGGATGACCGGGTTTGAATTAACTGTAAATTCTGCTTTACACCTGGCATAGCATGAGGATGAGACCCACTGAAAGAGAAGAGCTTGCATATTCTAATTAATAAGCATTAAAACAATTTGCAAGATGTCATATATTGTTTAGAAAATGCACCAAAGCTTCACAGGATAAGGGTCAGGGACTGGCTCCAAGGATGGTGTGCTCAATGATAATTAACCTTTTGGATTCCTCTTAGGTTTCAGAGCAACTTGTGATCCTAATTGAAATTAAATTGAGGGAGGCGGAGAGAGACGGCTCTTGCCAAACTATAAACTGCAATAAAACGCAGCAGATTTAGCCGTGCGCACTAATTTCTTCTTGTGGAACACTCTGAGGAGCTGATACAGGCACTAAATCAAATCCACAGCTTTATCTGACTAGGTGAGGCCTCAGCACTCCAGTCAAGAAGCAAAACAGATGCAGATCCTTTTGCCAACAGCATGCATTTCCCATGGATAAAGGGAGCAATTTTCTATTCCCTCAGGTGCTGCTCTATGCTAGCATTCAGTGAGCCTAACAAAAAATCCCAGCTGCTCTCACCTCAGACGAAGAAAACACAAACAACTCTAAACAAATCAATCTAACATTTCCTGTAGCCTCTAATGTGGAGCACAGTCAATTCTCTTCTGCCTCCTCCCCTTTTTTTTACATAATAAAAATCTACTGTTCTCATTGTTCCCAATATGTCAGAAGCCAGCAAGTGTAAATGTAGCCATTCGTATAATTTGAATGATAATCAAAAATAAGCAGAAAAGAAGGATAAATTTATCAAACTTGTGAGAATATTCTAGGAAAAAAGGAATTTCCTGAGGTAACTGTCCTTGACCTGGCTCTTTAATCGAGTGAAATTTCATCACTTTATCTAATATCATGCTTCATGCTTCAGGCTCCCAGCAATTCTATTTTAGTGTGGTCTAATGGGCAGCTGACACATCCACTCAGCACCAGACTGCATAATATGTGCTGACACACTGTGTGGTGAGCACCCTATTGAGAGCTGTTTATTTGTGCCTGGCAAAGAAAAATTTTATCCAGTAAAGTCTCTTCACAACAGTTTTAGTCTCAGTTTTCAGAGCCTCCACAGACTCCACATTTCAAGAGTTTCAGAAACACTTGCAGGGAAATTCAGTCACTTATTTGGGTGGCTGTACATTATCTGACTTTAGGTGAGAGGTTGTGAAAGCACTGGTTATGGTTGTCTGAAACCTGAATCTAGATAGTGTAATGAAGAGTGTCATTCTAACTGCTTTGGAGCCAGCTCTTCTCAGAACCCCTGATTCAATTTGATATTCTGAGGTTAACGCACTGTATTGGGACTGAAAATAGGAATGCACACGAAAAGCTTTTATATTTATTCAGTTCAGTAAGCATGGCAAACTCATCAACAGCTATTTGTACACTGTAGCATGGTGGGACTTACTTTGATGTTCTGATTTATGCTTGCTATTTTTCCTGCAGTATTACTTTAGAGTAGATATGGACTAAAAAAAAACAAAAGGAGACATGGCTCTCAGCATAATAGCAAAGGACATTATCATAAACAAAGCAACATGAGAAAATAAAGAAATGACACAATCACAGAGGTTCTGGCCTCTCAACCTCTTGTAGGAATCAAATTCACTATATAGAGACTAAGGAATACAGCTATACACATATGGAAAAGCTAACACATTAAGATAGTTCTATTATTTATTATCTATGGAGAAATAGGTAGTCTGTAAAGCAAGTTATATGTACACATAGATAACAAAAGAATAAGTGCACACAAATAGAATCAATTAAAATTCTCATCCACCCACTCAAACTGAAAGGTATAACCAAATTATATCTAGACATAAAATTACTGGTCACCTTAGTACTTGCAGTGGAAACAAAATTTATTTCAGAAACATTGTGGGAAAATGATTCCATGCTTCTATGAAAAGTATTTCTGATCTTTTATCTAACCTTAAGGTAGATCACATAACACATACATTTTGTACAAGGAAATACATGATGAGAGCAATAATGAATGTATGTGTATTATAGAATCATAGAATCAAAGAATGGTTTGGTTGGAAGGGATGAACTCCTCCTACAAGCTCCATCTAACCTGGCCTTGAACACTTCCAGGGACAGGCATCCAGAACTTCGCTGGGCAACCTGTTCCAGTGTATCACCACCCTCACAGGAAATAATTTCTTCCTAACATCTAATATAAATCCATCCTCTTTCAGTTTAAAACCATTACCCCTCATCCTATCACTACACTCCCTGATAAAGAGTCCCTTCCCATCTTTCCTGTAGGTCCCCTTTAAGTACTGGAAGGCTGCTATAAGGTCTCCCTGGAGCATTCTCTTCTCAAGGCTGAACAACCCCAACTCTATCAGCATGTCCTTATAAGGGAGGGGCTCCAGCCCCCTGATCATCTTTGTGGCCCTTCGCTGGACCTGCTCAAGCAGGTCCACGTCTTTCTTATGCTTGGAGGCTCCACAGCTGGACACAGTATTCCAGGTGGGGTCTCACAAGAGCAGAGAAGAGAGGTAGAATCACCTCTCTTGACCTGCTAGCCACACTTCTTTTGTTGCAGCCTGAGATAGGGTTGACTTTCTGGGCTGCAAATGTGTATTTCCAGGTTGTTTTGAGCTTCTCATCAACCAGCACCTCCAAGTCCTTCGCCACAGGGCTGCTCTCAATCCACTCATCATCCAGCTGTATTTGTTCTTGGAATCATCTTGACCCATGTGCAGGACCTTGCCCTTGGCCTTCCTGAACTTCATGAGGTTTGCACGGGCCCAACTCTCAAGCCTGCCAAGATCCTTCTGATGGCATCCTTTCCCTCCAGCGTGTTGAGTATATTCGCTGAGGGTGCACTCAATGTTGTCGACAAAGATGTCAAACAGCAACAGACCCAATACTGACCCTTGAGGAATGCCACTCATCACTGGTCTCCACTTGGACATCAAGCCATTGATCACAACTCTTTGAGTGCCACCATCCAGTCAATTCCTTACCCACCAACTAGTCCATCTGTCAGATCCATCTCTCCAATTCATAGTGTTTCAAAAGTAACCTTGGCTTTTTCAGTCTCTTTAGAATATTCAAAGTCAGCACTTTTAATAATTGGCTATTTAGGAGAAAATTACTGGAAAATTCTGCAAATAGGAAAAAAGTCAAGCCTTATAAAACTTACAGACATCAGTTATATTCACTGTTGATACATATACTTTTATAGAATCAGATTTGTTGGACTTAAAAGCTATTTTACTAGAGACTGTCTAGAGACTTTTGGAAAAAAAACCTGTGTACATTCCTAATACTTCATAAATGCAGTTAGCAAGGAACCAAATGTAGAAAGACTGTTTCTTTTTCTTTTCAGAGAAAATGAAACTCTGAGGGGCCAAATCCAATTTTAGTGTTACAGATTGTATCAAGTCAGATTCGTTATTATCTGTGTCAAATTTCATTTGTTTGTTTGCTTTACATAATTGAGCACTTTCTTGAAATACTTTAAATCCTCCTTTTTCCCCAAGTAGAAAACAGAAGCCAAGAAAAAAATTTGAACCAATAGTTTGTTCCAATTTCCACTATCATCTCCCATATTTCAGTTATTGACATGTAAAAATAGATTGTATAACTAAAGACTGAATTTTCTTTTAAAAGACAATAGTATTTATCATTTACTACCAGTATAGTTGAGATGTGCACTCAGTAAATATAAGTTAATTTGCATGAACACACATATGCATATGCATATGCAGGTGTATGTTTATCTACTCACCTGTATATAAATAGGCTAGTATATGTATATATACAAGCATGAAAATTCTATCATGAAAAAGTAAAACGAATCTCTTAAAAATAAGAAAACATTAGAAATACAGCAGTTTCAGTCCCTACAAGAGCATTAACTTTGTCATCTTGTACAGACTCGTAGCTGTATTTTCAGCGTATGCAAAGTACTTGCTAGTCTTCATCACAAAATAGACAGGGTGCACCATGAGCCAAATAATAATGTCAAAAAAAAAGCTAAGTTTCTTAATTTCTAGACATTTTATTTTACCTGTGTAAGCTTCCTTGCAAATTAATATCATTTCATTTCAGTGTGTTCTCCAATAATAGAGGGGATCCTTTCAGGGCGAAAGGAAAACCTAGCTTTTAATGAAGAAGGAGACCATATGCCATGAGGTCTGCAGCACTTTTTCTGTACGTGCTGTGGAGATAAGCTGCGTCTCTCCCCATGGTCCTTGGTCTCACCTTTGCTTCACAGTTGTCATGCACAAAATACTTCAGCATCAGTATGGCAATTGGTATGTGATTGCAATAGTAGGGTGAAGCAAGGAAAAAAGTGAAAATTATCACCCAGAAAGAGAATTCTGGGCCATTTCTGAGAACTGTCCCTGCTTCCAAGCAAGCATCTCCTTATCTGTAAGAGGTAGAGATGGCTTAACTCAGCCCTGGAGGTCAGACCACCCTTTCAGATTAGGGGCAACTTTGTTCCAGCTGATCAGCTTCAGGACAGCAATGTGGGATTTCACACACTTGAGCAGCAGTGTCACTTCCTAGATACTATTCCTAAACACTGGGATAAATCTCAGACACATGAGAAGCAGAGAAAAAAAGTGAAGATGTAGCAGCTGAACACAAGGCAGCTGTACACATGTTCAGTGTCAAACAAGGCTGACCTTGAACTCACCAGGTGGAGTCATATGGCCATGAATGTAGGCTTTCATCACCACCTAAAAAGATAAAGAGTAAGAGAAAGTACTGCCCATGTTGCAGCTTCAGCTCTACAAAGTAGCCACCAGTGATATCAAGTTAGTATCTCATGAAGTAAGCTTTGCCTTTCCACCTGCGTATGTCAAAGAGCAGCCTTCTGCACTGCACTTCAGATTCTCTGGAGTCACAAGCTAGATGGGAACTATTTTCCTCTCTGAAGCGATCGTTTCACAATTGTTCAGACTTACATGAACTGAGCAAATCTTACCAGGAGAAGACACACAGAAACTTTCAGAAGATTCCTCAATAGCTTTCCACTAGAAGAAAGGTACAATTTTTTCAGATTTCTTCATCTGTAAAGGTGAGTCACAGCATGTTTCAGCCTCCAGTCAGACAATGTATTGATCTTTGCAGCTCAGCCAGAGTAAGTATTTAGCAGTAAATTCCAGTTTTCAAGGTAGAGAACAGCAATCGTGCACACATGGAGCAATCTTTGGAGGATGAGGTAATGCAGAGAGGTCTTTTAATGAGCTTGGAGAAGGAAAGAGGAACTCAGAGAAAGTAAAGGTGTTATTACAGTTCAACAGTAAGCCCTATTCATGCAAAGAATCCTAATAAAATCTGCATGTCATTTATCCAAATGCAAAATCAAGAAACATAAACTGTGGAAGGAGAAGAGCCAAACCAACAAAACCATTTCTAGTCTTGCATGCACTTCTCTCTCTAAGTCATCATCCAAACAAAAACAAAGAAAAAAGACAGAAGATCCTGTCACTCTAAGACAGAAAATTCTGGTAGTATCTTCACATGAAATTGTATGTGAGAAGTAGAAATGCCACCTAGTATTAATATACTTAGAACGACCAGGAGGGCTTGCATAGAAATTTTGATATATGTATTTTTGTTTGTGTATATATGCATGTATATACTTTATATATGTGTATGGATGGATGTATACATTTCATTTATTTGTTAGGTAGAATTTTTCCTCGTTTTGAAGTTTACCTACATCTAGTAATTTCAAATGTGTTACATAAAGCAGTTTCTGATACCTGATTAACCTTAAAATGATAGTTCTCTTGCCTTTTCCTGAATTCCAGTCAAACAGACACAAGGATTATTTGCAAAGCTACATCTATTTCCTCCTAGAACAATTAATAAAGCAAAAACCTTAAATAATGCAAATAGGACCTTCCTCCAGGAACATACAGCTTAACAAGGGCCAGTGAAAAATTCATTTATTTAACATTGAAAACATGTTTCACAGCAACACACACATATTGTATTGCTTCTGCTTTTTGGCTAACTAATTCCATAAATAATGAATTTAAATTACACAATTAATTAACAAGGCCTAAGGTTCAATGTGGAATCAATAACAATCTTTCCTCTGTAATGCTTTAGGTTAAGATCCCCAAATAAACATTTAATTTAGATTTTCATAAGGGAGTTACTGTGTATATACCAAATGATTATTAAATGTTTTTACAGAATGAGAGATTAACTGTATAATAGATGGAACATCTGTTAAACAGGTTTTAATTCCAATATCCATTTCTCTCCATTTTTAATTCGAATATCCATTTCAAGGTACTACACTTATTTTATGGGAGATGTATTAATCAATTTCACTTGATATGTAATTGTAAACAGCTATTTAACTGTATAGTTAATAACAGCCTTATATGAATAAGGCTGTATGAATGAATGTGGTGTTGTTACAGAAGCACACACAGAAGTACCAGGCACTCACATAAAACATACCAGAGGATGGTGTAGGGGTCTGTGCTCTGCATTACCTGGCTGGAGGCAAGTCTATAGAGGCTCCTCAGCCTTACCCCCTTGGGATTTTGCCAGGGGTCTGCACAGAAGAAAACAGAAGCACAGCATTAGGTCAGACTGTGGCAAAGCACAGAGTCACTTCACAGGTTGTTTCGACCATTTGCACCTCCATTCAATGCAAGCAGCTCTCTATAGTGGGACAGGATTCTGTTTGCAAAGACAAAAGAAATTAGACAGAAATATATTTTTACCTTTGTCTAGGTGGTCAAAGAAAGCTGCATTTTGGTAACTGCCCCCTTTGTCCTTTAAGACACACCACCACTATTTCTTCTGCCCTAACAATAAGAACATGTCTGTTAAAGATTCTTGAGTATTACTGGTAAATGATGAAACAGCAATTAAACAAGGCAGATATTACATGATTTAACAACTGAATAAGCTGAATTTTTTTAATGTGGAGAGGGGAGGAACAAAACAGTTCCAGGCTCTTAATCAGACAGGTGGTGTTGCATTTTAAACACCAGAAGAATCAAGCTACGGAACTCCAGGACACGTTTAACTTTGCTTTGCATTAAATTGATTACTGAAGATGTGGAAGCAATTTGTGTTAAATTAAAACATTTGGACATGGGTCATGGGTCTGAGTGCCCTAGCCAAATGGTTATTTCATAATTGTCCACTGTGGGATTTCTTGCACTTTCCCTGAAGCATCTGGTACTAGCCATTGTCCAACGTAGAATACAGGGTTGGATGGAGCTAATATTCTTGTTAGGTATGGGTATTTTTCTGTGCTAATTGAAATTATCTTTTAATTTAAATTAATTTCAATCCTTTACCTCCATCCACACCCAAACTTTGCTCAGCTTTTCCAAAAAGTTCAGTACAGCCTAGTGGCTCAGGAAAGGTGTTAGAGGTGGAAATCTCTGTAGCACTTTGGATAAACAAGCTCACAACCATGAATATTTCTAACAACCTGGAAGGGCATCAAAATTTGTTTGATAAGGAAATATAATTCCTCTCTTAATGTAAGTGCATTTACAGGACATAAAATCTTGACCTAGTGGAATGCAATAGAATTTAATTGTTTACTTCATCACAATACGTTTAGGATTTACCCAGGAAAAACAAATTATTTCCTCAAGACATTATAGTGACAGAGACCCAAATGGTGCACAGTTAAACAAAGTCCCTGTGTGTAATGCTTGAATGACAAGGACAAATTTCCTAGTGCAGCTGTTTCCTGGCTCTGGGTGAAGTCCTCGTCCTCTAGGTTTTCTCTTACTCTGGATCAGCAAAATGCACCTTTCCTTCAAAGGCTTGATGGACTTAATTAATGAATGTTCATAAAATACCTCAAGTACCTTTAAAGAAAGGTACTAGATAAGCATAAAGGGTTACTGTTTCCCACATGCATTCTGAATGAACACAAATGATTCTGTGGAAACTGACATTTTCACATACATAGTGAATTGCTGAAAATATCCTAGCTTCGTTGTATTAAATATTTAGCAGGGATTTCTTTTCTTTTTTTTTTTTTTTTTTTCCCCAGGAACTCAGTACACATGTGAAAATGTCAGCTTCCACAAAAGTATTTCTATTTATTTTTGACAGATGTTTATCCTATTGCAAGAGACAATGGAAAGGGTCAAAGTCCATGAAGAAAACCCTTTCTCTAAGATGAGCTCTGTGACTTACAGTATTCTAAAACTAAAATAAGTTCCATTCCTCAGTTAAGCTCATGAGTTCATCTGTAGAGTCACATACTGATAGGGTTTTATGGAAAATTACATCTCAAATTGAAATTTAGCAACTTAAAGCCTATGGGAAAATGGTTGAGACTTCAATCCTGTTTATGTCTGTTTGCCTGTATAACAGTAAGGGCATATAATTTGGTCACAAGTTACCTTGTAACATGCAAGTGTTCTGAAGACCATTCTCTGTACTGAGATATATTGTTATAGGTTGTCATCGTTTCTTTTTTCATTACATAAATTCTATCTTAACCTATCACCTAGGATGAGATATCCCCTTTGAAAATTTTACTAAAATTTAAATGTGGTGGAGATTTGGGAAGAGTAGTGGGTGAGGGCCATTTGAGTGCCTCTGTAATTTATTTCTGCTTCTAGCATGCTCTTTGTAATTCACAGCATAGGCTTTCTTTTTTTATATTACCACACATAAACCTCCATTTACCTGAAACAAGATCTTCAGAGCAACCACACAAATGCTACATTCTTTACACCCATATAAAGTGACTGGGAGAAATAATTAATTGTTACATTGTCATTCACTGCAAAGTTTTACTTTTTGACTGTCCTCACCAGTTACAACCAGATACACAGAATATACTCTGAAGATATCTAAAAGATATAAGCAAGCACAAAATTTTACACTGGGAATGTGATTCTTCCCTCTTACTCTTTAGGGAACAGCTCATTTTAAGTTCTCTTGAACTTTGCTGTATTTTATGATGGTTTTATTTTAGAGATACACCAGTGAAATTATCTAAGATATATCCTAAAATATTAAAATATATCTTGCAAAATAGAGAGGAGGCAAAAAATACAGGTTCAAATCCCTTATCTGCCTAAAAGCTTCAAATCTACATGTCCCAAGAAAGCTTCTAACCAACATATGTTGAAAAGGGTGTGGAGTTTTCCAACTCTCCTGGTGACATGGTTACATTTGCATCAAATGCAAGGGGCACACAAGGAGTACAAAATTCTGTGACTCGGTGGCTGCTTGGTACCTGCAGGCATCAGGATGTCTGGGTTTTCATGAATATACCATATTTTAGATGAAGATGAACAAGCCAAAGTAGACCATCCAGAGCAGCAAGTTAGAAATTTCAGTTAGGGCAATGTCTCAGGAAAAGGTAGGTATACAAAACCCCTCAGTCAAAGAGGGACACATCTTGCATCTCTTGTTTTCCGAAAAAGTTGCTGTCATTTTTTCATTCTTATCTAAATGGCAAAATTCATCTGTTTGCTAATAATTTGGGGACAGCTAAACTACCTTCTTGTTCCTTTTCAGTTAGAAAAAAAAAAAAGTTCAAAAAACATAACCTCTGAGATAAAGAGGAAAATAAATGGCACTGAAAAGTAGCTATGAAACATTTCATTTAAGAAATCAAACCAATCTGGATATCTAGACCACAAAGCTAGAAATCAGATATAGGTCTCCCCAAATCCCAATTTCTCAGCCAGGACCCAATCTTCTCATATATCAAAGTGAAAAAAAAAAAAAAAAAAAAAAAAAAGTGGCTCAGCTAACTTTGTCATCTTCCCAAAGCCCTTCCTACATTTCTCAGCTATCCTTACTGTGGTTGTTGAGGGTGGTTGAGGAGGTAGAGTTAATTGTAGACAGCCTGACACATAAAAGGGACTTGCAGAGATGTTGGTGGGGCCACAGAGAGAAACCACAACACAGATACAGGTTTTCATATGTCTATGTTCTGTGGTCAGGGACACCTTTGCTGAGGGGTTTGACAAACTGGCCTGTAATAAGTAAGATATCCAAATTTTTAAAAGTGGAGAAATTACATTACCCTAACATTTGTTAACCCAAAATATTTTGAAATTTCGCTTTCAGAAACAATGAGGTTTCTTAGGCTGGGACAGGGTTACGTCTATTATTGTAGCTTACACAGAATGTCTTCATTTGTGTATGTGGAGAGAGATAACTTGACCTACAAAATCAAGAAAATGTGTGAAACTTTACAAGTGATATGTTGTGCAGAAAAGAAAGAAAAGTGATGCCAAGAAATGAATGCTTATGTTCTGAGAACTCCTAATGTGTAAATGGTTCGGTGTGGTGGGAAAAGATGTGGAGAAGAGGCATAAAAGAGAATTCAACCTTTTCTCATATGCTTGAGGTCACTTTAAAGAAACTGGAATCAAGCACCCAAGGGGTTACACCATGAGCACAGGAGCTCATGAGAAGTTTAAGAATTCTTTAGATAAATTCTTAGGAATGTCCACTTTATTTTAAACCATGGGTAAGAGTCTAAAATCTTTAATCCAGACAAATTACAAAGCCACCAAAGAGACCTATAATCTCCATCAGGGCTGAAAAAAGCAAAAGTGAGGATCTTTGTTCTACTAAATGTACATAAAATGGGTAGGATTTGATAGACACACTGTATCCCTGCTATATCCTTTTCTCTCAGAATACTTCAATACTCATCATGGCTCTTTCCATGCTAAAATAATAACAATAAACACAAAGCATGATCAGCTACACTGGCATTTCACAACACCCATCAGTTACAGAGCCTGAAACAGGAAGCACCATTTTCCAAATTGAAAATGTTTGAATGGGCTGTCAAAAAGCCTCTCAGTAAATGTGTTCCATCCAACAGAAACAAACCCTGTGCAAACAAATCAAGTGGTGCAGAAATCCTTTGCACAAGATGATAGGCAAGGTCTCCATGCTGACACTGTATGTAAGCCAAGTTTTCGTGTACTTTGATGGCTGACCTCCAACTCCTGACATATTCATTATATTCCAGCATGTTGGGTGCAGATTGCGCTGAAGTGATGACAGCTACAAGACAGCCAACAAGGAATATGGGCATTTTGGCAACAGGTGGCCTTTCATTTGTACTGGGAAAGTTAATCTAGTTTATCATCAAAATATATTATGTTCAAGGAGTGTCATGTTTTGAGAAGTCTAGTGACAGATCAAACAGAGGAAGCATTCTTCTATAGACTGTGACATTTTTTGTAGACCAAACCTTTCAAACTGTTCTATTGTTTATGCTTGATTTAGGTCAGTTAAAAGTTATTCCATTGTCTCCTGGTTTACATTGCTGGCTCCAAATTACAGTTTCTGTCCCATGTCAAGGTTGATGGAGCCATGCCGTAAAGTATGCAGCCCTGGGACCACCATCAGCCACATGCTGGGGAATACTTGATTACCTTGCAAAAGGTGATTTTAGAAAGATGATACTCTTCAAGGAAAAATAACAGATAGAAATATTTCTGTCAATGTGCGTGTCTTTAGCTCTGACAACCACATTAGTTGCAAATCCAGTCCTGAAAGATCTTACACCCCCGCCCACTTTGCTTATCTATTTCAACAGATTGAGGAAAATGATGTGTAAAATTGAAATCATGTCAAAGTCTCATAACTCAAGTGGTTGATGTGAACTCTTGGTTTAATTTCACTTCTGCTTTTGGAGGTGGGTCAGAGAAATATCGCACCACAGTTAAAGCAAACTATTGATTTTACATGCGAGAATACAGAGCTGACACTAATTTTTCTGTTGAAACTGTTTTCAGGTAACAAAGTATTTTTTAACTAAAGAGATTTTCCACAAATAAATCCACTTGCTATGGAAATTACAGAAAAATGTAGTCAGGAGATATAAATGAGCAGAAAAGACCCCAACCCCAAAATATTTAAACTGGAAATGGAAATCTGAAAATCCTGGTGCAGTCTCCAAATATTGCAGATTTAGTATCCTAAATCACTTTTTCTTCTCTAGTGACCACTTTCTGGGATACAGACTTCCTTGAGGATCTTGGAAGTAAAACTAGACACATAAAAAAAAATGTGATCTAACCAGGGAAACTGAGCCACCAGCAAAACTGGCAAACTAGCAAGGTTTGAACTACAGCTCCTGTAGGGTACCATGGCAACATTTCCAAATCAAAGTATCAGGCTTTCAGATGAAATACTTTTTTTATGAATTTCTATCAAAAATAACAGCTTAATGGAAAATTTAGACAAGTGGCTTCATTTCATAAAATAAAATTTGCCAAATAGAGGAAAAAAATCATCTTTTATAGCATTTGTTGCTAGCAGTGTAGTTAAGATTAAACTATTGCCGAATAAGGATCCAAATGTAGTTTGACAGAAGAGCAGGCTGAAAAATCCAGGCTTGTATGTAAATATTATTTTTGTAAAGGTGAATGTTAATCAGAAATCTCATAAGAATATTTGGCTTTTGCATTCATTGAACATAATATTTGAAAGATTTGAATCAATACAGATGCATTGATGTTTTAGCTGAGGGGAAGAATGTGTTCCCTGAAGTCATCCCCACCTCCCGCATTCTGCCTTTCACCACGGAGTTGTCTTTGAACACATGAACAAAACTAATTTGAGGGGCAACTTTATGAGAAAATGTGTTCCAGAAAAGCACAGGCCAATTACATCCTTTAGTCCTTGCAACCAGACCAGAGGTAATCCAAAGATATTTGCAAGCAGTTTCTAGCTTTCCAAACAAATAATTTACTGGTTTCTTTTTTTTTTCCTTTTTTTTTTTTTTTTTACTGGATAAATGCTAAGGAGATAGTATCTCCTTTAATACTAAAGAGATAATTTCTCAGATAACAGTGCCTGTAAAATATCTCAGCAACCTCTAGAATCTGAGACATAAGTATATAAAGTTTCTGACATGACCAATAAGAAATTTGAATCATCTTCTCATATGGCTTTCATATATGTACTTGTAAAGAAATTAAAATATTTTAAGATGAGTCCCGAGAAAATATTGGGGTCTGATAATCAAGAAGTCTTTTAAGTTAGGAAAAAAGAAAATACACATCATCTTGAAAGGTAAAGCCAGCTAGGAAAAAAAAATCTGACAAATAAATTATACAAATTTGCAGATGAAATGGGGCTCAGAGCACTATCTAAGGAAAAACAGACAAACTAACATCAGGTATGTTGCATTTCATAGATGAATACACCCAGATCACCACCTCTCATTATTACAATGGCCATTGACATCCATTAGTTGACAGCTGTGAATATCTTTACTTCTGTAAGTCCTTTCCTGCATACATAGGAGTAGCTCCTGGTTCATCGGTTTCTTGCCCCAAATGGTCTAGTGGATTTATAGCTTCTGATTATGATTTTCTTTACAACGTTGTGCAGTTAATTAAGATATATGTGTATTCTACTCCTTGTGTGACTGAGAGCAGAATCATGCCCACAGGCTCTAATTTCTTTTACATTACAAAAACAACGTTTCTATCATTTTTTGAGCAAAGATGCCTGGTTTTGCCTCATGTTCTTTGCCTATTGGTCATGTTGGCCTTACAACTGATTTACAAATGTCTTGTAATTAAAAAAGATGTTATGTAGTTTCTTGTGTTGCTCTCTTATCTTTCCTTCGTGATGGTAGCTGTCAGAGACAGAATGTTTTGGAATTTAAATTTAATTTTACTGGAAAGTTCTTCCTAATTCTGTTCTGAATCCCTGTGACCAGTTATTGAGTAGCTGGAAGTAACATGTAATTTGGCTAAGTAGGTGATTTTGCAAGTCTCCAGCATCAAAGAACATATGACAGAACTATGCCATAGAGTGTTGACTGAGTTAGAAGTTAAATAATAACCATTTGAAATAATATTTTGCTTGCTGTTTTACAGAGAGATTTCCCTTCCTCTGCTCTTATGATGTTGCTGTTAGTCACTAGATCCATGGAAAGTAAATCCATGGAAAGGAAGCTTTGTAATGGCTTCCCACCTCCTGGAAGGGGAATAAGAATGGGCCCAGATATGAAGTTTTATGTCTCAAGCCCAGGGTGGCTGTTCTGCTTAAGGAAAAAGGCTGATATAAACTTAATTTGATGTATGTGCCTCCTTCAGCTGAAAGCGGTGTTGGAGTCTTGATTCAAAATATTTTAAGAAGAAACTTAAAGACTACCTTTGCTTCCTTCTTCATAGTCATTATTCCTCTGAATCTCTGGATGCTTAGTGCAAGGTGAGAGAAGATCAAAACAAGAAGTTCTGCAGTCTTACAAAACCTAAGGGTAGTGCTGAATGACTTTCAGTGTTGCATATAAGCATATTAGCTTTCTGTGCACCTAAGCTCTACAGAGTACTTACTTTTGCAGTGTTCTACCAGCAGAAATGAGACTGAGAAGAGTAAATTGTTATACACATCACATAATTTTAAGACTTCTAATGCTTTTACACATGGACTAACAGAATGGGGTTCTTGTTTGCAAAGATTTGTTGACACTATTCTAATAAAAAAAAAAAAACCAATAATATTAAAAGACACAGGTAAATAAACTGCAGATGGACAAAATAATCATGGCAAGTTCTCAAGAGAAAAGTACTGCTAGAGTCAATATGGTTACTGTTTCTGTCACATTTGAGTGAAAACTTTTATCCTTACCCCTATTTTTAGTTGCCTTAGCTTAATTCATCATTAAAACCTTTTTTCTAAATTATAATTTCTAAGAATAATGATTAAACTTAAAACAGATCAGAGCTTCTCACTCAGAATACTTGGAGACTGAGACACCCTTGTTAAGAGGAGAGACACATGTCATGGATTTCGATTATGGGGAGTAACACTTAGCCACAGGTTTCTAGTAAAAACTTGCAGGATTGGAATTATGTTTCTCTGTGTTAATTCTTTTCAATGAACACTTCTTGTATTTGCTTAAAAATCACTTTTGCAGCAAATGTTTCAACCAGCAAATTCCTCTGAGAGTGAATTTGTAAAGGCAAACACTAAGTCTCCTCTGGACTCACTCAAAGCTATTGTTTTTCTATAACTAAGTAACAAAAAAACAGTGTTATCTCACTCAAAAATCCTAACAGCAGACAAAGCATGTTCACTGTTTCCTGTGAAGTACCCAGGTAAGGTCAGATCTGTACTCTACCCCTGCAGTTGACCTCATCTGATTCACCTTGTGCTAACTCTGAAAGTGCTTTGTTTACACCAGATTTTTTGCCCAAATCTGTTAATGCATGCCAGGTATCTGTGTGTAAAATACATGTAAGACAACCACTGAAAAAAAGAGCTTATATGACTCATCCATTTAGGGATGCTATCAGACTGCCCCAAGAGCAAAATCGTGTGTTAGATGATATACTTGTCTGTCCCATTTGCTGTTGTTGTATGGAAGGTGTCAACAGAAACACAACTACTGTTGCAAGACTATAGGCATAAGTAAAAGCAAACTTCTCTGACTACACTGTGGGGAAAGAATCCAAAGTGGCTTGCCTTTCCCAGTCATCACAGAAGCAGAAGCAATGTGAATTATGGAGAAACTATTTTCTCTGCAGAAATTTGTGAGGTTTGGCTGACAGAAGCACTGATTTACATCCTCACACTGCTACACTACCTGTCCCACATTTGGCCTATGGTAGATATTAATTCTGTAGAACAGTGTTTCAGATGTTTACATATTTGTAACACACATCCCAAAAGCTTTTATTGCAGCCTTCTGCTGATACTGTCACACGTCAAGTAGTTAAAACACTGACGACATTAACAAAACATATATCATGTAACTAAAATGCATTATACAATATTGTCTTTTATAGAATAACAGTTGAGAAAAAAAGGAGCATTAAGATTTTCACCCTGAAGTGTACATACAACCTGTTTATAAAATGCAGTGCAGGTATCAAAATGCATACTGTGTTGAATGTCTGCAGTAATTTCATGGCATGAGCTTCCAATGAGCTTCTGTGACATTGTCACTAATTTTTCTTATTAAGAATAATTATTTCTACATTCCATCATGCCAGTTTCAGGAGGCATGCATTAAGGAACTAGTGTACAGTAACACAAATTAGATACAGAGTGTCTCTGCTTAAGTTACTTCATGCTGTTAATTACCCATCAGAGAGATTTTAATGATCCCACATTGAATAATCCAGATCTGTCTATGTATAAGCACATGTTTAAACTGAGTGGAACTTATTCTTTTTTGGTACATCACTGGCAACCGTCACCAGGGAATCTCATGTGAGAGGATGTTGAATAAGCTGATTTTTCCTCCTGTCAATAACAGATTGATGATGTAGACGACTTCACTAGGAGGCACTTTTTCCTGGCCAGACACTTCTGTGGAGAGCAAAGTCACTTAATCCATAGGTTCTTTTCATTTTGCAGTACAGAACAAAAGGTCCAGTCACATGAAGTCATAAACTTAATACATACTCTTCAAAGAGCTATGCTGCAGAGGCAGTTCCTACATTTGTCTCACAACCCATCCTTGGCTGTATTTCACCATCCTTTGCTGGAAAAAAACATACATTGTTCAGAATAAAAGGTATCTCCTGGCAAAGGACTACTAGCAAGCTACAAGGGTTCTGGCAGGGGTGAGAATCCCCTGCCCTGAAAGAGGGTAGATGTAAACATTTTCAAACCATATTTCAATATGATGATGCAGTTCTAAGGGGACTGTTCCCATGTTTCAAGTTAAATACATATTCTGGTACTTGCTGAATTAGAGACAAAGATTTTGTCTGTTTATAAGCTGTTTCACAAATTCACAATGGTGATGATTTCATTGACCTTTCAGATAATTTACTTACACCTGGTGTTCTACTGTTAGTACTATGGGTGCAATAAGGATTCCTGCTTCAGCCTGTGCTCTCCACATGCAAGAACTGCAACCCAGAACATATTTCTTCAGTCATGTCCAAAATGGTCTGTTGCCCTCCATATGTGACCTGTAGACCAGGGACAATTGGTTAAGTAATGATTCCTGCTACTTTCTGTCACATTGCAAGATTTCAACCTATAGGGATATTTTTAAAAGATAAAATAATGCATTTATAAACACAGATTAACTGCACTTAAATGAAGAAGCTGATAGTCCTTCATCTGTGTTTTTAGGGGCTTAGCCTGACAAGGGCAGAAAACTTGCTGACTTTCTTTACAGTGTTTTTCATCAGTCATGAAAATGAAGGTAAAGACTATGCAAAGAGCAGTATTTTAATTACTGTTAAAAGGAAATGTGCTCAAGTTTTTATTGAAATGCAAATAAGCAAGCAGTAGGAAGGTTTGCAATTGATTTTACAAATTTTACAAATAACTTCACAAGTAATTAATGGTGTTAATCTACCCAGTTTTCCTCCCATCATGTCCTGTACTTTAGAGTCCTATTTAATGTTCTGAAATCCATAGGGATAGCAAAGTTTTTGAGCAGGGGAAAAAAAAATGTTAGGAGTTTAAACTGAAATGATGCCAGTATACATGAGGGTTGTGCAAAATACCAAGAAATCATTGTGATTTCTTTGTTCAGAGTATTGACACTGCAAACATCTTTCAGTACAAAATGTGCAATTCTTGAAAGCAATGAGAATGATTTATTGGAACTTAATTCCAAACTCTTATTAATCATAATAAACTGACCACAGAAACTGTCAACAAGAATGCAACTGTTTACATAATAATTTCTCACAATACCTGAAAAATAAGACCACAGTCTAATATGTGTTACAAACAATTAGATTTCTTAGTTCCTTTATCTGTGTGTTAGGGGAAAAGTTACTGTTCCATCATTATTGAGTAATATTCAACAGCTTTGATTTTATATTTCTAAGATAATAATTTGGCTTACATCAGTTTTGAGACATTTAATTTTTCCTTTTACATGAGTTGGAACATCTCCCTTTTAGTTCCTTATGATGACATTCTTTTGGTCTCCTGAGGACATGAAGTAGAATTTTTATTCATATACTTCCTCTTTTGAAATAATATGCCTGTATTCATGTTTCATATCTGTGAATATTCTGTAACCTGTTCCTAATAAACTAGGCTCAGTTTCACATGTAACAATAGTTCATTGTGTTGTTCTTGACTTTGCCTACTGAAGTGTCCCTTAAAAGTGCAAAGGAAATTTACGTAGTCAATGAACAAGATGCTGTTCTGTCCTCTGTAGCTTTTTTTAAGATATTAATTCAGCACTTATTTCAGGACCCCTTTGACTAATACATTCATACATTCTGCTTGTTTAGTTGTCCATTTGTATTTGAGCAATAAAGAGAAGTTTTCTTATGGATTGTACCACTCATAGGAAAGTCGTCCGCTAACTTTCTGGAGTTCAGTAGGAGTTCACTGTCTCTTACCAGTGTTTAGACAAACTTTCCTTTTTAAGGGGAGGGGGAAAACCAAACCCAGACAAAAAACCCTGGAACGACTAGGTAGGAAATTATGTGACAATTTCCATGCTAGGAAAGATTAAACCAATGGTCTGGATATTTTAGAATTAGGCTCCTCCAGAGTAATGATACAGTGAAGCTCTCAGAAAGAACGAAATATATACAAACATATCCATAGTTACTTTCTTGTCCAAAAGTGTTTGAAAGTACCATATACAGTGCAATGTTCTCTTTCAGCATCTATTTCATTTAACAAAATAAAAAGTGTCAAATTTTGCTACTAGGTCTTGCAGTAGCTTAGTATTATGATTTCTTTCATAGATACAAAGATGAGACTCAGGGATATTACACATTTGTAAAGGTAGGGAACAGATCCATATTTTATTGGCAAGAAAGAGATTGACATACAACCTAACTCTTCAATTCATCAGTTGCCATCATACAACTAAAACCACTTTTGTACAATTACTCCAGTTGGGAAGCCTGTTCCAGAATCTCATTTCTTGGGTGAACAACTCAAATGAAGTAACCAGGGAGGGAAGTTTGGTTGATATATTTCCTCAGCAGTATCTTATACATTAAGGGCAAGATTTTTTTTAAGTAAAACTTAGGCAAAATTTCCTTTAAATTTAATATGGGCACATTTTCACATAAAAGGACAACCTAACAAAACTCTTAATTCTTTCAATTGTTTATTTTATACGCAGACTCCACTTAACAAATGGGAACAGGCTTTCACTATGTTTCTGAAACTGTCACATTTTTAATAATTTATTCTTCAGCATCCGAAGGACTTGACTAGATTGAGATATAAATGTCCTAGACATCGTGCAAAGATATGTTAAATGAGAGTCCCTGCCAAAAAGAGCTTAGCCTTGTACATCACAGCCATAAAAGAGCCTGTAACATTGAATATTCTGAGCTTTGTACAACCTTCAGCTAAAGATATCTGATTCTGTGTGGACTATAGACCCAAGAGATTGAAGATGTCTGCCTCTGCCAAGCTGGCAGGAATTAATTTATTCTGATAAATGCAAAAATGTCAGCTTTTTAAGTCTTCAAGGCTATACCACTACCAGGGCATTTGACTTTGATCCAATATAAATGAAGATACCTGTTCTGAGGAGTAACATAATTTAATTATTTATTCATTCCTTACTCTCCCTCTTTCCCACAAATGGCTGTTAACAAAATACAGGATTTTTAAAAAACTTTACATAAAATATGAGTCTTTTTGAATAAGGACTTGCTTACTTTGAATATAGCAAAATGTCACTCATGGTTCTTCTAAAAGCATGCAGCTTATGAAAGAAAGTCTGTCACTGTGAGAAGGTTCACACTGTCTACACCAGCAGCAACTGATAGACTACCCCGAATGACAGGAGATGCTTTATATTTTGCAGTGTCAGGACATATGGACAACATTTCAAAAACATATCTGTACCAAACTAAGTTGTCTGTAGCGGTTGGCACAGCAGGAAGTAAAGAAAGGTGGACTAGTTCCAATCCTGTGATTATGAGAAACAAATCTTCACTTTTCTGCATCTCCTTTCACATGATGCTCTGCTGACAGACCCCACTAAACTGTGGTGTTGGGAATAAAGACCTTCATATTTTCTAAACCATGAGTGCTTAAGAGCGAAGTTTTGCTTTTCCTCATGCAGTACGCCCTATTGCATAAATGAGGGTCAAAATCCAGGGCCAAGTGTCACCAAATTAAAATTTCCTTATACAGAAATTCCTCTCCTAGACACTTGTTGCCTAATTATTATTTCTTTCTGCCAAACTGCTGAAAAGTTTTGGCCTACTGTGTTTTTTACCCCTTTGAAAACAAAAAAGCTCCTACAGAAACAAAGGTGCTTTATCAGAGTATGGAAGATTTGTATTGCTTGTTTTTACCATACCAGGTGGGGTTTTGAGTGGAAAGAAATACAAACTATTTGCAATCACAGTACAGAGAAAAGTCTTAAAGAGAATAACACACTTGCTCACAGAATGCAAAACAAACAAGAAAAATCACTGGGTTTATGGCTTGTTACAACTTCTCAGATGTTTCACATAAAAAAAGCAGCTAAGTTGACCTATGATTTCATGCTGACATCATACAGATGTAAGAGTTTCCCATGAATGAGAGAGCAGATAAAACTCAGCACTGGCAGATCTGACATTCAACATGCAAGTTGTGGGAAAACATATCCATTTCCCCACAAATCAAAGAAAATGACTGCACTAATTTTTGGATCATGAAGCTTCTGAGTTATGCCCAGTCTGATTCAAAGTCCATTACTTCTTCCATGTCAGCCCCACTCACGATTTTGATTCACCACTGCTGTCCCAGAGAATGTCATTCACACATCTTTCTTTTTCAGTCAGTTATTTAAAATAGCATGCAAAATGGGTTTTGAAAATGAATGTTACATCCCAGTTATAACAGTAATCCAGGGACAGGTCACTTATTTTTAACAAAATAAACAACAAAAAAACCCCACTGACCTTGTGGTAGTAGATTTAGGAATGGGTGTCTCCAGTAGATAAAGTGAAATAGACTGAATGGTACTGGGGAATATAAGGCATGTTGCTTTCCAGTCTCTCCCTGCCTTCAAGATCTCTGGCCTCATGAAGCAGGAACCATCTCTCTCATTCCATCACCCCCTGGAAATCTCCCTGGTGATCCTACCACAAAATTCCTGGGGAGAAGTTTGCCTGCAGTGGCACGAGTTTTAGCTAGTGGTCCAGAGGCACCCAAAAGATGAAAGTACTTCTCTGCCACCCCAGTGTTTCAACAGGAGGCTCTTTTCTCCACTGCTTATTTGTTCTCTGACAGATAGTGCCTTGCTGTCTATGTGAGCTGCTTGTGGCATGACAACTTTGCTGGGTTAATTCCAGAAATGAGGCAGGTGAAACAAATTGAAAATATAGGGACCAGGGCTGACCCACATCCATCGGATCTTTCTCAGATCTTTCTACACATGCAATTTACAGACCCATAACTGTCCTATGGACTACACAACAGTCAGCAGATGAGTCAACTTCTCACTCATGCTTGTTGCAGACATAAATGATCTTTTCATTATGAAGAAAAACTCAGTATCTGAGCTGAGCCAAAACAGGTCACAAAACCTATGTAAGTAGTTATTTCAGCAAGCCAGACCCAAAATTTCTATTCATGGTGAGACAATAAATTAAACTAAAGCAATAATGAAAGTCTTTTTAATTCATTAATTGCAGTATTGTTTTGCTGTCTGTGTAGAAATAGATTTTCAGCTATCTGGAGAGTGTAAAACTGCCATCTACCCCCTGAAGGTCAGTGAAGAGTTTAACTTGCCTACTTTTCAGAGACACATATGTCAACATATTGCAACCATATTTTCAAACTTCAGTGTTATAACATGAATCTCACACTTCATCTGCTGCATCAGATGATTTGTCATTTAGAAGTTTTTACTTTTATTTGCCCATATATAACTTACCTAAAATATAACTGCTCAGTTGTACGTTGTACAATCCACAAAAGTAGAGTAATATTTTACTCATTTGGAAAAACTATTCTATAATCCTGCTGAGATTCTGCCACAGATTTTTAACTCAGCTTTTGCCTATCAAACAGAAATAAAAACCCTGTAATTTTCAAAGCTCTCATACATAATTTTACCATTAACAAAATGTAAGATGTTCACATCAGTTTGTCAGACAGATACTTTGAGAGAACCTTTAAGACATTTTGAAAAGCTTAATTATCTAACAGATCAGTGGGGAAAGAGGGAAAAGAAACTATTCATAGTTCATAGCTATGTTCTATTTCTTTTCTATTACAGTTACTGAGGAGCAGAAGTCCAGCCAGAAAACTATTTTGAGCAGAAGAGTGAACAATGACTCACAGACCATAAACTGAGCTTCTGTGACAGCTTTGATGTCACCTTGACCTAAAAAACTGACAGATTTTTTAAAAGTCATTTCTCCTTTGTTGTTACAGAATCTTGAATCTTATCCTTTGGACTACAACACATTCATGTTTCATGCCATCATGCTGTTTTAAGTCCTTGGTTTAGAGAACAAGTTACATAGTTAAAACAACAAGTTTTTTCAAGTTTTTCTGGAACTTGTTTTCTACTGAAGAGAAATAGAGTTCAGACTCCTATAGATTTAAACAAAAAAAATTTTTTGTGACAATTAATATACTCTTTTTTTGTACAAAACACCTCTTGAAAAGACAAGAATTAATATTCTGTATTCAGTTGAATCCATGGCACAGATTGTCAATTCTAAAGTTTATTTTTTAATTGTTTTAATTCAGAAATTTCCAGTTCATTCCCATTACTTACAGATCTGCTAGGCATTTGAAAGTGAGGTATATTGGGAATGAACAAACTCATTGGTTGTTTGTAAGAATTTAAGCTGAGTCCCCCTCCTTACAATAGGACGCCTGACTCCAGAGATCGGGTCCCTCAATGCAGTATGAGGTTTTTTTGCTTAAAGATGGCCTTACTTGTATAAATAGACAATTTAGCGATTGCAATACAAGAAAATATAGTTAAAATAAAAAAGTCAGTAAGGATCAAACTTACTCTGAAATCTAGGTAAGGCACTAACACTGAAATAAAATTGTCCACAAAGGGATTTTTTTAGCAAAAGAATAGTAGTTCTTTCTAGTCAGCTGAAGTAGTTAAAATATATGCACCTTTGACAATAGCAAATCTTAAGTAATGCCACTTTACAGTTTGCAAAATAATGAAGACAAATTTAACAAATGATTCTCCTTAACTGATGACACAAAACATGACTAAATTATTTCTCTATTTAGTCAGTCTTGATGCATAAAAGGGAAAATGTTTCCATTTATACTAATAATAACAAAAAAGAATATTTAAATATCATCACACATTTCTTCTCCTTAACTCTCTGCTCTGTTTTTATTTCATTTCTGAAAATTGGTATATCTTTAGCTTTCTTTTTGGTTTTGCACCCTATTCCTACAATGCATTATTGAGACATATCAAAAATAACATTAGCAGAATACCTGAAACAATGTGTTTCCTGCAGCTCATCTCCTACTTCTTCATATTCAGAAAGTACAGTATTTTAGCTGTTTTAATGTGGGGGCTTTTTTCATGAAGTGGGATCCCCAATACTGTAGTTTAAATGATAGATACAAGTCTGTATCTCTTTCCCCAATTATGGTACCGCATTTAGTGATTTCACTGAGGACAATCGGATTTTTACACACTGCAGATTGGAATCTGATTTTAAATCACACAATGATGTTTATTCACCAAACTAACCACCTGCAGTGCCCCACCCTAACCACCCACTCTCCCTCCACTGCATAAGACTAGAAAGGGAACTGGGTCACATATCCCTATCAAGTCTGCTGCCCATCATTTTTAAGACAGTCTCAAGGGATTTGTCTGTAAAGAGAATTTCTCTACAAATATTGTCATATTAGTGAAATACATATCCCCATGACCAATATAGTGTTGCTAGCCTGTTATAAAATGGTATACACTGATGTAATTTATTCCTGTTTATAATTAGGATTATTAATAAAAAAAAAATTACTCTTTACTTTGCAGCAGTTTACCTACTGTGCACAAAGTAGTGCAAATAGTCATGATGTTTATAATTACAATTAATCTTCTGCTTCAGGATCACCTTTATTTTATACCCAACTGACCTATAAAGCCAGCTTTTACTGGATGTAAGTTAACATGATAAGACTGAAAATATGGCAGCCAATATTGCAAGCTTTCAAAAATTTTTCTAAGATGGAAACCAAATTCTCACAATCGAAAAGTCACAGTATGAGTAAAGGCCCTGTACTTCCCAAAACAAAGTATTTGGAAAAAAGACAAATGTTTAATAAAGGGAAGCAAAATGAATGAGGCTTGGTGAGCTACAGAAAAGGAAAACATGCATTAAAAAAGAATGTTCATTAAATAAACATACTCATGGACGTGTATCATGAACCAGATTCAATAAACAGTAGAGCACATGTTTAAATTTAAGCACTGTCTGCAAAGTGTCTTAGATGCATGTTCAAGTGCTATGCTGAACAGAGATTTTGCAAGTGAGGTTATGTTTGTCTGCTTCACCACTCACAACCTGTTATATTTTCTGCAAAGAACAAGAATATCTTACTATTTTACACTCAGATACATTCCTTATTGCCATCATTCCTTTTTAATGTTGGAAATGAACGATTACAAAGAAAATATCCTTGACATAGATAAAATATTGGGCCCATGCATTCTTTAAAAACATCCTGTCATGCTGCTTGGAGAAAACCTAAATGAGGACAGTAACAGTAGCACTATACAATTCTGCAATGATTAACAAGGCTAAAAGGATTAACATTTAGTATTTATTTTATGAGGGACACAGTGGTATTCTGGAAGATCACATAGAGAAATCACTTGCAAAAAAGTCTGGGGTTTTTGACAAATGAAGGTTTCCGTTAGCACTATTTGTAGTTTCAGAGTATATGGCTACTGGCAACCATTGAAAAATGACATCATCTTTGACCCCAGAAATACAAATGATAAATATAAGAGGATTATAAACCATTTTTCATAGTGCTTTAATGCTACTTCCTAGCTTGTCAGAAATGATTGCCTTAGAAGTAAAGTAGTAAATATTTAAAAGTCTTCGTTGTTGGCAGATTTAGCTTGTTAACTGTGAAGGTAACATTAGCATAAATATCTTCTAAATAGTACCATTATCACTCTCTGGCTGTTCATACGTTCAGGCCAGAGCCAAGCTGAGCTCATTACCAACCCACCACTGGGAAAGAGTTAGCTGTATGTTTTAGAAACCACTTATTTTCTGTGGCCACGGCTTACCCTCCCAGCTTCTCTTTTCTCTAGGTTACCATTCCCATTCCCACCGTCCAGAGCCTCACAGCTCTGACACAGTTTACTCTTGATGCCAAACAAGCACAGGACCCTTTCCTCTGAGGGCCGTACCCCAGTTGTCCCTGGAGGCATGACTCCGCCATGGAGCCACACTTTGCACATAACAGTTTGCCAGTGAAAAGAGCTTTAGCTCCACAGATAATGAACGTTAAGGAATAGCTGAATATCTGCATGGTCTGTCTTAAAGCATTTTGAGGGTGTGGGCATTGAGTTTTGCACACTGTCCAGAATCCCTGGTCTTTTTTGCACCTCCTACGAGCTGTAGAGAGCAAACAGCAGCAACATTAGAAGACAGCAGTTGCCTGTTGTAGTTCAATTTACTAGTTTAAGGCATTAGTGTCATCCCGTGAACTGTTATGCTGAACTGTCAGGTGCATAGAAACACCAAGACCATGAATAAAAAAAACAGTGCACTTCATTAATATATATTTCTAAAACATATGAAGTATAAATAAACCTCACATTTATTTTCCTTTTCATAGGGTGTTAGAATTAAAACCAGAGATATTTTAGAAATTTAGCAGCAGGGTATTTACATTAAGGTAGATTTTCTCCTGGGAAAGAGAGAAAAGCTAATATATTATTTCATTCTTGTGTAACACTATTTATTATTTATTTCATATATCTGAAGATAGTGTCTGTAATAGCACAATGTTGAGGACTTAAAATTTCAAGCGTGTAACATTTTGTGTTGCAGTCCTATATGCAGGAGAAGGGCCGTAGAATCAAACCACTAGGCTTATTTACTGTATTTGGCTACTGTACATTCCATTAGCTATATGGCTGTCCTGTACAGTGAATATGATTGAAACTAGGGAATCTATTACACACTTCCAAGTCCTGGAAACACTTACTTTTACAAGGAGTATTTGGAGTTTAAAGAGAGCCTTATAACATTGGCAGCACTCACATAAAAGTAAGAGCAGGATCAAGCCTCATATCAGGACAAACCTAAGTAATGTACTTGCACATCTGCTCAGGCACACGTAGTGCCCCTGAATTCAAAACTAGAAGACGATGCATAAAGCACATTTGCAGAACTGGCGTTGCATGGGGTGGACTCTCTGCAAACTAAAAACATCTGCCCTGTGTCTGTCCCTGTTTAAAGATAACTTGTATAAGTAAGGTTGCACAAGGCTGAATAGTTTTAAACCCAAGACAAAGATTAATTTTAAGTAGGAAACATACTGCTCAAAATTCAATTTCAGTTGAAGGTGATTTGAAATAATTAATTTTCTCATATTTCATGTTTGAAACTGATATGGTATTGCAGTTTTTCACAGAATTATTTTAAATAATTGAAGATTGTTGACCAGTGTCAGCTTATCCTTTGATGTTTGTCATATTATTTCTCTTTTAGAAAACACTTAGAGCTGCATAGTAAGATTGTTTTAGCATCAGTAAACTGACATATCATAGATTATTGCTTACACAGAGCTCCAGTCCTGATTTCACTAGATCAATAGTAAATATCACATTAAATTTAACACCACCAAGATGAACTTTTCCAGCTTCTTTCAACTTTCTGGTTAGAAAACATAGAGGATCCCCATATCCACATTCACACAGCCCTGGGAAAGTCAAACTCTGCATTCTGACTCATAAAACTAACAATATGTCCTCCTACCTGTTAAGGGGAAGAGAAATCTCACACTGATGGAACCACCATTGCTATGCTCTTAATTATATCTATATCAAAAGAACTGGAGACTCAGATGTCAAGACATTATGCAATCAACTGCTCTGTACTTTCACCTTTTCTACCAAAGGAGTACAGACTAGAAACAGCTTTGATAATGTGGGGTTTTTTTGTTTTCTTTTCTTTTCATTTGATTTTAAAGTCAGCATACCTTAACACCAGTCACTGAATAAAAACTCATGTCATATTTAAGAGAAATATAAATTTTTAATCATATTTTTACATGGGCCAAGACTGTCCTGGGGAAAAAAAAAAAAATGCCCAAACCCAGCCACCACAATGGAGAAACTAGAAAAGAAACAAAAATAAGTTAGTATTAACTACTCAACATTTATCACATGGTACTTTGGGGTTTATCTTATTAATTTCTTTAATCTTTGAGAAACTCAGTGCTTTATTTTTATCTAAAACATTCCTCAAGTCTGAAATTCTTTTTTTCTTTTAGGAAATTTAAGGCAATTTGTGGAAATGACAAACAATAATTTTACTTGTATAAGATTGTCTTTTCCTAGAAGAGAGGTGATTATGTTACAGGGAGGGCCCAAGATCCACTAAGGGGAAGATACTGTGCTCAGCTTCCCCTGGCTGGCCCTCACCTCCTCCCACTGAGAGTTAAAATCGCTTCAAATTTTCCAGCTGACCTTCTTCGCATGTCATTTCCAAAATTATTCAGATTAGCTCTTTTCAAGCTACCCTTTGTACTGTTTTAACTAACTTGATGCATATGGACCAAAGCAGTTTACAGAACATTCATAAAAACAGCTTTTCTAGTGATATGGGAGGTGCAAATCTTCAGATGGAGGGGAAGGAAAGATACAAGGCTGCGTACAGGCAGGAGACAACTGTGTCTCTCCCTGTTAGAGCTGCTCATAGAGCCTTCACATTTGTCTTCCTCTGTCTTTCACTCATCCCTCTCGATGTACAACATCTCAGAAAAATAAAATTCTTGGGTTTTATTTGGAATAACCAATTCTGTAGGTAACAAATATAGTAAAACCTTAAAGAAAATGACAAATTTTAATTTAAAGGGTCTGAAATAATAATAATGAAAATAATTAATACGTGTCAAGTTAGTTTCTAATTGAAAAATATACACATATGTGATCCTTTAGATAACTGAAAATTATCCATTAGTATTGATATAACAATTTGAACTGGAGCAGATCCATCTTTGGGTCTGTGCATGATGTACACTTTCAAGCTCGCACACTTGAGTACGTGTTTGCATCTCCATGATCAGCCATTGTGATACGGAGGAACTGCAGACTAGAGTAGATGGGAATCAACCAGCTGAAGAGGAATATCTAAGGGATCTGAAATCTGCATTTTCTACATCGTGTAAAGGTTTGGAAACTTCAGAAAGAACAACAGATGATACAAAATATAGTACACTCTTGAAGGAATTTAAATAAAAAGTTATCCCCTCAAAGCTAAGAAAAGTAGTGTGCATGTATGTCTGTACATAAGTGGTAGCTGTAAGAAAGTCAAGAATTGTAAAAGGGACTAAGCTAAGAACAAGTTCAATGGTCAAAAAAATCTAAACAAAACCAAATCCTAGCAGCAAAGAATGCACTGAGACAAGTGAGAAAGATCTGATTCTGCTGCCTGATCTAAACTAAAAACTAAACTGAAAACGTGCAACAGCAATGCCTTGTCAACACTAAAACAGAATATGGAGCAAAATGCAGAGAGATAATTAGAGGTTTTCAACACTTTTTGCCTAAAGATGATTTTTAGTTGGCAATACCAAAAAGGCAGTGGTGATAGCCAACCAGGCCTATGTATAGATCACCATCTGGAACGCTAAGGCTGGTGGAAAACTTGAGAGCAGATGACTATGCTCAGATCTTACATAGCAACTTTAGAAGTGAGAAGCAAGAATGTTACCAACCTTGTCTATTATAAGCTCAAAAGCCATCAGAAATCTTCAAACCAATTTCTGCAAAGAGCTTCAGCTGGAGAATGAGATGAAGGGTCTGGCTCAGGACAGAGAGAATGAATGAAAGAAACCAAGAGAAACCTATTTCCCACACATCCTAGAAATCTATCATTTAGTTTAATTTCCCATTTCAAAGGCTAATGATACAAATAAGAACGCAAATGGGGATCCACATGAAGAGCAGATCCTAAATCTGGGTGTAACTACAGCAAGGTCTATTTATGGGTTGAGGTCTCCTGCATGCTCCATTCAGCTTTCCTGACTTTTCAGAACATAACTATGCAACCTTATGCTGTTCTTAAATACCTTTTTTGTATGAATTACATTTTTAAATGATAAAATATAAAGCTAGTAAAACTGAAAATGTAATATTACTGTCTTGGAAGAGCAATTGGCAGCTTCAGTCACAAAAATGAAATTCTAGCTTTTCTGACATTTTTATTTTGATTGACTGACAAATAGCTTCTTATGGCTTTAAAGCAGAAAACTATATGTATGTTTTTGAGATATAAAATACTCTGGCTAGGTGTTAAAAAATAACAAACATGTAAATCTGCCAAAATCTCATGTGTCCAAGTATAAGGTGTACTGTAAACAAAGAAAAAAAACCCCATTCAAATGTAAGAAAAAAATAAAGATTTCATAAATGCAGCAAAGAAAACTAAGACTACTTCACTCATCTAATGACAGATGAGACATTAGAAAAGAAAGCATGACAGACTTTTCTATAGCTGTACTATTTGAGGATCTCTTTACAAAGAGTTGCACTGTGTTTATCTTGGCTACAAGAGAGCTCTGGACCCATAAAACACCATGCCAGTGCCAATAGAACACACAACGTCTCACTGCTTCTCAGTACTACATGCTGTCAGATGATATTCCTGCTCCTGGATGACCATCTCATCTGAGCCTAAATTACCCAAATTAATTGCAAAAACCAGGATCAATAATAGGTCTTTCTGTCATTCGGCTGAAACAAGTTAGAGAATACTCACCCAAACAGCTGTATCAAGAAATTTCAGGGAAAAGTCATGTCTGCTAAGGAGGCAGTGATGACAATTGATAGCATGAACCAGTTCAGCTGGCAGAGATGCATTACAAATTGTATGTATTTTTACAGAAAGAAAATACTTATGCTGGAAAGATGACAATGAAAGTGGACCATGCAGAAAGAGAGAGATCAAAAAAGGTTGGTATTTTTCCTCATTCTTTATGCAAGAAGATAAGTAGCAGTGGGATTATTCTCTCTGTTTCATGAAACGCATCTTGCAATCATTGGGACATAAATCTGTGCTCGAGCTTTTTGCCAATATGTGACCTTAGCAGTCTGCTTGAGGTCGTTCCTGTCACCAGTAAGAGCAAATATTGTGTCCAAGTCTCAGACCACTGTAGAAACACAGACTTCCTCTCACCAAAGACGTGGTTGAGCATGGAGCAAAATGTCTGTTAATTTGACTATCCATACTCAAAAAAGCTTTATCATTCTTTAGAAATGTTGACATACTTTAGACATGCTTTAGACTGATCTTCACTTGGAAAAAACTAGAGGCCTGTCTATTTTGGGAAAAGCACTGGAGTAGTTACTGCAGGACACCTCCCTCTCTCCCTCCCTCGGCATTCATTTCTGGAATGCCATGTTTATTTATCTTACCTTATTCTGGAAATACTACAGTTTTCACAAAGCAGTGGTAGAGTGTCCACAAGGGGCGCTATATTCCAAACACTACTCCAGTAGTATGCCGTATTTTGAGACTATGTTAAGTGAACACAGGCTGAATAAGAAAAAGAAACCCCAGACTATTCAAAGAATATGCCCATCTGAATCTATACTAAGAATTACAAAGTCCATTTATTTATCTAAATATTTAAAAGTCTTTTCTTAAAATCCAATCCACACCCTTTTCATTCAGAAATATTGCATTATCTACGGGAACTAGACAGAGGTATATATATTCTGTGTTAGCCAATTCTTGGTCTGGCAGGCAAAAGTAACATCTGCTTCATGCTCATATTTTTCATTCTTGTTTTAACAGTCATGAACACTTTCTAAAACTGAAAAAGAACAGGGCTGCAATTCAGATAAATTAAGATTTCTGAACTCTGAAAACTGCACTTAGAGTTATTCACCAAATCAGAAGAATATTGATTTTATTCCCAGAATGTCACACTCTATACAAGTACTAGACAATGTTTCAGCAGTTTTGCTTTTGAGTTTTGCAATCCCAGGAACACTAGTGATGATAAGCATTTAGGACCATACAGTTTAGTCACCTCAACCACCTATATCACATAAGCACTCCAAAGAGCTGTTGAAAACCAAGAAGTCTTCATACTAAAAAAATTAACAATAGTAAGTTGAGCACTGATGTCCTGGGAGTAGAGGACTGTCAGGAATATAGTCAAATCTTAAATATATCTTCTTTTAATATTCACACTGTTGAATGTTATAAATGGAGATATATTTCCAAATATAAAGGAGCAAAGTAAAACCTTCTTCTTCAGTTTCAGGAGATTTTTATGTCTCATGTTGTCCCACTCTGAGAAATGAATTACATACATTTTCATATAGGTTATGCAATTGCCAGGCAAATAGAATGCTATATAAAAGGACAAGTTCTGTAGAACATATAAAACCTTTCTTCACATAAATACATGTTTTCCCTGGACAGAAAAGGAACAATATATATGTTTGCATGATTTCATGAACTTGAGCTTTAGACAACCCTTATTAAAAAAAGAAAGAGCACAAACTCTCTTCTACTACAACAGATATAACACCAAAAATCTTTTTTTTTTAACATAAAGAACCTTTCTCTCTCCTTTATCAAGCCAACAATATTATAATTACATGGTTTCATACAAATTATAACAATGAAAACAAGGGTGAGTTGAAAAAGAAGAGTAATAATATTTGCTGATTAAAAATGACATAAAATCAGATCTCAGCCAGTTTAGAAATGTATCCTGTAATGGACCCCTTTAAGCAACTGGAGGGTTCAGGTTCTAGTTAGTTTGGAAACACCAGTCAGAGTGACAAACAAAAATTCCTCCCAGACCCATCTCCTTCTTCACACAGCTTCAGCTTAGCCGCTATGGTAAAGACTAAACTAAGTTTCCAGCTTTGAATCACTGTTCTTCTGAACTAGTATTTGAGAACTTCATCTACCATCAGCATTCCTTCCTGTATCTAATTAATGTAACCAATTTGATTATCAGGTTTTCTGAAGCATTAAAAAACATTCATCAAGGAGCCAGGATTAATCTGCATTTATTGTACTGTTAAATGAGAAGGCCCTGGAAGCTTCCAAAGATTCAAAGGGAGAAATGGGATGGAAAGAGTAAAAAAAAAATTTGCTTCATAAACATGGTATATGATTTGCACAGTATACAGATCTCACAAGACAACAAAACTACATTGCTGCATACATGAGCTGGATGAACAAGGACTAGATGATAGGGATGAATCATATCAAGAAGTTTATATCTTAAAAAACCTTTGATGACATTTGCCAATAGCCAAAAGCAAAAAGACAGCCATCAGGAAGGCTGAAAATGGCCCCAGAGCATGCGCATCATTCTGTGGTGTGAGAAGTCCATGTTATCTAATCTAATCTATTCCTTAGAGATGGCAGTCAGAAGGAATATCACTGCCATCAAGACTAGCACATGGCCGCATTTACCTACATAGAGACTATATCTGCAATGCATCCTGCTTGATGGCCCTGTTAAAGACACTTACTAACTTCTAATGAAAGCATGGTTTCAGACTACACAGCTGGCCTGATGCAGTTCAGCTTTCCAAAGAAAGCAAAGGCAGTGTCTGTCAACTTTAAGCAAATGTCTAATAATTCTCTTCTAGACTGCAGGAAAAGTTCAACAATGCAATAGAGCATACAGCTCTGGGGAAACAAACAACAAAAAAACCCAACAACAAAACAACCAAAACCCAACCATATCCAGTAAAGAAGTTTATTGTCCTGAGTAAAGTCAACACCTAAGGTATACTGGAAGTCTCTCCAGCCAAGGTGGTTTCAGATTTCTAAAGTCCAAAAGGTTTGAAATACTCAAGTGAAACCATTCACCCTTTCACTTTTATCCTGGTATTGGAAAAGGAGTGAGGGAAAGAGTCTCAAAGCACAATTTAGTAAGGTACTCTAGCTGCCCAATTTTCCATTGTAAAATGATGACACTGAGGTGGCCAGGTACCTTTGATAGTACCACCCCCCCAGTTGCTTTCTTTCAATTAAATCTTATAGTGAGTAATATTTCTTATGTCTTATAAATGATTAATATTTGTTATCAAATTAGCAAGAATTTAAGCTCAGATAAAGGACTGTTTTCTTTGTTTCACTTCCAGAGTATATTGTAAATATTTTTACACAATGTGAATAGCATGAAGTAGTGCATGACCCACAGTAGGTCTGAAGAATCTCATTATTTCATACCAGAAAAAAAAAAAAGTTTTACACTTTGAAATGTTGTTAATGCAATTCAGACAAATAAAAAAAAGATTAAAAAATTAAAATAAACCAAAATACTTAAAGAATTCAGTGACTGTATTTAGTTGGTTTCCCACAAACTAGGATATATTTCCAGAGGCAAGTGTTAGTCTTCCTTGTGGTAGCAAACTTTCTTTCGTGGATCCTTTTCCTGAGCTTCCAAAAATATTTGCCCCTTGGCAGGCAGTCAGCACTGATTTTAAGACCATAGCAGGAACTGTTCTCTAACGTGGTTGCTTTCACTGAGAGGAGCTTTCTCAGCATTGTACTGGTGGTTTCTGCAACAGTCAGCGCATTCTTGGAAACATGCTTTAGCTCTAAATTAGGGATGAGATGCTGTAATACATTGCTCTAAATTTTGCTCACCTGTCAGCAGTAGCTTCTGAAGCTTTGAAAGTGGTGCAGGATAATCCTCCTTCTCCATTGCCTTCCTGCGACTCAAGGTCTCCTTGAAAGTGGCAGCAAATGGCACCAGGGCCAGGTACCCACTCACCCAGTCCATCTTCTTGGTGGAATGCCTCTTCCTGCTTTTACATTGCATTTCTCCTAACAGTCTCTCCCAGCCAGCAATACTGGCTGAAAATCAAAACGCCAAGTGATTTTCACACCCACGGTGGATTAGTAAGGAAGAGACTTCAGATTTTTTTTTTTTTTTTTTTTTTTAATGCAGAAAAAAGTGTGAGGCAGTAGTCGGTTGAGCTGGGGAAAAGAGATTCCTTCCCTGGCAGTTAAGAGAGATTTGAGATAGAAAATACTTTTTACACTTGTTTATTGCTCTTCCGATGGGCAGATTACTGCTGCAACACATGAGCCAGTGTTTGGTAGCATCTGGTAAGAGTTCTATATGCTCATAACTCTTTGAGAAGACAGATTACCAGAATTTCAGCGTGACTTCTAAAGCATGTCTCCGTATTTTGGGAAGATTGCTCAGCATTTCTTCATGACCACTCAAGCTCACCTAATCACCCATCACTAGCAATCACTAGGTCCCTGTTGTCCCAATACAAGAAAAGGACAAGAAATTTTATGAAATACCCTTTTGTTAATAAGTGTAGTTGAAGTCAAATTCTATTCTCTTAAGCTCCAGCCACTTGTGCCACAAGTGTGGTTTTGCATGCCTTAGCTCTTGATCTGCTGTTTCTGTGAATTACTTGATTTGACCTAAAAGCATTTCAGGTTAAGTTTCTTGGTGAGTGCACGCAACAAAACACCATATCATAATGAATAAGTAGACGTCTGAATGCTGACAAAAACCTGAAACTACTCTGCTTAAGACCTTTGGCAGGAATTCTCAGGGAACAAGATCAGATAAGTGGCATTTATCCCTTCTCCTTCTGCTGAAGAAAAGAACACGTCTGTGAAATCTCTCAGAGAAGAGCTATTCACATTCCTCTTTTTCTTCCCCTGCTTCCATCACCACAAAAAAACCATTAAAACAGCCTATTAAAAAATGACTGCTTACAATACTGCAGGGGGAACTGAGGAAATGAGGCCTTCATCCACTTCGGCTTGTCTGCAGTATTTATTTTAAAAAGTGAATGTTTAAAAAAGAAAGGCAGCTTCAAAACCACATTCATATGACAGGTCTTTTTGGACATTAGAAAGAGAAGAGCACATAAACAGGATAATCCTATTTCAATCTTATTTGGTTTAAGCAAAGAGCTCCTTCTTTAACAGTGATTGCCCTTTGTATTCTGTGTTTCAAGTATTTCATGGCAAGTAGTTATACAAATCAAACTATCTTGAAGACAGTTGGTAGCCTTACAACTGGTCCAATTATAAAAATTATTTTTAACATCATGAATATATCCTGTTGTTGCTTGTAATTAAACATTCATTTATTTTCTAGAGTGTGTAGACCTAGTTTTTTGTATATAGGTATTATCTCCAAGTTTGTATCTTGGCATTTCCAGATACATATTTACATAACATAGAGATTATGTTTTTGAGCACTTCAGCAACATATTGCTTATAAAAGGGTTTTTTATCATTACCTTTCCCACTGGTACTGTACTTTACATTTGACTTGCTTGTAAAGAAAATAAACAAAAGCTCAGAGTCAGTTTTCTACATTTTTTTGTTCTGTGAAGATGAAAACAGGTTGGGTTGTGGGGTTGGGTTTTTTCTGACAGTTCATATTAGAATTCAAAGGCGGCATTTTTCAAACGCATTTTCATACCCCAGGTCTTAGTTGCAGAGAGCCGTATGAGAAAAGTTGTTTAAAAGTGTAACTACAAAGCCTATAACTGTATATGCTAATCTTGACTCTAGACCTAAGGCTTTCTCCCTAAGCTAAAATACATGGAATTAAAAGGTAATTTGCCCAAGCAAGACTAGATTAAAATCAAAGGACTGTCCCTTTAAGAAAAATATATCATCCTTTATCGCTCTGAATGGTTTCATTACAGCTCTGCTACTTTTGTGCTTCAGTTGAGCAAGTTACAGATATTAAACAGAATGGCACATCACAATAGGACATGAAATGAATTATAGCATAATGAGTGAACACATCTACTGTATTATTATACATAGTCACCTTTTATGTATCATGTAAAAGAACCCAACTTGAGAGATCTAGCTCATTTTTCACTTCAAAAGAATTTTGTAGAGAACAGTTATAGTGTCAATTACTTCAGTATGAAATAGAAGATTTTTTGAAAGCTCTCAGGTGAAGGAGGGCCAAGCAGAGGTAAGTACATCACCAGTTACTCGGATAGCACTTAACACACAGCAGTGAAAAGGAACAACAACAAATTTCAACCCTGTTTTGCTATCCAGCAGCATAACTGCTTTGCTTGGGATAAATGACAATGCAACATCAGGACTCTGACAGGCTACACAGAGGTCTTACCAGTGTCTTGGGAGGATCTTCACAGTTATACCCACCATCCTATTTTACAGGTAGCTGCCTGCACTGATGAGGGGTTTTTATTGCATAGAACAGATGTCCTGTGGAAAATTATGTAAAGCAAAGTGGAACAAAACATTCCTTTACAGGAGAAAATACCATTCCCAGCAGTATCTTGCAAAAATAAGATTGCCTCAGCAAAGAGGGAGTCAGTTTAAAATTGACTGCATCTTTAAATAGAGATTACAATGGTTTGGGGATTTTGTTACTTCTTCTCAGAACAAAGGAGCATCAGATTCTTCGACTGTAGGACACGTGCTCAGGTTAATGCCCAGGCCACCCATAGACCATCCTGCACAAGCTCAAACCTACGTCCATCAAAATTTACAGATGCTTATACAGAAAATAATATTTTACCTTAACTTCTTGAATTATAATGGCTCATACGACCTTGAGATGTTTCAGTTATTAAAAAAAAAAATAATTCAGCCATAAATAAGCCATCAGAAAAAAGTAGCAAACAATGGAAACTGTAAGCTATACATGGTGTCTCCAAATTAAAATGATAGCTTTTTTGTTATTCAAGATAAAATGTTTGGTTTATTCATGTCATTCATTTGTAGCTTATCTGTGTGTAACCAAAAGAACTATTGGGTAGGTGAAACACTTAAATAGGCTAACCATTTTTATACAGCTGATAGTGATTTAACAACTGCAAGAAATATAGTTCTCTTCAGAGGAATAACCATAATTTTTTATCTACTGAAAACCAAATACATTTTAAGGAAATTATAAATATTCTTTTAATCTTACCATGATAAAGAGATTTACTGCAAGCATTAACGTACCTACTCACCACACATAATTTATAACAGAGGAAGAGCTTGAAATATTTTTATGTAAACAATCATAGATTTTCCTGTGGTTACTAAAAGGCTTTTTAAAACTCTTTAGTAGCAGGGGACCTTGAAAAAAACCGTTTCTAGCAAATCTTAGGGTTTCCTTTACCTTTTGCACAATATTTATCCCACTGACACTATTTTTGTCTCAAATCCTTCCATAAACAATGTCTGTAATAAAAGTATTTTTACCAGTTTCCTATAAAGCAGGCCTTGGAATAGAAATGCAAACAGATACTGGTGTAAATTAATGGAAGTATCTTCCAACTCTTAGAGCTCATCCAGTACCTTCAAACATCTCCTTTCACAGAAAAGGCCACACTTACCCTAACAGAACAGAAAATATACAAGACTCCAAATATCATACAACAACCAGGCCTCCATAACTACCACCACCTGTTATTATAACTGATGAGCAAAGATGCACTCGAAAGAAAAAAAGAGACACATTTACACACTTCCTCTATGCCTTCTATTCACATAACAATGTCTAAAGAAGGCTTTCAACTACAATGCAGTCTTTTGTCAAAGTTCACCCATGCAGAATCTGGGTTCAGAAAAGGAGTCACAAACTCCAGCTGTGATAATCTATTTATTAGAAGGATGTTTACAGACTCAGCGTAAGTTTAATATTTTAAGTTTCTGGTCTGCCTGGGAAACTACTACAAGCCTCCCAGTTACATTAAGTCCTCCTAAGAGACTAGTACTTCCAAGAGTAACAACATAGTGTACAGCAAGCACCAACTGATAGACATTATGATATCCCTCAGGGAAGCACCTCATTTTATACATGATTCTGCACAATGAGACACAATGTGCAAGCATTCTGGATTCTGGATTATCTATAGATGTGTCAGGTTTTCACACTAGCCTGTCTTTTGATCTCAAATTTCCTGAAGCAGATATGTTAAAAATATATCTCTGTCCTTTATGTAATCTTTCACAGAAATAATGTTACATAGTTTATAAATTAATCCATAAATTATAGTAGTTGCACTTCCCACCTCTAATCCATAGATATCAAAGTTTCTCATAAACATATTTACCAACTATATTTTAATATGGGATAAAAACTAAGTTGAAGTAACTTCATAGAAAAATTTCCATAGATTTCAATAGAGGACATTAACAGAATATTTGATTAGGAGCCACTGTGGAATAATTGATCTGTTATGGCTATTACAGAAAAAAGAAACATGATTTACATAAGAGTCTAATGTCCCATACTCCAACTGAAGTCACAGTTGTAGGCATATGTAATGTAACAGAAAGAAACTTCAAACATGCTTTTAAGATCTTCTAGCTTGGCCAGGAATGAAGCAAAAGACCAACAACAGAAGGACAAACATTCATCAGGTTGTGCTAGTAAATAGGACTATGCAGCATACACACTGTGACTGAGTAGCTTGAACAGTTAAACTGGAACACAAGCTCATTTTTTTCCCTAGAGAATATGTTGCCACAAACCAACACTGGACTAGGGCTACATAAACATGTGGATAAAAGGCAGAGAGATGAAATATTTTCCTTTACCTCCAACCCTTTTCAACAAATTCAGTAACATTCTTACAGGAATTAGGTCTCTTACACTTGTTGTGTTGTTCAGTTATGCCCATCCTTACAAAAAGAAAAAAAAAAAAAAAAAACAATTAAAAGATTTCTACTTTTTGTTGAGCTGCAAGTACAGCAAACACAGAAATTGCCAAGCTGCTGAGAGGCTTTGGCTGGACACAATAGAGAGCTGTCCCAAGAGGCTGAAGGGCCTACATGAAACTTTTTTTTTTTTAATATAAAAATATTATCAGGAAGAGATATAAAAGACAAAATTCCTTTCCTGAAAAACTCACTGAGACTATAGCTCAGAGAAAGGGCATACCTCAGATGAGGTGGCCATGGCCTACAGAAAAGCCCTTGCAAGGATTCAGAATGCTCCCATTTTACAAGCAATATGGGCCACAACTGTTTGAGATGCTTTAGGGCAAAGGCAGACTTTCTTGCCTCTCATGCCATTACCACAGGCATGGGAATGCCCCTAAGGCTGAAAGTCATAGAGCTGCAGATGAGATGCAGTGGGAGGAGGTCATGTGAGGGTGAAAGCCACACAAACAGTATGTCCCTGAAGTCAAATTTCCTCTGTAATCAAATAGCTAGGACCACTGGGCAGAAAAGATGCTTCTTAAGTCTCAAACATTTCAGTGTCACCAAGGTGGGTCAATATTTCAGTAAGAGATAGCAAGAGAAACTTAAACACTCCATGATCATTTCATGTCCTTCCTTCTCAAGAAATCTTACTGCCACAGTGTGAATGACTGGGATTCCCCACAAGGGATTATCAAAACCTGCTCATATGACCAAGTGCATCATGGAACACATCCCTATTAACAAGAAGTAGCTATCCTGTATTTTCAAAAGAATATGGAGTTTCTAATCTCTCAGTGTGCATGATTCCTCATCTAAGTAGCTGCCTCCCACCAGTCCAGGAACAGGTGGAATTCAGCTATAAAATTTTCCCTGGAATCTGCCTGTGGTTTGTCAAGTGCACTGGACGAAGGTGCTATATAAATGTCACTAGTTCTTTTAGGTGATTCCCTAAAGCAAAGCTGCTATAAATGATGTCAGGAATAAGTGTTACCACATAGCTAGCAGTAGTCACATAATCCTTTTAAGTCCCCAGAAAAGTACTCAGCAGTCTCCTCTTATAAGCTATTGCAACAGAGTGATGAAAAGTTACACAGGAGCAACCAAGCACAGGTACTTGTGCTCTATTATGTACATTCAAGGTGCAGGAAAACAGAGGGTTGGTCTTGTCTTTTGATTTGTTTAGAGTTTTTTTCAGTACAGCAGGTACAGTCAGTCTCATCACTATTTTTTGCATAAGAAAATCAGCCATTCGTTTTGTTTTGTCTGGGTGTTCCTCTACTGATCTGCTGCATTCAGTTGGGTACTGTTCCAGGTACCTAACTTCAATTGCATCAGACTCTTTTTTTTCATGCCCAAAACTGGTGTGAGGCCACAAAAAACTCAGTTCACAATTTTCTTGAGTTGTTACCATTGCACACCGGTATATTAAACAAGTTCTTTCAAAAGCTATGCAGGATGGCCAACAATAATTTCTCTGGTGAACTGATGTTCAGCTTCAGAAAATACTGTTTGAAAAGGGAAAAAAAAAAAAAAAAAAAAAAAGATGGGCAAAAGGAAGAAAAGAAGTTAGTTGATATGAAAGCACTCTCATGGTGATGCATCAAGCCTGTATATGCATATTCACATTCTTCCGGCTACAGACTTGCCCCGCCTGAAGTATACAAATACTTGTGGCAGGATCAGAAATTTTCCTTTTGCTAGGCATTAAGAAAAGAAATGCCTGCTCTAGAAGACAAGGCTGGTAAACCTTAGCGTGGTGTGAGAAGGCTGCCTGTGTTTTGCATGGAACAGTTTGGCTTTTAATACCATTTTCCTCTACTCTTCCTGACATGGTAAGCGAAGGGATCCTTGACAATCCTTGTCCTGAAGCCACAGCTGTCACAGCAGTGCACAGTATCAGCCCGTACAACTGACTACACCATACTGTAATCATCTTGCCTCCTTCCTGTGCAGCCAAAATCATCTTTCCTCTTTTCCCTTGCTGTTATTCTGAGCAGTTTACAGCTATCAGTCTGCGTAGCTGCAGTCTGGGATACTCCACTGCACCCAAGTGCTACAGACATGACCAGCAACAGACGTGGAGGAGAAACACCTGCCATTATCTCTAAACTCAAAAAAAATCCACTCACTTTGATTTATAAAAGAAACCAGATCACCTGTCTGAGCTGATGGACTACAAGCCCAGCAAGTCTAAGTAGGATGGAACACACTGCATTAGAGCTTGAATAATGCACAGGTTTCTTTTTAACTATTGTTTTAGATAAGCAGTGTCATAATAAATAGACCTAGGGAGAAGTGCTCATTTTTCAGCTGCAGAGAAACACTCCAAATGAGTGTTTTTTGTTTGACAGTCCTTCTCTCTCACTCTCTTCACCCATCTTCCTCCTCTCCCTCCTTCACACCAAACTTTTTTCCAAAATAAATACTCTTTCATTCCATTACCATTATACATCCTTTATACATGCAGGTCAGGGCTGTAGGAAGGACTGGAAGAGATCTATGGGCTATGGATGCCCATGCAATACTACCACATGCACCTCTTTATAAATGTATTGTGCTCCATCTTAAAAGTAGTCTGCTTTTTCCTCATCAGTGTCTGGATTGGAAACATGCTCTAGGGCCTCCCTGCACTAAAGGGAGCCTCTTTAATTCCAGGCTACTGTTTTCTTCACTTGCTTTTTTGTGCTAGCACTATCTTTCAGTTGTAATACCTTTTCACCCTTGATGAACAGACATTTGGACCATTTTTAAACATTTGTATCTGCTCTTGGTCTGCTAGATTAAAAGAATGTAGGCTTTTCTTTCATGACACGTTCTCCATCCCCTTGATTTTCCAGTCTGCCTGGAAGGTCCTTCTCCCTATCAGTCCCATTTTCAATTAAGTTTTTAGAACATGGGTGACCAGGTTTGTACTCTCTATTTCAGGCAAGGTCTCGCCAGTGCCTTGTATAATGGCAGCAATATTTCCCTATCTCTGCTGCAAATGCCTCTCCTGACACATCCTAGATCACATTTGTCTTTTTCATGGTGTCTCCTGCAGGCACGCTGAGCTCAGCTAGGACTCCCAGATCCTTCTCCTCCTCTGTTATTTTCAGTTGATGAGCACCTGTGAAACTTGGTAAAGCAGAAGGGTCAGCTAGACAGAGGATTGCTCCTACTGCATCTCTTTATTTAAGACTGCTCAGAGGAAGAAAGAGGCATAAATGAGTCTGTAACAGCTGTCACAGCAGTTGTTACAGCCAGCCAAATCCTGTGAATGCTTTCCATTCCCATTCACTGAGCAACCCCTGAGATCAAGACCAAGACACAAGCAACAGCATCTCTTGAGTGCTGAACACCAGCTTCAGGAAGGTTCTCAGTGGGGGAAGAACGAGTGAGAAAATAGCAGTGGAGTCACACACGACCCTAAAAAAACCTGAAATTGATATGACATAGAGAAGCCATTCTGATTGTTTCTTAGAAGCCTGAATAAAATAAGCTAATTTGCAATGGAGGTGGGAAATTTTTAATCAGCAAAGACGTGTGCACAGGAAAATGGGAGGATGACATTAAAGTTGCTTTGGAAAAAATATTTTCATTGAAATATTAACATTACTGTCCACATTTGGATTATACTGTAAAATGAGCAGATTTTTTTGTATGATGTTGCTTTGTGTGTTGGAGAGGAGAAAGCCTAGTAACTATTCTTTCAACATCAGTATTTTTTGTAAGATGGTTAGCCATGCCATCATTAATATCACAAGAGGATTCATGTTTGTTTATTCTAAAATGAATGTAAATTGGACTTCATACCTAATACATTAAAGCCATGCTGAGACACAAGCTAGTCTATTATCTTTATACCATATATTTTAGGATTTTTTTTCTCCCCACTCCAGCAGAAGACTGACAGTTTATAATGCAGCGGTGCAACTGCCTCATTTGCACATTTACAGTGCTTGATAAGGGCCTGAAATGCTTGATTCCCCAGAGATTCTCCTTGTTCTTTCCCCAGCAGAAAATGTCTCCCTATATTTCAATACAGCTGTGACAAATTTTCCTAAGTAACGGATATCTAGCCTTTAGATAATGCTTTTCACGCAGAATAACATAAAAACACTTTACACAGGGCTCATGCAAATCATTCCACTACACGTCAGGCAGCACAGACCAGAGCCTGGAATCGGAAGTGGAGCAGCCCATTCCACGTTGTACCTCCTGCCTGTGGCCCTGGGACCCAATTCATCCCTACACACCATTCCTTGCATCAAACACATCCTAAATCGCAGTAGAAAAATAGACAGAATTGTTTAAACCCCTCAAAGTTTCCCTAAGCCATACTGGACAGACATCCAAATGCATTCAAATACACTGACAAAAGTCTATATGGCTTTTGCTTGGGAAATGAGGTAACACCTTTGACAATCAAGTCATGTTGACATTTTTTTATGTCAATAGCACCTATAAAACCTGGCTTTTAATAGCAGCTGTATCACCTACCCCCATTTATAGCATGACTGTGGATTGTGCCACAACATATTTGTTGTAAAATTCTTCAAGAATAATGACAAACCCAAGACAATTACTCCTCTGAGCACTAGCAATGGGGTATTTCTTTAAAGAACAGAATTGATTGAAAGGTAAAGATTAGCTTTAAATTCCTCCACCTCTTCTTTTATTTGAATATGAAAAGAAGGTATAATACAGATGCTTACCTTCATATGACATTAAAAGACAGTTGGGTCAATATAATTACTGTAGAACAGCAGATTTTTTAAAAAAAAAGCTTAAATATTTGTACTTACTGATTTTACCCTTCAGATGCATTTTAGCATTCTGGGGTAATCGGCTAAATCCAAACCACAGAAGCAGAAGTAACTACTAGGCAGTCCCTCCCTTAACGTGTATACCATGCACAATATCACAGATTAATCCCCCTCAAAAGAAGAAAAAATATATTTTTGCAACAACATTTTAGAACATAACCATGTGAGTCAAAGTGACCCCCCAGAAGAGCTTCTTTGCACTTGACAGCAGGTTTATGGACATGTTGTAAATGTCAGACTACACCATTTTTAATAATAAAAAAAGACACTATAATACTGTTTCCTTGTAACCAGGACAGAAAATCATTTGGTAAGAGTAAGAACATTTATTGGTTTTGACATAAAAATTTCTTGCTGTGAGGTGGAAACGCTGTACTCCAAATACCAGAAGAAATGTGAAATCTCAAGGGTTATGTTCAGTAACTCTTGGTTCAAAAGCAGACGTGGCAGGTGCATTATTTAAGAGCTTGTCAGAGATGATCTTCTACAGCACACTACTTCAGGATTCATCTCCTGCTATGTCTTAGAGGGGGATTCTTATGTAAATATACGGCAGAATTGGCTGATGCACATCAGGCCCATACTGCCCAACCATTTCAATACCACTGTAGTCACTACGAAATGTTGGTATCAGAAAAGGCCTTCAGTACTGAATGCAACTACTCCTCCCACATACCCCATGTAAGAGCAGTTCTTTGGCTGAGCTCTTCAGAGTGCATTTGCTCTGAAAAATTCAAAGCAACATTTTTCTCAGTAGCCATATTTGATATTATAAAGCATATTTTGTATTGTTGTATTCAGTGCTAATTTGGTGCTACAAGATGTAGTATATTCAATGCAAATGAGAAATAGTTGCAGCCCAAGATACTGCTTTGAATTTCCTGACTCCTGCACATATAAAAACTTGAGCATATTTTATTTAACAATTTACAAATTAACAAATATTTAAGAATTCTTTTTTTTTTTTTTGCTTTTCATTCTTTCAGGGCATAAATCCTTGAGTAGAAGCTAGTCATATCAGGATTTCAGTAGATGCTAGTAGAAAAACAGAAGAGGCTCGAAGGACCAAACTGTTAAAACCAAAACAAAACAAAGAAACCAAGTCCAAATGGATTGATTGGGTCCTCTATGCCTATAGCAGTGAGCTAGATTTACAGCTGTGTAAGCCATAGGAGCATTGTTGTCTTCAGCACACATGAACACATTTGTGCAAAGGATCTGACCTGTGTTTCTGTAGAAGATACTCCAGACAGACATAGACCTGCATAGCTACTCTCCTGTTTCTCTCATCATTATTTCAGGAAGAAGGAATTTCCTATGCGTTTCATACAAACACAAAATCCAATTTGAACTATTCCAGTACAGACTTAAAAAGTCCTCATATAGGAAAATCACAGCCAGTAAAATAATATTTTTTCTTTTTTACGTAACCTAGTAACTTCAAATAGGAGAGAAAAAAATCACTTTTGGCTAAGAAGAAGGAGAAATATAATTTAAAATTGTGCATTTTTTAGAAAATACTATTTTGATGGAAAGTGCCCCCTTTAAACTTGTCTATACTGGCCTGTCAGAAAGGATACAAAGATTAGAAAGAAATGTCTTTCCTAATGTATCATTGCACTAAACATTTGAGAGAGGAATAATAATACAGAGAAAGCAATGGCTGTACCTTGAATATGGAGTATGCCTGCCACATGTCTGTGGCACAAAAAACACCTGTAACAAAACATTTTGCACAAAATTGTGCTCTGCAGTGGTGAGAGAAACTAAAGAATGAAAAAGCAAGGTGACCCAATGTATGTTTAACTGAAATACAGTAAGTACCATCTCTCACTTTCATTGAACCCTGAAGGGAAAAAAAATCAGGATGATTACCCATTTAACTGCAGTAATCCTGGATTAAAGCATTTAATTCCTAGACTGTTTACAAGCCATCAATACAAACAATAAGCAAATATATGGCAGGCTGCTTTAAAAGTATATCACTTTGCTGTCAAAACTAGCTTTGGATAAATTCAGATGAAGGCTTTATCTTAGGGGTTTTAAGTAATCTCTTCTGCCTGAACTACTACATAAAAATATAACATCCTCTGCAAACATTAAGTAGGTGGTTTCTCTTTTGTTAGCAAATGGAGTACACCCTAGTCTTTTAAATTTTTGAATGCCTTTGAAAATAAAAGGTGTTGCCCAAGTAATATTTAGAACAGGTAAATTATATCTCTTCTCTGAAGAGTAACAATTAACAGAAAGCATCTGTAACATGTTTACCTTTATGAAGCATTCTTGTACTAAGTAGCACAGAACCTCAATACCAGTGAAAACTTACATTATTCACAGAATCACAGAAACACAGAATCACAGAATCATCTAGGTTGGAAAAGACCTTGAAGATCACCTAGTCCAACCATTAACCTAACACTGACAGTTCCCAACTACACCATATCCCTCAGCGCTATGTCAACCTGACTCTTAAACACCTCCAGGGATGGGGACTCCACCACCTCCCTGGGCAGCCCATTCCAACACCTAACAATGCGTTCTGTAAAGAAATGCTTCCTAATATCCAGTCTAAACCTTCCCTGATGCAACTTGAGGCCATTCGCTCTTGTCCTATTGCTTATTACTTTGTTAAAGAGGCTCATCCCCAGCTCTCTGCAACCTCTTTTCAGGTAGCTGTAGAGGGCGATGAGGTCTCCCCTCAGCCTCCTCTTCTCCAGACTAAACACCCCCAGTTCCCTCAGCCGCTCCTTGTAAGACATGTGCTCCAGACCCTTCACCAGCTTCGTTGCCCTTCTCTGGACACGCTCGAGTAATTCAATGTCCTTTTTGTAATGAGGGGCCCAAAACTGAACACAGTCATCGAGGTGCAGCCTCACCAGTGCCGAGTACAGGGGTAAGATCACTTCCCTGTCCCTGCTGGCCACGCTATTGCTCATACAAGCCAGGATACCATTGGCCTTCTTGGCCACCTGGGCACACTGCTGGCTCATATTCTGGGGGACTTCTGGAAAACTCTTCACCATTAACTCTAAGGAAACTGGTATCTCTGAGGGAAACTTGTCTCTACACTCTCCATCAAGTATCACCCAGTCACTCACAGTACAGGTAAATGACTTCATCAGCTTAAGCCTTGTTTTGGCATTTCAGAAAAAACAAAAAATTTCTCAGCCTGGGTTCATGTACCAGCAGTCACCACGAGCTGGCAAGTCACAGCAGGACAGACTTACCTGACTGGGAATTTCCAACATGCGCAATGTCGCTTTTCAGAAATGGGTTATGGGAGAAAGATTTAATTCCAATTTCCCCTTGGATTTTTTCCATTTCCCCTGTTATGAATAGCACACCTCCCACCTACCGTCCCCCCCCCCCCGCCCGCCCTCCAGTAGTGTATAAATTAATTTCCCTTAGTTCACTTTAACCTCTGTCTTAACTCAGTGGAAGCTTGGTTAAACTCTTAATCTAAAATCAACTGTAGTCAGAAGCAGTCTTTCCATGGGCATGAACAGGTTTTGACTCTGGATGGGGAAATCCAGGCGCAAAGCTGCTTTAATAATTTAGCAGGCACAGGAGCAGGAATTGTCCCCAGTTTCACACTCTCCAAGTTATGGGATAAGGTAAAGCTTTGTATCAGATGGGAAACTACACAAACGGGAGGTGGCAAACTCCTAGGTGACACAGCCAAAGTCTTCTGGCTGATGCCTCCAAGAGTTCAGAATCACTGCAGTCAGGTAACTTGGGAATCTATTAGTTCATTGATTTTGCTAGCTCAGAGGAATTATGTGAAACTCTACATTGTCCCTCAGTCACAAAACCGCAAAGTATCTGTAGCGGCATGGTCTATGACTGAATGCCTGTTGTCCTTACAGACAGCATTCTGCACACATAACTGAGATCATCACATACAAAAAGAATGAGGGAGGGGAAAACAAAAATAGAAGAATGCATCTGAGAAGTTACTTATGTTTAATGCTTAAAAGTCTGAATGCACAAACAATAATCTACCATTATAGAAGTACTGGTGGTCAATACAATGCATTAGAACTATGTACAATGACACAGTTTAGTATCAAAATCTTTCTACAATGTAGAGTATTACGAAACTGTTAATGACATCGAACACTAAGCACTTAAGACACCATTTTTTGCTACCACATTTGGAACTTCAATGAACAGTCCATTTTAACTTGCAGCATCAATCCATTTCTAGTATGAAATTAAGTAATTTTCTACTTATACAATAAGATTTATCTACACGGGTCTTTTGATTTTGATCCATAGCAGCAAAGGCACTGTACATCAGCAGATCCACAGACTTAAAGATTTTTTTTAAAGCATTCAAAAAAAAAGTCACAGATCATAGTTTAACAGCAACAACAACAACATAAAAAGATAACACGTTGTCTCTGGCACAATGGCTCAGTCTGCGTCCGTTTTAGGGACATCCAATCAAGACTTGGATTGAACTGCTGGCGAACAAAGCAAGTCCTTATCCCAATGAGAAACCATTCCTTTTTGTATGTCGGAATGAGTACTCTTGTAAATCCTACCTCAGAGGTCATTGCTTTTGTGGTTTGTATATTGGTAGGCATCCATTCTTATTTCAGTGCAGTTTCCAAAGAACATATCAAATATTTTTCATAATCTCTTGTAATTGAAAAATTGCCCAAAGACACATATCCCCATTTTCAAGGAAACATTGCAAAAGTTTCCAGAAGTAACAAAGGTGATTCTTTGAGGCAACTTATTGTACTCTCTACAATATAACAAAGAGAGGTGTTTATATTAAAAAACCTAGCTTGACACCAAAATGCTTTATGCTTATCAACAGAAAAGCATTGAGAACAAATCTGTACACAAGATGCTATATTAACATTGCAAATATATAAATTAGCACATTCTTACTTAAAGTGAATTTAATTTAGATGTGAACTGAATTTGCCATTCATCACAGGCATGTAGATTACTGGCTACAGTTTGCAATTTCCTAAGTTTCCAAGACTGTCTAAAATAGTTAAGATACAGCATCTTCCCACCAAATAATTATACTGTAATAACACTTAGAGGTCTCATCCAAGAACAGGACTAAAAAATATAACAAAGTTTATTTTTTTAAATAGAAACTACAAGTCTATTTAGTGTAACTTTATCTCCTGAACATCCTTCTCCAAGATCCCCAATTCATCCACCTGAAAAAAAACACAAAGTATACAATGCACCTTTCAAACTAAAGCCGGGCCAGACAGCTTTATTTAGTCAGTTCATTGTTAGAAAGCTTTCTTTAAACAAAATAAATACATTACAGCTATAATACATAATGAAAGAGTCGAGTTCACTGTTAAGTATGCTTATTCCATCTTCTCCCAAGTAGACATCTGACAATTTGGTATCACAAGTTCTTAATGAGCATACACAAATCAACAGCAAGTTAAGAAGGTAAAAATAAATCCCACAAGTGTGATGAGCATTTAAGTTCTCAGTTTAGAAAGAAAAAAAGGATATACAGCAAAGTGCTAGGAGAAGGAGTTCTGTCTGCATTCAGATTTGTCTCTAATAAATAACTTCGTAGACTGTAGCTTTCTTGTCCCCAGAGCCAGTGACAATGTATTTGTCATCCACAGAGATATCACAGCTAAGCACAGATGAGGATTCTTTGGACTATAAGAAAGAAAAATAAATAAATAAAATTACATCTTTACAATCCCTCAATACAGAAGGACCTGAAGATTAATTGGGAAGAGTTTATAAAGAGGGAATACACTGAAAGCTCATTTAAATATCAGTACTGTAGTGGCAGCTTTTGTTACAAGACTATTTCTCCAAACTTGTTCCACCTAAAGCTCTATGGCAACAAAAAACAGCAGTGGAAAGGGAAGTGAATGTTACAGGCCTAGAGATAATCTATCAATCAAATGAAAAGGAGCAGTCCTTTCTATACACTTTACAAACAACAAGCATTTATCAATATTTTATACATTAGCTTTTGCATAAAAATGAATGAAAAGCCATCTTCTTCCCTCCCTTTTTTGTCATAAACCGGAAATCCATACAGAGAAACACTACAAAGCCCTACCCACCCACAGGTATAAAACAAAGAGACTCCACAGAACTAACTGTATTTCCTCTCACTATTTCCCCAACACAGAAGACAAAAGCCTTGCACAAAGGAATTTACATTATCAGGGAGGATGTAAATATTAAAAGATACTGTGGTGGAATAGGATGAGCAACAGTGTACAGCAGGTGAAAGACAGACAGGATACACCAGGATGCAGCAGCTCTGTATCTTCCCAGCTTTTCTGTCTTTTGTGAGATGATGTATACATATTGTCACCTTTTACTTGCTGTTTTAGTGCATGTTTTCTCTACATAGCATATGTCCATTCTTTTCTGCCTGTCACTGCAAGAGCTAAACACTTACCAATCATGCTAAGCTTTTGACAAGAAATCTCTGCTGCAATGCACGGGAAGTTTCTTTCTCTACCCCTCATTAAGCAAGCTGCACTGGGGTTTTAACATCACTTTTAAGGCAGATGTGTTCTTGTTAGGATGATTTGGGCTTTCTGTGGGAGGTGGTTCTGGAGCTGAATAGCCTCCACTCAGAAAACTCAAGACCTCAGCTTTTTCTTGTCAAGACAAACTGTACTGTCCCCAAAGGCAGAGACGTGGCAGGTATCAGTACAGGGGAGACCTGACCATTTAAACCAGAACATCAGTTAACTTAATTTAAAAAATTCCCAGCCTAGAGATACCTGTAGGGGAAAGAAGAGAAGGACATGCCAAAAATGCCACTTTTCTTTAATGGCACTGAAGTGCCATTAAAATTGCTCACAGATGGCGTAAAGACATCTCCACAAGGCTCCTCCATAAGGAGACAGTCTTCAGCTTAGGAGTCTGCTTGTCCAATCCACTGACTTTACACATCTCATCCAGGCAAAATATAGATGTTGAATATGACATTCTCTGTTTTAGTGACTTTTAGTGACTTTTCAGAGCATGCTCAGCTAATGACATGACTTGGGTACTGTATTACAGCAATACGCACAAGAAGGTGAAAAAGAAGGGTATTAAAAACAATTTCGGGTTAAAGGGCTACTTTATTGTAAGAGCTAAATTATTCAAACATTAGAAAGGACAAAAGTGTATCTCTAATTACAGAAAAAGTCTAGGAACATAGTAATTAACCAAGAATTTCCATTTAAAAACTCCTTAAGCTAATGACAGACCCTGAGATGTGCAGCTCTACTGCACTGCAACGTATGTGGAAAATAGCTTTTAGGAGATTATTACCTGGAATATACTGGCTCCATAAGGTGTTCTCCAGGCATTAAGAAGATTATCTTTTCCAGTGCTTACAAACCATTTGCCTGCAACAGATTGTTTAAATGTTATTGTTGCATTTTGTTTTTGAGGCATGCACCCCAAGAAACAGATTAATCATAAAAACAATACATTCACACATTCATGGAAAACATATCCAAAGAACAGTCACATTTTCATCTGGCTGCACTATGTTTGATCACAACATAAGCAGTTCATAAAACAAAGCAATCTTAAATTTTGTCCTGGTTTGAGTGTGTGGCAGGGAGGGGGCTACAGTGGTGGCCCCTGTGAGAAGCTTCTCAAAGCTCCTCCAGCTCCAAGTCAGACCCACCTCTGGCCAAGGCCGAGCCAATTAGTGATGGTGGCTGCACCTCTGTGATAACTTATTTAAGAATGGGAACCTGGGAGGAGTGGTGGGAGTTGTGAGGAGAACATCTGTGTGAACACTGAGGTCAGTGGAAGAATGGAGGAGAAGCGGGGGAGGAACGCCAGAGCAGAGACTCCCCTGTATCCCGTGGTGAGATGGCAGGGCCGCCCCCCTGCCACCCATGGGGGTCTGTGGTGGAGCAGATGCTGATTGGCGGCCTGTGAGGGGCCCCACCCCGGGACAGGTGACTGCACCCGAAGAAGGCCGGGACCCTGTGGGAAGAAGCCCCCGCTGTTGAAGTTCAGGGCTGGGAGGATTGCAACACGTGGGGGTGACCTACACACCCGTGGGAGTGATTCTTGTTGGAGTTGGTTTGTGGAGGACTGTCTCCTGTGAGAGGGGGACTGCGCTGGAACAGGGGAGGAATGCCAGGAGATTCCCTCCCCCGAGGTGGAAGAAGCAGAAAGACTGACTGCACCCCCATTCCCTGCCCTCTGTGCTGCTGGTGGGGAGGAGGTAGAGATATGGGGAGAAAAGCTGAGCCGAGAAGATGGGATGGGTGGGAGAAGATGTTTTCAAGATGTGGCAATGCTTCTAATGGTCCTACTTTGTCTGTTAAGCGTTGTTGTTGTTGCTACATTCTTTATTTCCCCTAATGAGTCTGTCTTTTGCCTGTGCCTTAAAGGATGAGATCGTCCCTCTCTGTCTTTATCTCAAGTTCTTGGGTCTTTTGCTTCCCTCCTTCTCAGTGCTGGGGATGAAGGGGGAAGTGAGCGGCTGCATGGTGCTCAATTGCCCTCTGAGCTCAAACTATGACAATTTAACATCCAATTTTTCACTATACCTCTACTTTCTTTTAAAAGTAATCTTGAAGGAATTTCTCAGGAGGGAAAACACTTGTATAGAAAGATCTGCTTACCACAGTGAGCAAATTTGAGTGACAACACACAGCTCTCATGAAGATGCAGCTGATATTTGTCCGGTTTAGTAACATGCAGCACCTCGACGTTACTGTTCTCCATTCCCACCGCCAACCACTCACCAGTTGGGCAATAGCCCAGCGAGAAGATCTGAAATTAGCACAGCACATGCTTCAGTCACTAAAGGAATGAGCTTGAGATACTCAAACCCAACTCTTGCTACACTGATGACACTATGCAAAAGCACATTTTGGTCTACTACAGTTTTAAAAAACATGATAATCCAATTACTACAGTAATTAAGAAAAATTTGGTCATGTAAACAAAGCTCAATTAAAACTGTAATAGTAAAGCACTGAATCAAGCTATAAAAGTTAATGTCCTAGCTTATCTGACAGCATTTAAAAATATTTTCATAAAATATTTTTGAACAAGCATCTATAGAAATGGGAAGAGATTGCACACAGGAACACTTTAATCTGGCAATTCTTTATAAAACGGATTCTCCACTGCTCTCATGGAAGTACTAATCTGTCAAATAATCATAATCCAGAAAGATGTTTAGCTGCCACATAAAAAAAAAAAGAAAAAAGAGCATGAGACTAAGTGAAAAATTCTTTGGAGTTCTCTTTGAGCCTGCTTTTTTTGCTTTAAAAAAAAACCAAAACCCAAAAGTGCTTGTTTTAGAAAACCATGACAGATTTTTCTTAACATGCCAAAACTTCTAAAACTGAACCTGTGATGTGAAGTCATGTTGCTGTAGCTGTCTCCCTTCTCTAAGATCCCAGGATCTGACTGTATTGTCCAAGCCTCCCGTCCATAGTTTGGTGCCATCATTAGAAATGTCAATACAGCTCGCTCCATCTGTGTGGCCCTGGAACTGCCTAAAAATATTGAAAGCAGACATGCATGTTCTTACACTGGAAAAAGTTGGTTCTGAGCATGTATACAAAATACCTCCTTTTGCTTTCAGTCCCTGACACGCAGCCATTAAAGACAACAGTAACGTAGATTCCAATAGCAATCTGAGATTAATACAAACTCTGGGATGACCACATGAGTTTTGTGATGAATTGATGAAGCAATCAGGCCAAACAGCCAAGCGCTAATTTGATTTCAAAAAGCACACTTTATGAGTCAGATACTCTGGGGATCTTTGCTGCTGACTGTGCGATACCCGCTATTCGACTGAAAATACCCTAATCCCCCCAAAGGAACGCAGCATGATCGTCAAAATTCACTTAGTTTAAGAAGAATCTGCAGGTCACCAACAAAACTGGAAAAAAATAAAGAGCGGTCTAAATGGGAACATCAGGGAGTAAAAGCCTGCCTTTACATGCAATACTTATATATTACATATAACAACAACCACATAGTCCAGTGCACAGAGGACCTCTGTATGACTGGCTCCTAGCTTACTCTACATTAGTGCTGAGCAGCAACTCCTAAAATGCTAAGTTTGCAATGCAGTAATTTACACACATCTTTACTCAAGATGTATTTGCTGGAGCACCAGTTAAAGAGATTGGAGTGTGAGCACCACGTATGGCATGGAAACAAAGAAAACCATCTGTTCAAAGAACCTACAGCAGTGTCAACATCAGCTGAACTTAGGAAATTATAGTTACGGGCTGCTCAACAGACCTGGAATTATGAAACTCTCAAAACCTATAAATAATTATATATACTTTTGTCAAGGTATTACCGTAGGTATTGCCTAGCAATGAAATACTGGAAGCAGCTATGCAGACACCAGGGAGAAAATAGCATATGTATGCAGAAGAGTACGTAAGGCCATGTCTAATTAATTCTTCACAACCTGATGATCCAGTTCTGTTGACCTACCTTACTAAAGTCTGGTTATGCAGATCCCACACTGCAATGTTCCCATCGCTACAGCAGGAGAAGCAGACCTTGGAATCGGGGCTGATAGCTAGGGCATAGCAAGCTGGAGCAGAAGATGTCAGCTCTGCTTTGATGCGAGGAGTTGGAGCTGCCAGGTCCCAAATGGATAATGTGCTGGCTTCCCCGCCAACAATCAGGGTGCGGCCATCGGGGAGCAATCTGCAGGAACGGATGTAGTTATCTCTGTTCTGTAGAGACAGAAGCCATCAAGAGATTACTCATGAGGAAAGGAAAACAGCATTAACATGAGAGCAGAAATCCATAAAAGTATTGTATTCCCTCCTGGTTTTAATGAGCCATTTACACTTATGACAATGATAAAGTGTATTAATGCCAGAAAATTACATGACATTAGGGAAGTACTTAAACTTGATCTACAAAATTCAGTAGTGAGAGATATTTAATCTTAATTAGCATCAAAATGCAAAGACCTGAACCCAGCCCAAAACAATTCAAGATAGCTGTATTTGACAGCTTGTGTAGAAAGTTACATTTTCATACTCTGTTGATTTCAGTACATTAACCTCTTGGCATGGGGGAGTACCAAATTCCCTGCATACTCCCCCCACCTCTGTTCCAATGAGACTTGCTGCCACCATCTAGGAGATGTCAGAGGAAAATATTTGGGCAATTTTCTTCATTTGTGTAGCAACCTGTGTAGCAATTCATTGTATGTCTACATGTGTTGCAGAGTTCTCATTTTACTGCCTCTGTAACAAGAAGCAACATCTTACCAAGAACTGGTGAATGACACGAGAAAAGCTGCTAACAGTGGTTCATCTTGTTAGCACATTCAAATAATTTGTGAATAACACTCAAGGATATTTTTAATTGTCACATTAAGACAGGGCAACACATTCACACACATGCACAGACACAAAATCTGTGACACAATCTTCAAATATTCTTGGAGAATACAGCTGCAAGACAGCAATTTTTAGCATGACAGGATATCAAGCTTTAAGATTGCCAACAAATGTCAAAGTTTATAAACAATATTTGCTGTGTTGTCTTTGATCTTTCCCCATACCAATACAATTTTAGGATATTGGGGAGGAAAAACCACAAGTATGACAAGGAACATACTTCAAACAACAAAATTACAAATGGAATATCAAGCTTTGATTCCAATGACAGCACTCAAATAGCCACCGGTTTTTGTACCTTAATGGTATAATTTCAATCTTAACACAACCTGCTATCTCCTTCCACTGTCAAATGCCGCTGTTCACCTACCAGGCAGTCCAGCTGAGAGACAGGGCTCTTGTTGCCAGGGTGACTGATGTCCCAGACTTTGACGCACCCCTTCCCACCCGTGTACACGTGTCTTGTGGGGTTGCTGATGGTAACTGCACACACAACTTCCCCGTGGTTCAGAGTGTTGATCTGACGGGCATGGCGAGGGATTCCTGGACCGATGAGGGCATCAGGAGGGAAAGGAACTGGCTGCATCTGACCATCCGCACTTACATGAAATGAGTAAGCTCTGAGGGGAAAAAAAAGACAGGGGGTGATTTAAGAAGTTTTTCTTCAAGCCTATTTAAGAAAACAGAATTAAAGGTGTGTTTCCACTGCAGGCATTCAGATTGTGCACTCAGCTCCTTTTGCAATCTTTTTCATCATGTGAAGAAGAAGTTACTCATTTATATAGCCTGGCTGTCAAAGCATAAACTTAGGTACTCTTAATGTGAAAAGTCAAGCACTGTCTACAATCAAATGAGCTTTTACAACTCATGCAATGATGATTTCTGGCATGAGTGAGGATACACGACAATACTCTTAAACCTGGGGCACAGGGAGACCACTGTATGCAGAGAAGGGAAGGAAGGTCAGGTCAGGGCTCCCTGGAACACAGAAATAGTTGGCTGGCTGCTGCAGAGCATGGCAGGTAGCTGAGTGTCAGATGTTTGGTTGCTCCCTTACTGACTCTAATGTGCAAACTTTAGCTGGACTGTTGCCAAGCTGCTCCAAATGCACCGAGGGTCCCACGCCCCTCAAGTGAAACTGCTCAGCACTGTACCTAAGGTTGCAGTGAAACCTCCACTGTCAAAGAGTTAAGTCCTCCAGGCATGGCTGCTGACATCTCACATGACAGACCAGCAAAAATGCACTGGAATTTTCTTCCTTCTTTTGGCCTTGCTTTTTTCTTTTTTTTTTTTTTTTTTCTTTCCCCTGTGTGGACCTGACACAATGACTACAAATCCCAATTTCTCTTGCCAGAATCAGAGCCCTCACTGAGAAAGAATGTGTTGTGTGACTGCCAGTTATGCCACCTGTGAATAACCTATCAACAGCTTCATCTCAAAATATTTTCCAGGGAGAACAGTTAGGTTGTGAAATTTTCTTGTTCTGAGATGTTACCTGACACGTCACATCTATTACAAGAGCACAAACTTTGTAAGAAGATTCACCTACACATACCAAGGTATGCTTAAAGGAAGGCTTTAACTTCCTTAGACCCAAAAAATCATCATAGTACTGATGAAAAATCCACTGTCACAATGGTTGGATTAGAAGAGCTCACAAAAAAGAAATCATTTTATGAAAATACTTAGGATCACGTCCTTAGTTGTTGCTTCAAAGTCAGTGAAGAAGGCAGTCTTCAGAATTCAACTACTGAATTTGTATTTAAGATTCATAGTGCATTAAAACTAGAACAGTAATTTTCAGTGGGACAAAATGCAACTGCATTTTCACCTTTCTGCCCTATTCCCAGAGCTTTACACACTCTTCTCATCCTGCGCTCCGTTTCTTGTTCTGGCAGGTCTGAGTGACAGATCATATCATCGTCCTCCATTTTTTGACATTAAACACATTCAGAAGAGGGTAGGACAGATTTCTGTGGCTGTCAGAAGCAGCAAACTGCTTACATGAGTAGAACTACAGTTCAATTATCACTGCAGAAATCTGAAATATCTTCCTTGTTATCTCCCTAATTCCTGTTTGCTGCAGTAAGGTACTGAAAAAAGCAGCTGATGGTCACCTGCAATCTCTAAGAAAACACATGGAACTTCATTATCATCTTTTCTAATTTCTGTTATGCAGACACTCTCTGCAAAGCCATGTTAAGCACTGAGTGTATGATACTTTTATTAGCCAAAGTGAATTCTAGCATACTTATAAAGTATACAGTGAACATATTTTAACAATTAGAGAAATAAAGCTTTGATCTGGAGTGATCTGTGACTACATTATTCTCATTCTATTCATTACTTCATACTAGTATATGTGATTAAATTGTTGCTTTGTTGCTTGGTTTGTTTTGGTGATGGTTGAGTGGTTTTAGTGGGTTTTTTTCTTTTTTTCCACTCTGAGAACTAACACTGCATGTTGCCTATTTGAAGTTCTCTAAATATCTTAAAAATATCTGACACTATAGACATCTAGAGACCACTTTTTTCTTCTTTTCACATTAGCTACCTTTTCTATTTATATATTGTACCATCCAATTGATATATCTCCAAAATGAAAAGAGTTACTAGGGGCCAGATCCCTGATGTGTCACACGTTGCCTGCTCCATTTCAACAGACACTCAACAGTGCATAGAATTTATACAACTTTTGTTCTAAGGGAAGAGTAAATGAGAAAGCAACAATCCTGAATGATAGCCGTGAAAAGTAGTGCACTTAAGATGAAGAAAAATCAATGCAATCATGCTAAAACAACAACAGATTTCGAAGGTTTCAGGCCCTACGGCAGACAAATGACAGTTACATTTAAATGTTTAAAACAGTCATCAATATGAAAACAACATTCAAAAACCTTGGAGATGCACCAGAATTGAAATAGTCTGATTTCAGTTTGCCTCACATTTTATTCTCCCCAACTGTAACATGAGTCAGATGTGAGCAGGTAGGTCTCTGCAGCCCAGGTATTGCCATTTCTCAGACCACCACAAGCAAAGCCTGGTAGAGCCAGTCATCCTCCACCAAGGATGAACTTGAACCCAGCGAACATTCAAACATTACGTCAAGACATTTCTAAGTGCCTGCTGCATGTGGAGGCTTAAGATCTGTGCCCCACAGAATTTTTCATGCAAGCAGCTGGTCTGGCAGCTGCTGCACACCAATTTCCATACTCACCTTATGCAGCCACCTAACAGGGTGGCGCAACTATCAGGAAAATCAACTTGAGGTGGTTAACTAGTGTGTGATGTCTGAGAGAGCTAGACATGGTTTATGACTTGTGTGACACGTAGGTACAAGGGGAGTTACAGGCACTAGGACTGATCGGTTGTTACCATGCTATTAATCCTGCGTGTCCGCAAGCTCACTGGCAGGTAAGCGTATGTATTTAATCGCAGCCATGCAAGTGTATGACCACCCCCCAACACTCCTCCAAAAAGATGTTCATACATACAAGAATGAGAGAAGGAACGGCACAAACATCCCCTGGCCTTCAAACTCTCCAGTATTAGCTGGTCACAGTTTCCCAGAAATGTTACACAAGATGTGGAATTGGAGGACCCTTACATAATATCTGGATCAATATGGTTTTCATTGCTGTTTTATTTTCTCCCCTCTCTAATTCAAGAGGGATGTGAGCAGAGAGTTCTTCATATCTGTGTAATTCTTTCTCCGAGGCTCACAACAAGCAAAGCTTGGTAGAGCAGATGACCTTTAACGGTCAGTTCCATCAAGGATGAATTTGAACATTATGATACAATAATTCTTTCCAGTATTTTCAATCAAACAAAACAGTTCAGTGTTCCTTTCTCTGCACACTGCTGTTTGTAGCAGCTGATAAGTTTGCAAGTAATTGCAAGGCTTTTGTGAACAAATAATTAATTTTCTTAAACCGAGAAGCAGAGTATAGTAGACATGGAAAGCCAAGATCTTGTTCCATTTGCATTGCTATATAAGACCAACCAGTAAGACTCAGTATGTAACACCTTGAAGTTCAGCTCGTTTTTCCACTTATTTCTGTCTCCTTTACTCCATATCACCCAGTCCTTGTTGGCTCCTATCAGTCTTCAAAACAAATTTACAAATGCAACTTTAAAATTAAACAGTGTTTCTCCTACTCTTCACAAATAGTTATATTTATTTCTGTTCACACGATAGTTTTCAGTAGCTAAGGGGAATTCCAATTGGCAAAGGAACACAACTTCAACAGATGACTGACTTTTAAAGTTGAATGTTTGATACTCACGGTTTTCCTCCTGGAATGCCTGTGAGACTGGGAGGGATTCCTGGGACTCGCATGTGATGATGTGGATCAAAACCAACCTATAGTTTCCCCAAGCAAAACAAAAAGGTGTGTTAAAGATGTAGTTAGGCAAAAGAAGACTGTTTAATTCATGTTCTCTGTAGCATACTCCCCAAATTACAAAGAGAATGAACTAGATTTAACCCTGTAGGTCTTACATTCAATATAAACTGCTCTGAACACCGAACTCACCAGTGGCAAACACTTACCACTGGGGATCTCCCATAAGCTGCCGCTGCTGCTGCTGCTGCAGCTGCTGCACTCATTTGAGGGGAAATATTGTGTAGACCGGCGTAAGCAGCTCCAGGGCTGGTCAGCTCCCCATTCATACCAGCATGTGGCACAATCCCAAATGGGGTAGGATAAGGACACGGCACTGCCATAGGTGTCCTTAAACCTGAAGCTATTGAGGGGCAAAAATAAGAGAGAAGTCACGCAGCCAGCCCAGACCCATCCGATAAAATATGAGTTTGGCAAACAGTAAAATATATACACGCTGTATTAAAGTGCTGAAGAACCAGCTCAGCATCCAGTTTAAGCAGCTGTAATATATTGCCTCGTCACTGTAGATTTAAAGGGAGCCTGGTTAGGGAAAAACGGCCACCATTTCACACCATCAAAATATACAGACACTAACCTAGCGGATCCACACCTGGGGGTTTGCCAGGCACTGGCCTCAGTCCAGGAGTGGAGTTGCTGCCTGGAGTAGGGGCATCAGTCCGTGGAGTCGGGGTATTTGATTTAGACACAGGAGTGGTAGATTTCTCATTCTAATCACCAAAAAGGGAAAAGGAAGACAGTTTGTTAGTTATTTTACTTTTTTAGCTAGTGGTTGGAAAGAGAGCCGATGACACCAGAGTGTGTGATTAGTGATATTTAGCTTTTGGGTCTGGGTGTCAACAGTCCCTGGCAATAAAGAGAAGCTGCAGAGACACTGAAAAAGATGGAATGGCTTTGGGAATTAACTACCTTCACAGCTTTCCTCTTTGGGAGCACCCGTGTGATTCAGAATGAGTTCAATGACTGAAAATCATCACTGTCTGACAATTACACTGGTAGCACATGTGAAATCTGTCAGAGGTCTCACTCTGCTCATTGTGGACCTGCTCCCATTACAACTGAGTGGACAAGAAGAGCAGGAAAAGACCCCACAACTGACCAACAACTCATTCCTCAAACGTGGTGCTGGAAACACAGGATGGGGGCAGTGATGGGTATAAAGTCAGGAACTGTGCAGTGCTGCTCTTGTGACAAGCTTGTTCATCAGACAAACCACTGACTCGCGGGCCTGAACCTGTCATTCCACCACCTTCCCTGAGCAGTACATTCGCTCTCAGCTTTCTTTTTATTTATTTTATTTCTTTAAATAATTGCATACCCTGACCTATGAAGAACTGGGAGGGTAGTTACTGTGCAGCTCTGGAAGGTGATTAACTGTGGTCACAAACACAAAAGGAAAGAACACCCCCGACTTGCAGGTAGTGCTTTTTTTTGCATTGTTATTTGTGATGCATGTCAAGGAAGGCTCTTGTAAATGACAGATTACTTTTTAGATAGAAAATAAAAATTACTGTTGTTGTATACAGCCTGGTAATTCAAACAAAGCTAACAACCAAATCACATCCAAGCAGGGAACTGAATTTGCCATAAACCACAGCACAGGAAAACAGCTCAAGGAACCCCTGTGTACTTTTATTTATTCTCAGAATGACAGTTTTTCATATGGGGGAGGAGGAAAACATCTCTCAGCACAGCACATTTATCATCTACCCACACCACCAGTGAAAATAACCTCTTACTATCCCAAGAAAAGGCTGTGGACTTCCTCCTTACTATTTTATTAAATTCCCTTGAAGAGATAAATTAAACAAATTTTAAATTGCTGCTTCAGAGTGCTTTACTGATAGCTGAGGAAATCCAAATCATGTCCAGAAATCCTGTAAGCCTGTGTTTCAGCATATGATCATGGGTTAGCAGCATTCTGAAGCACTTACAAGGCTAAGTTCTTTGGATTTGGAGGAAGGAGTACTGCTGGAGGATGCAATAGACGCCGGACTAATTGGTGCATCTTTCTTCAGCAGTCGAGTCTTGTCCAAGCCATTCTCCCGTGGAGAGTGTGCTGGGCTCCCTCGGGGAGAGGAAGGATCCTAAACATCAGCAACGTGGGTTAGTATAAAAACTTCATACTAGCCATTAGTGCTTGTCTTGAGCAATTCTCACTTTGGAATGAAGATCTGTCACAAAAAGTGAATTCTTCCTTCAGTTCTTAATTGATTTAGCTGATAAAATTGTAAAATCAAGATGGATAATGAAAGACAACTTTTTTTTTTTTTATTTAAAGAAATTTGATGCCATTAACCATGAAAAATAATGTTAAAATTCTATGGATATTGAAATAGGCATGTAAATCTCATTTGTCAGGTGACAGACTGAAAAGGTTTGAGGCACTTGGCAGACCTGATAAAGTTCACAAATGAAGTCATGGCCAGAGTAAAAGAAAACACAGATACCCTTACAAGCTGCATCCTATCTGCTGAGCTGAACTGGCTTCAAATATCTCAAGCATACTTTTTGCTCATACAAGAAACAAAAAGGTCCTTTGTAGAAGTAAGTGTTACAGATCTGATTTACATTCTAAAGAAAGACGACCTGACTGGATTCCCTCAGGCATTTCAAGCTCCTTTATGAAGTCAAAGGCTGTAATCTTATTCATATACCCAATATGCACAGAAACCACTGAAGACACCCCATCACCACCATGTAAGGTAGAAAAACCACCTTTGTGTATACCTCATTGGAAACATCAACTACCAAGTTGTCATCGCTCTTTTCACCATCACTGTCCTGCAATGACAAATCATTATGTGTTACAAACATTTATTTAATATCACAACGTCTCTTAAGTACAAAAAAAAAAAAAAAAAAAAAAAAGAAATTAAATGAAATGCAAGGCTGCTCACAACTATGCAACATAGCATTTACTTTTACCCAGCTTTATGTGGTAATACAATTATAATATTTAGGTCACGATTAGGGCTTCTGCTTAACAGGTTGCCACAGCTATAGCACTATTCTCTGTTTTCACACTGGTGAACATGGACACAGGATGAAAATCTTCATCCAAAGTTGCACTGCACTGAGAAATGGAGCCAAGCTAGAGTCCAGATCTACCAAGTCCCAGTCTAACTAAAGCTCAGTCCTCTTGTCACACGCCTTCCAGGTGCTCTGTATGTATATTGTTAAAAATACTATCAAATCCTACCCACTGAAACCTTCCACCCAGTATAGATGTTAGAGGCAGGCAGTAAGAACCTGTTAAAAATTTAACCCTCAATTTTAAAATTAGTTATGTGGCAGGAATCAGGTGAAATTACAGAGGAACACTCAAGTTCAACAATGCACAATGTAGACAATTTACTCACGTAACGAGCTGCTATTTCCTTCTCTTCCGTCTTCTGTTTTTTACTATCTGAAGGATAATCTGTTGAATTTCTGTGCTTTTCTGCTGTTCTGAAACTGGCTGAGGGAGATACAGAAGAGCTCTGCAGTCAGAAAACAGATGAAGAAAACATCATCAGATGCTCACTCAAAACAGTGGTTCGTCACTATCCTTCAATACAACTTAACCCGGTACATATGATTTGGAGTTGTTCTCACAAATAGCACTTTCGGTTTTAATCAGTGCTAGCTACCCAGTAAGTATCTTGTATTAAAAATGCACAATGCATTGCAAGAGACAGATAAAGGTGATCAGCTGATGGATCCTAGTTGCTATCTGCAGTGTCAACAGGATGAATGTAGAGCTACTTTGGACCATTTTACAAATACTGTGTATTGGCCTGGTTTTGGCTTGTTTCCTCTACAAATATGCAGAGTTAAATCAATACTCCCAGAAGAGGGAGGGTGGGTGCGCATTTGCCTGTGTAAATCAAGAAGAACAAAGCGGCTCCAGGTAAGTCACACTTCAGCATGTTTGAATGAAGATTTCTAGCAAAGAAAGCAGCAAGCTCTGAACAGTCTTGAAGCAGTAAAGAACAAGGGAAAACACCTTAAACTCATCTTATTTTGGCGCCTTTTACAATTACAGGCTGTGCCTGCAGTAGACAGAAACACTATGCAGTGACTTAGTGAGTCTCTTGTCATTCTGCAGCCCTCACTTAGTAATGATCATTAAAGATCATGTGTACAGGACAGGAGAGCAAGGAAGATAATATGTAGTTTATGCACTGACATCCAACAATTCTGCTCTACTCCTTTAAACAAGGCAGGCAACATTTATCAATTTCTACCATACTTCCAAAGCTTGGTGAAGCCTGTATCTTAGTATACAAAAAAGGAAGTAATGAAAGATGCAAAGTTCTCCCTGGGATTGATTTTAGCAGCAGCAGCAACTTTTGGCCCTAGTTCAAGAAAGCATTTAAGCATGCGCTAAGTCAGTGGTTGAATGTACGTAAGGGTGTGTTCAGGCATTCTATAGAATTAGAGCTGACAGGAATGAAGATGAAAGCAATTCTCAGTTGAAACCCTGCTGTTTCCATATCTCTGTCCTCCTTACATAAGGGGGTGGGAGGAACAACCACCAAAGAAGTCCCTACTGTCGGATTTTAGATCCTCCCATTCATCCAGAAACACTGGTTTTATTGTTTTCCCTCCACACACTATGGACAGCTGTTGTTCCACATAAAACACAGCAATTTGGTTTTGGAGTTTTCAGGGCATACCTCCTTAAATTTATTTTATAGCTACTACCAGGAACACAAAACAAGAAATTAGCATTTACATTGTGCAATTTCTGTTCCACCCCTATGACCATATTTCTTCTTTTCCTTAACTTATTACACCTCAAACTTCTGGTAAGGATTAAGAACACTCAACCATAGAGGTTAAGCTGTGGTTGTTGCCCAAGTCACATGAGAGAACATTTCTCCCTGCTGGGAACTCAGGTCCTCCTCTCCACTTCTCCAAAATTTCCAATTCTTGTCAACAGCAGCTCAGATTAATGAGTGGTGGAATTTGCAAAAAATCTTCCATCCTTTTAGAACAAAGTTAGTGCTGAACACAGCCTGTACCTTTCCCATTGGCCTGTCTGCTTGCCTCCCTCCCTCCCTCTCTCTCTCTCTCTCCATGACAGTATAAAATAGGTAGACAAAGATTTCCCATCCTGAGCAAATACTACTTAAAATACGTTCACTGATTTAGCTTTAAAGAGAATCAGTAATACACTATTAAAGTAAATGACACAAACAATGCTATTTTTTTCTCCGAAGAGACAACACATGTTAAGACATTTGGAGATAGTGGCAGGAGGCACAGAAGCCCTCAAAATAAAGGCAAAGTAGAAATCCAACATTAAATGAACTGGTGGCTTGAAAAATGTGTTTGTTTACTGCAACAATACAGCCTTTTTCAAAAGATTTTAATAGTATGCTCCTATTATATTTATATTCATTTACAATTTGGAGGCAGTAACTTGTAATGTGAATTCAATTCATTATTTCTCAACTTCACCCTACAGAAAGCAATTTGCTTTAAAACGAAGAAAAATAATCACCAGTAAACTACAAATTAGAATGGTGTCTAAAGAATTAAACTACTGCACTTATTTAAATAGAAATATTTATTTTCATAAATTTGAAACCATATAGTTTCATTTTTCACAATCTAGTTAGCTATGTGCTATAGATACCATTTTAATCTTTGATTTCACTGCTTAATAAAGTAATAAATTAAAGCTCCCTACTAGAATGATAAAGTAGCTAATTATCACCAGCACATAAACGATGAGCATCACATTGGGCACTGGGGCAATGCACACTGCTTAATGATTTTATTGCTTCAAAGATGGATCAGACCTGATACCAATATGAAAAGATATTGCTGCAGTACCTCACATTAGCAGAAAAACAGAGACAACTCACCTGTTGACAGCAGGCACTGAACTGAAGTTTGGCCAGTGTATTAGGACTAACATTATTTTGCCTCAAGAGTCAATTACTACAAAACAAATCTGAACATTCTCACTTTAACTGTCCTACCCCTTTTCTTGCATGGTGCCAGTCAACCAATACCCCTGCAACATGTAATGCGCCTGTCACATACAGATCTCTGACTTCATGGGATATCTGGTACTGGTGCTGACAGACCTAAACGTATCTCTTAAGCTAAGTCTCTTAAGATATGTCATGTACATAGCCAATGAGCTATGATCTAGAACTTCATATAGACCTAACACCTACTTACTTTCAGTGTGCAAGCGACAACATTATTATCCATACTGAGTTCCCACTATTGTTTGCAATAGCTTTCCAACCCATAAGCACTTGTAAGGATCTATCTTCAGTGAAAAATAGCAGGATGTGACAATGTCTGCATGGTTTCCACTGTCATCGGATTCCTACCCATAATCCTGTACCCTCCCACACCTTGGTTCTTGAGTGTGCAAGCCTACATACTCCAAGAGAGGCCCTTATATTTGCAGACTGTGCAAAAAAACCTCCACTGAACCACACTGTTCAGCTGTCAGACTCTGCCCCGTTCCTTGATTAAAACATTGGTGCTCTCCTAACAGCTGCCTTTAAGAAGCTGCAACAGGATAGCTACTTAGAGAAATTAAGTGATTCAGCATTATGACTTGGCAGGCTGTAACTTAATGGGCCGGAGTACTCATTTTAGTAACTATTAAAATTTATAGAGAAATAAAGTCTCTTCACACTGCTGTTTTCTTCAGTAAAATGCATTAATCTACGAGAGAGTAGCACTTTCCTACTAACACTGAGTTTGCTCACATATAATAATTAGATCAGACATAAGAAAAAATACTCTTTGGTGAAAGTAGGTTATATTTAGTTTCTGTTTTAGCAAAACGTACTGGTTTTTCATATTGTCCTTAGGTAGAATATTTTTATTCATGTTAAATACACCACAAAATGCTGACAAAAATAACTAAACAGACACATTTACAGAAAGGCTGAGCACACTGTCTTGTACACGTAATTTGCTTAAGAAGTGGAAGAGTGTGTTTCGAGTGCTGGACCCACAGTATCTTTTGCACTAGTCCGTAAAGCATGGCATGCTATGCTTCAGCCTCTGTTTTGGGCAGTGCTGAGCACAGTGCTAACCGTAAAGATCTCCCACCACAAGGACCACTCTGTTTTCTCTCCAACAACGGCAGGGCACAGCTCCTGATGGAGTACCAGTGCCACACACACACAAATTAAATGAACATAAAGAGGGCCATACAAGCCTCTTACGAAGCTGTAAAATTCTCACTGGTAACAGGGCAAACACCAGCGTGCTCGCTGTCTATTTGGGATAATTAATACTTCAAATTGCTAGGAAAAGAAATAAAGATTTCACCATTTTACCCCCAACTTCCACTGAAAGTTACTTGCATGGATGACTCGCACTGTAACATGGCAGAAAAGAAATCAACATGGTCAGATTGCACAGCCATCCGACTGCTCTCAAACCCTGCAAGCCCCAACTCCTCATATGCTAGCTCCTGTAGATGAAGGCCTGGCCTGAGCAGACTAAGTGATAATTAAATGAAATCAGTGTTAAAAATAATGATTAGAGATGACAGGATGAAAAGCCCTCCCACATGATAAAGCTGGTAACTCTTTAAAGCATTCATGAATATGACCATTCCCCAGCGCGCCCTTACTACTATGTGAAAATGATGTATTTGGAGTGTAATAATTAAAACAATAATTCCCAACAAAGTGGGAATTATGAGATAATTGACCATCTTGAAGTATTAAGCAAACTGCAGTAAAAGCCAAGGATGTTCAACACTAAGGTCAATTACAGTATAATTATCTGAATGACATTATTGCTGTTATAAAGTCTGTTGCAAGTATAAAAGAAACTATAAAAATGGATACAATATGCATTGCAGGGAAATGACCAGGCAGTAACGCTGCTTGGTTGGCTGGTGCCAATGTTATTGATGGATGTACCAGTGCTGGAGCTTGGACTCCAGCACTGCTCCAGGCTTGGCCTTGTAGCACTGAAGTCTCCAAGATAAAACGATATGCTTAAATCAGAAATGACCAAAAAAAAAAAAAAAAAAGTGCTGTGCACCTGCCAGGGATGAGACAGAGACTGCTCCAGTAACAAGTGGTACAAGGTGGGAAAGGTCCGTACCTGGGCAAGAGTAAGGGGCAGTCCAGCACAGCCCATCAAGACCACATGGTCAAGGAGAAAAACTGTAACCAAGAGCTCCCACACAGCAAACCTTCTTCATGGCTCCAACTGTAAGGCAATACTCATCTGCCTAAAAGAATGCATTAATTTACATACACTCGTAGGCATAGGTGAATTACTTTCATTAAACTGAGGGAAATGGTGTAAAACGGTGTGGGATGCTCTACAGATACCATATGGAGGGTTTCTGCTACTACACCTTTTTGTTGTTGTTATTATTATTATTACTATTACTACATTACTATTATTGCTATTAATATATCCCAGTATCCACTCCAGCCTAATGGATTTTGTGCTCTTTGCTTTCATTTTCTAACATTCCCCCCGCTTTGTTGTCTTTACTTAGGCAAGTGGGTTTTCCTTACCATGCCTCTCCCTCTAGGTATATGCAGTGGGTTGTGATCAGGCTGACACAGTCAGGCAGTACAGTCCAATGCGCATCTCTTCCGAAATGGCTCCCCAAAGGAGGGGAGGTTGATAGCCAAGTATTGTTCCCACATATCTCACTGGTCATGGTGAACTTTTCTAATATTTTCACCTCCCCCTTTTCCAACTTGTTTCTCTATTCATCAAAACTGAAACCCAACTTCCACGCAGCCATACCATGATCAAATTTGTGGGTTTTTTCAGTCTTATTCACTGTCTTTTCCCTGTAGCTGCATTTTCAGATACCAAAGTCTCAGTAATCATCAGTGAAAAATGCTACTAACTAGCTAGGAAAGATACAGAACAAAGCTGGTTTTAATATCACATGACCCCGTCTGAGCTAACTGGATTGAGTTTAGTAATCAAGCATGTGATAATTATTTTTAATACAAACTATGATTAAGATGCAAACTTTGAAGTTTTATATAGCATTTTTACCCACTGATTAACTTCACTAATTGCAAAATTAATGAAGTTAATTAGTGGATAAGAGTGTCATAAAAAACATCAAAGTCTAGATGTGCAGGGCTGCTGCAAGAGCAATGAGATGGCCATAAAGAAGTCCAGAATAAAGAAAATGTGTAGGCTCAGCAGTCAAGTCTTTGAAACACAAGTGATCTCAGAAGTTTTATGTGCACAGAAGTATAGATATGTACGTACATTATGTATATGTATGTGCAATTTCTTTAAAAATACCCATGTAACTGTTTACACTGGTGATCTGCTTGCCCTGGTGGTACCACTGCAATATTTAATCTGAGCTATTTAAAAGCATCAAAATCTAGATGTTTTGAATTGCGTGATAAATTGAACAATAAACCACTACAGTTTTACACATTAACTCCAGTCATGTATTTCAACATACACTTATCAATTTGCTGGAAAAGCTAAGCAGGCCACACAGCAGAAGTTGGAAATACCTAGCAATTTTGACGTATAATCCTATCAGCATGTGCTGTTGTTTCTCTGGCCCCTCCTGGTGTACAGGTGCATGGCGGTAGCAAGAAAAGTAGGTGTTTAAAGCAATGGTGAGGGCTGCTGGCTAGCCTTTCACAGATGGATTTTTGCAATAAATCCTTTAAAATACAGCTTCTCCAGTAATCACTGGCTGAAAGACATAACACACATAAGGCCTAATCACTACTGACACTGTGAGGGTCAAAGGATGGAAAGAAGAACCGATACAGCTTAAGTACAAGCAGTGAAGCAGCAGAGCAGTAGAGGAACACAGCTGTGAGGCAAAAAGGAAAGACAGGTTTAGGTTAAAGTATATCTTAGCACAGGCACATGAAGGTAGTGAAATCAAGGAGCGTGGCAAGAATAACAAGCACCCTTTGGTAAGCAAGACAGTTTGAACAAAGGACTTGGTTTCAGCAGGGAACAAAAGAAAACGAAACAGATGGGCAGGAAAAGGAGTTAAAACACTTCTGATACGTTTACAGAAGCTTCAAAGTTCACAGATTACATTTACCATCAAGTCTGCTCTTGTCCACATCTGCCAACTCGTAAATATTGAATTTAATTGCTGGTAACACAACCCAGGCATTGTCAAACATCCTTCACCTTTAATCCACAGAGCAATTCACCTGATCCACTCTCCATTCACCACCGTGCTTCAATCTCCTCCCCTTTGAACCGACCCAGACCCCAAATTAAGACCACAAGCTTCAGCACTGACCAGGTAATTTGGAGGTACTGAAAAGATTTGCAAGAAAGTGTTCAGGCACAAATTGCAACTAGTATAGGCAATATCACAGGTGAGCCCCAGGGCATATGCAAACTGAAAAGGAATTTTGTCCCTAATGATCCCAGAAAAGATAAGGGCTTCCCGATAATGATGGCAAAAGCATGGAAATGCTACCAGAGAAAACCGTGTTGCTAGCATTTTAGAAAATACATGCCACAATCTAGGACAAACCCACATGTGGGTCATCACAGCATACAAACCCCTAAACGTTACTTTAACCAGAATCAGACAAACTGAAACAGAGGGGTCAAAGGCCACCAAGTTACAGATATTCACAAGAACTGAGGGTAAATATAATCCCCTTCAGAAATCTGAGGAACAGCGCGGTACCAAAGAAAAGCGGAATCACAGCTCTCCTCTCCTCAAATATTTATTTGGGGTTCAAATTACTGATCTTTCATGCTATTTCCTTCAGCAGAGATTTGAAACAGAATATCTCTAGCAAAATAGAAACAGAAACAGAAAGGATAGTATCGGGAGTTAACTAGGGAGAAAGAGTGAGGGAGAGCGGGCAATCACAGGGTAAGAGAAAAAGCTCAATCAGCCCGGAGCGTTCAATGCAGCAATTTAATTGTGGACTCACCACCATGAAAGGGATGAGAGCAGGATAACCACCAGCCTGCATTATGGGTTTTGATTCAGCGACATGCCACAACACAAGGAAAAGCAGCAGTGCTTCATAAGCGTTCTTCAAAAGCTGATAACAGACACACACAAAGAATTCCCAACATCCAACATATCTCCAGAATATTAAAACTAATTACATTTTCATAGCGACTGAGTTTAAAGAGAATGCACAAGGTAATTTGGTTAGTTTTAGCATAGTAAGAAAACACTGAAGAGGGAATGTTTTATGATAGCCATTGAAGGCCTGTGTCAGTACGCTTTACACTTTGTTAAAAAAATACCTACAAGAATCACGAAATCCCTCGGAAGAATAACCCGCTTTTGCTTAGAGCTCTCTTTTCAGACTGAGTACCACAGTAAAACTGTTATCCTTTCACTTTGCACAGTGATTAAAATGGACTGTACAGCACTGAGCCAAGCTGAACGCAAACACTTTCCTGAAGCGGCTCAAGCCACAGGGGTTATAAAAATCTCGTCAGTACTGGCAACAGAGGTTAGGAGGTAAAAAATACACGCACCTACGCCCCCCAGATTTTCCATGTTAAAGTAGTAATGATCAGGCTTAAAGCATTGCCTTCTCCAGGGATAGCTAAGTGGATTCAGCTTTCATGTGACAGGTCCTAACAACTTTCTCCCGGGATTTATGTTCCCTATGTAATTTTTCATTTCAACCAGAAGGATATAACCTAGCACTAATTAGGTTTTTTTTTTGTTTTTTTTTTTTTGCTTTAAAACCACAGAGCTCATGTCTGAAGACAGTCCCATGAGATACTCCATTTAGCTGCTTTCAATTAGGTACTGTGCCCCGGTGTCCCACATTTTCAGTTCTGGTTCCACCTAACATAGGCTATATTCATGGCAAAGGCATCAGTTTTGAGTTTTCACATTTCTGTTCCCTTCCAATCTATCCATATGTATCAACCCTTCAGGGAAAAACACTTTCATTTTCTTTCCCTCTGCCTGTTTGTCTCTAAAGGATTTTATAGTTGTTTTGCTGCAGAGATGACCTAGGAGACGATAAGAAAACAAAGCAAATTATTGTTTTAACTGAATACATCACCGATAGAGCTTATGAACTCTTTCCACACTGAGTTTTTCCCTCTCTTCCCCCCATTTTTAATCCTATTTGTTCCTGACTTGATCAGTGGAAAAGTGATGGGAAAAGAGGTAGCCTTCAAGAGGCTACCATGATTACAAAAAGCACCCTAAAATTCAGTAGAAACATTCACTCTACATTCCAGTTGCTTCAATCAGCAGAAACACATTCACATGTTTTTCTCAGGTATTAACTAAGAGACTGGCAATTCACTCATCTCTTCCCGTCTCAGATCTTATGTGCCTTCTGAAGACTCAATATATTTTATGCTTTTCTGATACCCTATGTGACCTAGGAAGCCAGAGCCACTCCTAAGTGCCCAATGAAAACAGAATTCATTATCCAACCAGTCTCTTAATTGGGCAAACATGGCTGGGTGCTACTAAATATCTGCAAATTCCAGTTCATGCTGATTCTGAATCAAAACATTCTCTCAACCATCTTCAAAAATATCTTCCAGAAAGAAATCTTTGAGCACTACTGTTCACCTCTCTGCCCAAATAACATCCAAGCCCATTATATCTGCCTCACTTCATCTACACTCACTTACTTATATTGCCAAGACTCTTGTTCAGGAAATTATCCCATTCCCTATTCAGGAAAGCACTTGAGCAGATGCCAGATTTGAGGCATACACTTTGATCTCAGGGAAGTCACAAGGCAGATAAAGAAATCAGAGGTGTGTACGTATGTGCTGAACTTTAGATGCCTACTGTGCACTACCCTGAATCTGGACCTCAGCCTGCTGCAAAAATAATTGTCCCCACTTTCATTCTTCAAATCAAGGATTCTGGTAAGTGGAATGGATGGACAAGTGGTGGGAACACAGATCCAGCAGTCAGCCTTAAAGCAGTTACATCAGTATATAAGAGCACATTATATGTACAACACCTACTTTGAAGACTGAAAAAATAAAACACACAGTCCTTTCTGCCAGATTTTTAGATGCAATACAACTCCTGAACATCCTAGAGCTTTGCCAAGAGAAGCAGCAGTAGCTTTTACTCTTCTGGGCCTTTCATTATTTATATTATACAGGTCACACTGTTAATTTTTTAAACATTAAAAGCACAATCAAATACTAACTTCAGGCTAGCTGGAAACGTTTTGATGTCAGCAATGAGCAGCCAATACATTTTTAATTCAGGCTAGAGGAGAGAAAAAGTAAAAACCTCCCTCTTGTACTCCCCCTACACTCTGCCAAGTAGTTAAGTGTGATAACTGGCATGCACGCACATGACCTTCTGTTCTATTCAAATGAGTTATCTTAGATAATTTGTGAAGACTGTTCTCTCTCATTTAAGTACTTCATAATGCGATCCATCTTTCCCTTTGCTTTTGTTAAGGGAAGACTACAGTAATCCCCCTAAAACAGCGTTTTGGCAAATGCTCCTAAATTATGTAATTCACTAGGTTCAACTCTACTGTTACAATCATTTTCAAGGAAGACGGGTATAATACATTATCATTATAGCTATACAATCCTGAGTTGAATTTTCCTTGGCTGAATTTCTAACACTTTAATGCCAAAATTGATCTGTTTTAAAAACATCATGTGAAAGGTTTTTTAAATACCATACATGCTCAAGCTCTTTATTTTAAATGGTTTAGAAATGAGCTGGTGGAAATAGGAGACAAAAAAAAAGTCTTATGTTCTCTAATCTAGCATTAAGTACATCTTAAAGAACAACAGGCATGTTTCCAAACAAACTATTGCAGTATACAAATTACCCAGCAGGGATGGGGATAACAATGCCTATCATGTGGGTTTAGATCTGAGAAGTTGACATTTCATCAAGGTTGTCTAGGAAACCATTTTTAAAATTTATTTATAAAACAAAATGAAAGATCCTTATTTCCATTTGGGATGCCTCTAGAGAAGCTGGCAAGTAACAAGTTTATTAAAATGACAAGTTCAAGGTACTTTTCTTGTTGACTGTAAATAACCTCCCTGTGAGCCAGTTAGAGTGTGGAGATCAAAGGCCCAAGCAGCACTATAAAACCAGGAGTTACAGGGTTAAGGGAAAGCCTTCCCAAGCTTCCACAATATGGAAAATTTCCACTAGCCACCATTCACTCCGGTAGTGCAACAGCAAAAAAGCATTTTTGGACTTGCTTTGGAGTACATTATAAATCAACACCCATATTTGAAAGGACACCTAACAAAGCAGCTTGATTTTATGCACAGTGAGGAATTATTTTAGTTGTAAAGACTGATCCAGATGAGACTGAAGCAGCTAGATGGTGAGAAGGCAAAAAAGAAGCTGGGAAGGATGCATGGGATAACTTGTAAAATGGGTTTCTCAGTTGGGAAGGGTTATTAAATCCCAGATTGCAGCAGTTTGTCAATGCATTTCTTCTCCTTAGTAGCTGACAAGACCATGACTTTTCAAGGCAGAAGTCAGAATAGCTAGCAAAGTGTTTCATAATGCAAGGCTTGGCTACTGTGATGCACTCTGCACATAACATCTTCAAATTTGACATCCACATAGGGCACACTTGTCCTGATGAGTGTCCAGTGACTTTACACTAAGTACACAAAGCACTGCCAGCAAGTCTCTACCTAGAATTTAAGAGGCTGAGTTGTAAGTCACACCACCACTTCCTAACCAACATCTGGACTGCTTGAGCAACAGCAGACTTGCTTATTCTCAGTAATGAGCTAAATCCTGCCCTAAGACAGAGAAAGTCTTGAATTTTAAAGCAGGCTTTCGTTACTGCACTATGATGGGGACAGATTCTGAACCTGTCCAGTCCATCCCCCTCCATTTCACTGTGCTTCCCTGTCCCTTTTACTACAGGGTGGGAGGTGAAGGAAAGGCTTTCAACATTTGTTGTGACTGCTAAGACCATCAGGCTGTTGGTTGTGCATAGACTTTAGTTCTGACAGTAAATGTAAATTTCCATTTAAAGACACCTAGAGCACCAGATGGAGCCCTTACAGTGAGAAAGTGTAACAAGCTCTTTCACAGCAGGCCCAATTGTATCTGGAGCTCCAGCCTGCAAATGGAAATCCTTCTTCCCTGCCTACACACTCTCCCCACAGGGTGCTTTCACTACTGACAAAAGTCACATTCCCATATCCACCTCAGGGGCTGCTCCCTCCGCAGCAGCCTGCGAGAGTCCTCCAGTCATGTAGCAGCCCGCACTGGGCACTTTGTTAGCTGGCAGCAGAGCACTGTGTGGACAATCCTGATCCACAGCTGAACAATCTTGCTCCATGCATGGAAAACAGCAGAGCCCTGCTAGAGTGGCCCCGGGGCAGCAGTTAACGTGATGGGGAACCGCTCAGGCACAGTGCTGGACTGTCAGAGTCATACTGCTGGTGGGTGGTGTGCTACCAAGATGGGTTAGCATTAGCCCCCAGCTTTTTGCGGTGTGCTTTGTGGCACAGAGTATATATGCAGAGTGATGGCTCGCTAGCCCGGGGCGGGCATTGGATGCGTGCTCCCCTTGCTGTGACCCTCTCAACAGCACAGCGGGCTTCCAACAATTCTGCTATATCTACAACCCCATGCAGTATTAAAGGATCCATGCAACGCACAAGAGCAATGTAATCAAACCCCAAGGAAGGATGAAAATTCAACCAAAGCCTCTCCTCTGAAAAAACATACAGAGATTAGGTAGTCAACCAAAACCAGAATTAGCCCAAAAGGTTCAGCTGGCAAATTAGCCCACATGAGCTACCACCAGAAAGAAACATGCATGCACTTGCCAGGAATGGGACTCAAATCCTCTGAGAGGTTTCAAAAGGAAGAATTAGGTAAAAATGGATCACAAGGTAATGCTGATGCCTGAGTAAAAAACTAAAACTGGGAAGGATGGAAAACTCTGTTTATATTTGGGAAATCTAGGCTCAGTAGTCTGCTCCTTCGTCTGATCATGTGAAGTCAATTAAGCTTCTTCATGCCTCAATTCATTATCTATAAAATAGGGATAATTTCAGAAGCTTAAAGAGCGTTTCTTTCCCTTACAGGGTTGTTGTGAGGATTAGTGTATTGAAGATTTGGAGGTACTCCAGTATCAGAGGGATGGATCTATGCTAGACTGAAATGAAAAAATAAGGGCGGGGGGGGTGGGGTGGTGGAAATAATCAGTCTTCCTTGTATCAGCAAAACCAAAACTAGATGAATAGAGCAATCCAACTACTATAACAGAGTGCCTATACTAAACTCCAGAAACTAATATGTCTACAAATAATAACTTTAGCCCATTTTTAGTTTGCATAAATCTGTATCACAAAGACACAGGAAATGTAAAAGAGGAAACACTCCTGCATTGTATGTAAAAATGTCACCAGCTAAACTCACAAGAACCTAAAGCCACTACATATGAGATGTAACTAACTTAACACTCTGAACAAAATTTCAGGAAGAAAATACTGCTGGTGGTGGTTGTTGGGTTTTAAATTACCCATGGGTAACAGAATTAACCAGGAAATGTGCTACCAGCAAGATTGTCTTTGAAATTATTTTTCTCAAGTTAACCTATGTATTTGAAATGTGAACAAAGCCAAACTTGGGGCTGCCTACTAAACTCAAACCTGTACTTCACAATGTGTAAGGCCTTCTCAAAGACAGCCAAATGTCAGATAAACCTGCCCGATTTCAAAAATGCAGAGCCAGTCTTCCCATTGTTACTCCCTTTACTATAACCCACCAAGTACACAGTCTTTTATTGCTTTGTGCTATGCAGTGTTTGCACTTAGAGCACTCCATAAATAAGAAAAACAAACAGAGTGTGTGCTTAACTGATTAAAATCCAACATAAATTATATGCAAAATAGGTGCAGCCCACTGGCTCATGGCAAGTTGCCAGTGAAGACCTTCTGTGCTGAAGGTTGTGCACCACTGATTTAGGGCATCATCTCCCTGTCCTGCTTCTATCTCATTATTTTACAGTTTCCTATGCTACGTTATTGAATTCCCTTTCCCACCTCCACTCTTATTCCTACCTGGCCAGTTTAGCACTCTGTTTTCTTACTATCTGACACCAGACTATGAAAAACAATCTCCCACCATGATGCATAATCTCTTTGTGATTTGGGTGAGTCCAATCCAATCTCAGCCTATGTAGTATGTTACTTCTCTCTCTCCTTCTTGCTCCTGTAACAATTCAAAACTATTTTTACTCCAATGCAAATTCTTTCCAGAAGCACCTTCCTGCTTCCAGGTCTCAGTTTCCTGAATCTCGTGCCTTCTCCTACTAAAGCACAGCTTGGGGCCCTTCTTACAGGTCTGCAAGCAAAGTAGATTAGCCCAAAGAGCTAACTCTGTGTGACCAAGTACAGGGGAAAGTGCATTTCACATGAAATCAGAAAACCATCCAAGCTTGATTAAAAAGCATCCAGACAACGCTGCAGAACATTCATGAGTTATTTTTTCTGAATTCTCACACAATTCAGATGATCCAAAACTGGATTTCCCAAATGCTCTGTGGATATGATTATGGAATATATTGTTTTGACTGGACTTCAAGTCCATACTTTTCAGAGATTTCTCATTTTTCCTTAATTCAAGGTTGAAATCTGCTACGAGAACTTCTTTAGCCCCCTGCAGAATTGTTCAGGGTATTCCCCAAAGAGAAAAACAAAAAGAATTGGGGATTCATTGTGCACAAGTTGATATTTACAGTAAGCACTTCCACTACATGTTTGCTGGAAATAGCTTGATATTTCTTCACTTTCTTATAATATCTGTAGGATTAATAACAAATTCAGGCCTTGATCCCACAGTATGTAACACCTGGGCAAAACGCTTCTTGCTGATGTTCACAGGGCTGTGGTTTGGCACAACAAACACGCTGCATGGTACAATAGCGATGGCAGCAGTAAAAGGCTATTTCTTCCTTATCTCTTTTTGTGCTTCCCTTCTTTTCCTATCGTGACGAGACTAGGAACAATACGGTAACCATATCAAAGGGGAATAAAGAAAATGCTCATGGATGATTGCTCAAAGTCGGCCCATAAATACCACGATTACCTTGCTACTATAGTGTTTGTTTTTAGGACAACTTGAAGCTGTGTGAAGGCAGGTGACAAAAAAATACCTGCAATATGACAACTTTGATGCTCCAAAACCCTGTGGGCACCTCAGATACCACCAGACACACAGGCTACAGCAGAGGCAAGAAATACCTTTGCATGCCTTCAGACAGCAATGCAAAACCATGTCTTCTCCTTTCATTGCAGTGGTGTCTTCATCCCTGTCAACTCAATTTGCCACTTTCCAGTTGACCTTGCACAACACTCTGAGGTTGATTGCTACAAGAAAACTATATCCAGAATAATAGAAATTAAGCATCAATCCTGCCAAGTGGTAAGACCTTCCAGATCATACACTAACTGTCTCCATGACTGGCCAAGGTAACCATATTTCACAACACATTAAATGCATTAAGGATCCCAAGCAAACAATGTTCAGGCACAAAACTCAAAAGCCAGAGATGGCTAGAACAAACTTGCAGCTCCTTCAGGGCCAAAACTGCCTTTTCAGCAAAGATATCCTAACGTGACTCTATTCTTCTGTCTCTATTCTCTGCCATCCCTCAAGACAGGCTTGAAAAGAAAGTACAGCTGGCAAAAAAGAAGCAGTGACAAAACCGTGAGTCAGACAGAGGTAAAAAGGTTAGTCTCCAGAAGCCAGAATCCACAAGGATAGGCATCTTAGACACGTATTTTTAAATGCTTTCTTTCTCTCTCCTTATTCTCTTCCTGAAAGACTAAATGCAAAATGAAATCATCTTGCAGGACAGCCGCTTCCCCCCTGTGCTCAATCATTCCAGTCACACTATGTTGTCCAGTAACCTGTATTGATAATTCCTCATGAATAAAATGCCAACATTATCATCCACAGCTATGTTGTTGACATGCTTTTGCTATTTCACTAAAAATACCATTAATTTTCTGGCTTCACAACAGCTGAGCTACTCCCCATTTGAATATACAAAAGAGTATTTTGTTTAAACCAAATTAAAAGCGTTCCAGTAAATGACTTCAATTTTGCTGGCTATACTACTTAGTGTATACTGTTCTATTTAATCCTCTCTTTTCTCAACTCTACCCCTTCTACCTCCCCCTCCTTTTCTTTCTTTTTTCCCCTCCCCTTCCCTTTTTATACTTAATCCTTTCATGCCAAGAACTGGATTTGCCCAGCAAGACATCCACAGTCAGAAAGAGCTTCAAAAATATGTTGCCAAAGAGTTAAGACAATGGTGAAATTGACTCCACTTTGTTTTTATTCACCTGTGTTTCCCAGAACATATTTAGCAGTAAGGAAAGGAGGGGAAAGGGGAGGGGAAAGCACACAAATGCTGAACACACCTTCCATTTTCCATCCAGATAAGTGTCAACATTCCCCATTTAGATCAGAATGAAAACCACCATTACTGCCAAGCCCTCCTGGCATCTCACCACTTTATTTGTTCCCATTTGTATCTAATGCTTTTGTCAACAGTTCAACAAAAGTCAAAGCAAACAACCCACTACAAACACTGGGGGTAACAGCAACAAGCATGAATCCTTCACAATTATCCAGCCCAGCTGCTCAGTGCCTGTCCAGGCTGCTTTCATTTACAACAGTGTCAACAAAAGGCTGAAACCCAATAACTAGGTGGGTCAATACTACCGCCCTAAACCCTCCGGAGAAGGAAATGATGTTCTCCTGCTTAACTGCTTTAGCAAACATGCAGAATAATTCAGTTAGATAGACAAGTGCTTGCCTAATCATTTGTTATGTGAATTATTCAAGGATTTCCCGTAAACTACTACACAATGGCTCTTCAAATATTTCAGAGGAACCACCAGATGCCCAACAAGAGAAAAGGAAATATTAGGCCAATTCTGACATAGCAGAGGACAATGGTAACCTATGATGTTGGAAAGAGTTAACGTTCAGAGGATTAACGCCTTCCTACACCTTTCTTCTGGTGTCACCATATAGAGAGCAAACAGCTTTCAACATGCAAGTGCTAGGCACGCATTGGTCTACTAGCTGCCTGATCTTTATACAGCATAATCAAGGCTGCTGCCTACGATTTTTCTTCCTCTTTTTTTCATGTGAGTTGTAAAAGGGTTCTCTCCAGAGAATATGTAAAATGTGGATAAAAATAAGCACAGTAGTTAGGTGGATCCAGAGAGGAAATATGCATTTATTCCCACGTCTCTCCCTTCCCTCCCACCCATGCTCATTTGATCTCTTCTTAATCACCCACCTTAGCTTTTCTTTCTCTGCAACCACAAGGGGAACGTTCAGTGCTTTTCTCCAGAGGTTTCAGGAGGGTTCACATCTACACTTTCAAAGTACAGGGCAAACTAGTGACACAGCATAGAACCAAGTGGTAAGCATTACATCTTTTACTTCAGTTGCCTCTTTAGTGTGGGAAACAGCCACCTCCAGATGTCTGCTTCCTCGTTTTTGTTGGCTTTTGTCACAGCTATATCATTACATTAACACATTCCTTTTGTAAACTTTAAGAAAACGGGAAAATTAGGTAACAAGTGGTGCTTGTTTTGATTTGACCTCACTTTTGGCAAGAACAACCCTGAATATGGAAAAATGTTTTTCCTAAGACCAGTTTACATATACATCACAATGCAGTGTTGGACAGTTACATATCTTGAGCCAGAACACAGTATCAAATACACTTATAAATATTTTATTTTTGACATCTACTGTAGCAGTTGTGTATGCTGAATAACTCGTATTCCAGAGAAAATCCCTGGCAGTTTTAAGACTTTTTAAAATAGTAAGGGAAATTCTGTCTGTCAAATTAAAGCACATATTTTTGTTTTTACAATTAGAATCTGTAACATTTTGTTTGTAAAACAAGTGGTTTTTCAGTGATTGCACTGTAGCAATCTCTGGAGTTGTGCGTTGTCAATATAAAGAGCCTTCTTCAATCAAACTAAGTTTTCTTCCTCTTTCTGTCCAAAACAATTATGAAACACTTGTTTACTAAGCAGCTCCATCACTTTGTGATTGCTGCAACTGTTAGTACCCATTTCAGCCCTACTCACTGGTAAACTTCAGTTAAATTTACTATTATAAATCAAGTCAATGCTATTTGCAACGCTAAGCTTATCAGTATTAGCAGGACTGTTAAGAGTCATTAGCAGTATTTGCAAAATGGTTGGGTCCATGGAGACCAAAGGCACAACACAGAGGCACCATAGCACAGAAATACAGATACTGTACTTCAGGGAAGCAGCAGAAAAGGGGTTTCTCTCACCCCACAAGGTTTACTGTAATTGATTTTAAAAGGGATTATTTTAAAATTCTTCAGACATTGAATTCTTCTCATATTTTTCAGTATGGGACAGTAAAGCTCATTACAAAATATTTGCAGGTCACTGCAAGAAACTCTTTTCTTGAAGCAGGGAAGGAAAAGCAACCATTCATTTCCTCAAGGGCTAAAACAAATTGCTGCTTGGTATTTTTAAAAGAAATAGAGAGGTGGGACAGAAATGCAGCATCAACAGGTATGGTTTCAGCAAACATACTAGGGAGAGAAAATATATAAACATACAGCTATAATTACTTCAAGCCAAATACAATGATTTCCTAATGTCTGGTGGTGTAACATTAGAAGACAAAGCTTTATTTTATTTAGGTCAGCCTTGGCTTTTCGACTGAATGAAATTATTTCCATATAGTCTGGTCACTTTATTATTAAAATAAGATGAGCAAAGCACTCAGAAATACATTGCTGTAGCTGCCAAGTTTTGTGTTGTGTGTGGTCTGCGCCAAACTCAAACCACTGACGTGCGGAAAACAGACTCTACAACTCGAATAGAGTTATACAGCAGGTATGTTTCTTCCGACGCCGGGGTGCAAGGGGATTTCTCCACAAAGCTTGCACACCCACAGCACATTTTACCAGAAACTTATAGAGTGTGGATATGCATATTATTGGATTACATAACACAAACATGCATATGCATGAGTAAGGCTGGGTTAGTTCGACAGGCTGGTGTCAGCAGTTTATGTTCTCTTTGCACCTGCGCATTGCCTCCTGGGGGGCATCTTCGGGGGGGGGGGAGGGGGGGGGCGGGGGTGTCTTTTGAAGGAAGGCTCATAGTCTTTCTCAGCTTGTACTTTTCCCCGGAGCATGCGCAGATTCTCTTGGCCAATTTCTTGAGTAACAAGAGTGTTTTTCAGCTGGTTTACTCATTCTATCTTAGCTAAGAGAACCAATGGAACTTCTACCGTCCGTATATGGCTACCTTTACTCATTACCAAGACCCAACTAGTTAGAGCACATCTGTTTCCCAAGGACAAAAACATGATATTTTGCTGAACACTGCAGTTCTTGGTAGATTTTCACAGTAAACTGCTTTGTTTTGATGGACACAGTAGTCCTTGGTAAAATTCCACAGAATAGTCTGGGCAAGCAGGATTCTTAGCAATATTCAAAAATACTATAAGCTGCTGTAAGTAAGTAAATAAGTTGCTAAGCAGTTTGCTATAAAAAAATAAGTCTCAAAACAAGTAATCATTTCTCTGTATCACCACATATGTCACCTTCTCAGGGTAGCTGTGATCGGGAGACACCTCTCCTGGCCCTTCCTTCATACACCTTACGCTGCACCTCTGCAGCACACACTGGTCTGACAAAACAGGACACTGCTAGCAAAATCAGTGGTATTATTTACTTTGACGTGCCACGATTAATATAGCAAAGAAAATACTCTATGTCCTCTTTCAGAAAATACAGTGGCTTGAAATATGCCAGCTTCACTGCACGGAGAAGCTATGATAGATGGCTCACCCTGCGAATGAGAAAAGGAACAAACCGTGTCGAAATTTTTCCCTTCTCCCTCCCGTCCGCCCTACTTATTCGTAAATACACATTAAGGAAACTCCCACAGCTGCATTCACTGCCTCTCAAGAGGCAGAAAAACAGAGGTACAGCTGTGCCTGCTAATATTCGTATGCAAACAAGTAGCGTCCGACTGGCTGCAATACCTCACTTAAAAAGCACCTCGGTACTCTTTGATAAGCTCGCAGCTCAAAAAGGAGTGACACAGAGCAATCTGTCGTCCTCTTAATGCAATTAGCAGATGAAAGCGGCATTTCACTTCCAATACTTAATGAGAACCCTGACTGCATCCAGCATCCGCTGGCGATAGGACATACCGAGTGTTCCCCCTACAGTCCTCCCGGGGACTCGGTGCAGAGCGGCGGGGCAAGCCCTGCGCTCGCAGCCGGCGGCCCGCACGGCCCGGCCCGGCCTCGGGAGAGCCGCGCAAGGCCCGGCCCGGCCCGGCCGAGCCAGGGCGCCGGGGGGCCGCTAAGGGCCCTCCCGCCGGCGCGGCCGGGAACGGCGCCGGGAACCGCCGTCCCCCAGGTTGCGCATCTCTCAAGCGCGGCCGCGGCCGGGCCTCTTGGCGGGTCGGCGATCGCGCCGCTGATTTTTCTTACACGTCTCCATTTTGCAGTTTGCGCGAGACCAGCTACCCCTTGACTTCTACTTCCACTACCATCCGGTGACAGCAAAGCACGGGAGCGGTGAAGTCCCGTAAACTGCGGTGCAGACACGCAGATTCTCCTCAGATTATTTTTTTCACGGCAAACCGACAAAGCCCAGTAACACCTCAACTTAGGAGAAAATTTTTTTTATTCGTTCCCCCATGCAGCCGAAAAGCGGACTAACAGCATCCCGGCGCGAGTGCCACCAGGCCGAGTCCTTCCACTGCGGGAAGCCCTGCTGGGAGGGACCCGGCTTCACCCCCTCTGCCGGGCAGTGGGGGCATGCCTGGGGGACGCTCCAGGTCAGCCTCGGCCACTGCCAGCCAGCGCGGCCCCGCCGGTGCCAAGGAAAGAACAAACTAAAAAAGATTAATTCGCAGATGTTCATGCATTTCACACACAGGGTGCCCTGTGGTCCGTTGCCAGGGCAACGCGAGACCACCGGCGCGCGCTTTATTGGCTTTATGAAGTGCATCTCGGGGGCTATAGTCCGAGAAATGCTGCATGATAATCGTCAGGCTTTTCAGAAGCCTTGTTTTGTGTTTATCCACATTTAACCCTCTGAGTGTTATTAAGAGCATCACTATGCACATCTGGCGCACTGAGTAAAACAGAGATTGGGACACACACACACGGTCTCCACTTCCAACCTAGAAACCCTGGAAATCGCATCCTTGGCAGCTGCTCCCGCCTGCCCTGTGTTGAAGTTTTTGCCCACAGGCAAGCTGGTCCCCAGGCTGTGGTAGTGCAGAGCTCAGCACAGCAGGGTCTGGGGACAAAACTGACACTGGCAAGTCCAAAGGCAGCACAAGTGTCGCATTAGACTGCTGATGGCAGGCACAACATGTTTTCTCAGTAACTTTGAAAGAAGGGAAAAAAAAAAAAAAAAAAGGCCCACCAACTTCCTGGACACATTATGAGAAAAAACACACTTGCATTTTGAATCCCAACATGTGACACCAGCAAGTCACTACACCGAAACCTTTACCACAGCCCCTTCAAAGCTGTGGTCCTGGTGAAAAAGAAAAAGGAAAATCCCATGTCCAGATGATGCTTGGTCTCGCAGTGACAAGGGCTACAACATCATCTATAAATTCACACAAACGACCCGGAGCAATAAGCCACCCAGGACTCGGCTGTTCTGCCTCCCCAATCGCCCACTTCCCCTCCTTTCCTCGCTTCGGGCTGATGTCAGGCATCTCCCTCCAGCTGTCCTCTCACCAGCCAAGGCAGGGCCAGGGATGGAGGGATTGGGGTTAAAATCACAAATGCCACAATGCCCCAAGCAGCAGCCGCTGCCACCGACATCAAGCACTAATCCAGCAGGAGAAGAGAGGGAGAAAGCGAGGGTGGCAGAGGGGATCAATAGAAGAAACGGCTTGCATTCAGGCTCACAGGAGAAAGAGCACGCAGAGACAATCATTTCCTGGGAAAAGCTAAAGCCTAACGAGAATTTACTCTGCCTCCTTTATTCAGACAACCAACCCTTTTGTGGCAGGGGCTTCCTGACTGACAGGAACCCAGGGCCCCTTAATAGGATTTCCATATTATTTCCAACACCTGCCTAGAAGTTATTTGTTTACATTGAAGAAGGCGAGATTCTCAAATCAGACATCTGCTTCTGGTTCAGGCATATCTTAGGAAACCATCTAGAAAGAAGCTTTGTTGCTATGGAGACATTTTTATTTTCTTCCCTTAGTTGGCTGAAAAACATTAGCATTTCCAATTTTTTGTTCTTCAAAAGGCCAAATGTCACTCAAGAAAACACAGAACTTTTCAAATTGCTATGCAGAATAGGCTAATCGCACTTTAGATATTTAATTAATTATTTGACTCAATTAGAGCTGTACTGGAGAGAGGCGGGAGACACAGTGTAACTTTCCCGCAAATTCCCCTCAATGGCCGATTCCTGCTGGCCGGCTTAATTGCTTCTTCCCTCAAAGCACAGCTAAAACTTTGTAATTCATGATGCACTCAACAATCTTGCATAATAACTTGGGAATCAGTCAGACGACTCATTTCCTTCAACAACTTCTAAAATCAACCTAAGAAACTGACAACACTTCAACTAGGAATATGCTTCTTTCCCAGTGCCAGGGAAGAGACAGGAAAAGCAATACAAATACTAATACAAATATTAACCTACTACTAGCATTCAGTGACTTTAGCCAGAGGACTGAAACTTCCAATGCATCTCATCCATTTCACTGATTCCAGAAGGTGATCTGTCCTTCTCCCCTCCTTTTAGCAGACAGATAATCAGCATGCCCAAAGGAATCCTTTGATTTGCAGAAAAATAAAGTATGTTTCAAGTTACTTTGGATCTAAGGTTTTGAAGACAACTCAAAATCAAAACACTATGTGCTTAATACAACAACAACAAAAAAATGTATCACAGTGCCAACAGAAATCTGTAAGGCAAAAAGCAGCGATCATCTAGTTTGTGTCCCACTTTGACAAAAATTGATCAGTATTGTTTATTTTCTCCTATTACTTTGACTAACACCTATTTAACCTGACCTGCAAACATGCTCTTCATTCCAGACACATTCACCATGACTAAACTGGTGTAAGCCATGAATGCCAGCATCTGAAGTATGGTTTTAATCGCACACTTACAATGAGGAGAACTTCAAAAGAAATAATAAACAAATTCATTCCCTCCCTTTACTTCTTTTCCCCCAGCTATTACACTGTCAAAGCCTTTGCGCTGGAGAAGACCTTTCCGCCCACCTCCTCACCCCAGCAAACTTCCTCTTCCTACTCTACGATGTGAAGTCATAATCCTGTGTTACCAACATCACAGTCTGTTGCCATGGAAATAATTAGACATGACTGTTCAGGTTAGAAATTACAGCCCATGTAAGTGTTTGCCTCCTGGGTGAAGAGAGCATCTGGAGAGGTAACAGTTCCACTAAATCACCAAGAGGCAAAATAAAGTTTGATAGTGACAAGCACTGCAAGAGTTTGTCGAAATGCGGGCACACCACTGAGTAAGAGTCACCCTGTGGTAACTGGCAAAGGGTGCAAGGTAAGAGGCCAGCTAATAATGCACAGAAGCAGGAAAAAAAAGCTATTGGGTAAAGGTGGTGAAGCCATCAAAAATGGCAGAAGCAGATAAATCTTTGATACCAGAGTACCTCCTGTTACTTTCATATGAATACTCTACACTAAATTAAAATTCCTTGATGACCTAATTAAACAGGCAAATGGTGTGACACTGAATTAAAGAAAAAAAATGTAAAACTCAGTTTGGGTTGGGAGGGAGAAAAGACGTAAAAAAAAACGCATCAGGGAGATACATACCTGAGGTACAGTTTCATGTTCTAAAAATCTGTTAAAAAAACACAGGGATTGAATGACATGCTACAAGTCCAGCCATGAAAAGGTTATTAAGAAAAAAAAGCAGTGCCAAAAAATCACCTCCGTAAGATAGACTGAGACAACAAACAGGACCCTGCTAATTAATATTTGTTCTGCTTCAGCAGACAGTTACTGGACGAGACTGCAACAAACAAGCATGTCTTACCCAATCACATCATTAATCCATTCACGTTCACCACCTGAGGATCAGCTATGCCCCACAGATATTTATTCATCTGTTCCACAAACAAACAATTACAACACATTTTCTGGAATTAGGGCACCTGTTTCATTCAGCACAGCTTATACGCCCAGAGGCAGATATCAATTAATACTGAAAAAATTACTGTATCGCAAGCCAACAGAAGTTACTCATTATATTTTGATAATGCTATCCCCAAAACACCTACAAAGATCAAAACCACAACTCTTGCTGAGCAAAGTTTAGTTCAAATATGCTCAGCTTAAAACTACCACTTCATCATCATGAAAAGCAAAATACACGCAACGCCTCATTTCCAAACGGAGAAAGGAATGAGCAGAATCCATGACATGAGTGTGAAACGTTTGGATTTTAACAAGCCTGTGAAGTGCTTTTCAGCTCAATAGTATTAAAGTGGCAAAATAACAAAATGATCAGGAAAAAAATTCTGTAAATTTCTTTAGGCATGTAACAGATTAGTATGTTTCTTTGGCTCATTAAATGCATACTGAATGCAAAGACATTTGGCGGGACACTCATTCCACTAGAACAACTCTCATTTAAAAGAAACCTGACAATTAAGACAAACTCTGCAGTAGTACATCACAGCAGTTTATGTGGTGTTCCTCTACCAGCAGAAGAACAAAGTCCGAGCAACGTAATTTTGATTGTAAACTACCTTGTTCTTTCCAGAAGCCTTACTCATACAACTTTCTTTTAAAAGTATCAAATTACAGCTGCACGAGTAAGCAGCTTATTCTTACTTACATATTGAATGAGCAGAGGCCTAAACACTTAATAGCGGCTAACAGCCTGAGAAGCTAAATTGAGCAGCACCGGAGCACCTGCCACCACAAATGTAAATGGAATGTGGGAACCACACCCGTCCACTTTCCCTCTATCTGCCACACATGGAATTATTAGCCTTCACACAAATTAAGGAAAAAGTAATCTTATTGCTAAACCACTTGAATTTGCCCTGACAGACTTCTAGTTCACTAGCACGTTGGACAGAAATTCACCCCAAACCTGCACTTGATGCATTATTTCAGATCTTTTCATTTAAAACTCTTTCTTTTTCCAGAGGAATCTCAAACAAGCTATTTTATTCCTGCCACAAGACTGCAGCTTTTAATTACTGGCACTTGTTGCTGACAAAACAGTAACCCCAAGCATGAAAATGAACAGTCTCCACCGCGTTGGCAAGTACCTTACTATGGGTATGGTCTCTGCCCAAAATAATTTACAGTTCAGGTGGAAAAAGAATAAAGGCAACACATCACATGAGTATGAAGAACAACACATCTGAATTAATGACAGGTGCAGTAAAAAGTTACACAAGTTGAATCCTGTGCACGAGGCAGCTGATTCAGAGGACTGAGATTCTTGAATAACCTGCTCAGGGACATCCTGGCTACCTCTGGCAGGCCCGCAACCCAGACAGCATGTGGGGGCTCCTTCACTCCAGCTGCTGCAGCAAGGGCCATGGGAAGAGACTGCCAGCACTAGACTACTTCCTGACAGGTGGTGCTTTTGCACACAAAATGCTTTCTTAGCTTCTTCACAGGGTATGTTTTACAGGAGGGACTTTGTTAGGGACCAGAGAAGCTTTTGCCACATCTGTCCCAGAGAGGGTACCAGGACTGGGAAGAACAACATGCCTCCTGCATCAGCAGTTCTTGCAGGAGGTGGAAAAATCCTTCCAGAGTGCAATTAGCAAGCAAGAATTCACTTCAGAATAATCCTTTTTTTTAAAAAAAAAAAAAGTTTTACTGCTTTGAAAAGGGGACACACCAATTCCTCTGTGAAAAGCTGCTCGGTTAACTGCAGAGCTGTTTGTCTTTCTGTCTGAACACATTATATTCCCTCAGAGCCCTTAAGCCAGGGCTGCACTACTTTGAGCACAGCCCTGGCGCTTGCCACCCTTCCCTTCCCTTTGTCCGCTCCACAGCCTTGCCGCTGCACAAAGAGCGCTCCCATGACCCAGTTTACCATGTCTAGAGTTTTCCCACACTTCAAACTTTGCAAAGGATTCAGGGAACTGAATCCAACACAAAATCAAAGAGCTCCCAAAGCCGCCCGTCTCCACAGAGCTTGCTGTGCTGATCTATTATTTAGGAATAGCTCCTGGACAATCTCATGTTATCTGGAAGGTGACTACTCGGTTTCAGCTTGCTCCAGGGAGGTGCTGGGAAGAACGTGAGCCCGGTCCAGCTTACCAGGCAGAAAATGTCACATTTAGAAGAGCGATGCAAACCACCTTTTCCCTGGCCTGAAGCAGGAGGAGGGTCGGGACCAGCACAGCTAGACAGCAAGTTTCACAAAGACAACTGCCCAGCAAAACCAAAGCACTGGAAGTGGTGGCAAGAAATGGGACACTTCAGCCCAACTCCTTTCTTTGCAGAAAAGGGTAGGGTACCTTCATTATCAGAATCGTACACTAAAGCGTAAATTTACACTTTATGAGCTATTCTAAAATCTGCCCTGCTTAATAATCTGCATCAGCAAGAAAACACTTTAAAGTGTCTCTCACAATTAAACCCAGGCACAACCTTGTATAAATCAAAATTTTGCTACCATATCAAAACGTTACACTGGGGCTGTATAACATTGCCCATATCCTCATTACATGCTACACTAATTACTACCAGCAGATTCAGAATTTTCTGCACATTAGAGGCTTTTAGAGGAGCTATAAAAAATTTCAGGCACCATTAATTTAAATTTGTATTGAAATTTCCCTTTGACAGATGGCCAAAAATTACTTACTATTTAGAGTACCAGAGCTGCCTGTTTGCACATTAGAAGAGGAAAGGGAAAAATTAAAAGCAAGAAGGAAATTTATGTCACGTTCATTACCTGTTAAATGTTAAGGAGCATTATCCTGCATGAATAAATTATTTCATACAAGCACACAGACTCCAGCTGCTGGCAACTGGCACGTTCTGGCTGACAAAAATCATCTCAAGTCACACAGCAGACAATCATAAAAAGCCTCTCTTAACCAGGAGCCACTTAAGGGAGGACAGATCGATCGAACAAGCGACTAACTGCTACTCTGGGCATCACTGAAAACATTTAAGGAAATTAGCAAACTATTTCACCTTGCAAAGCTGGCAGCAAGCCCCATAATGCCGACAAGCCAACTCGCAACCTGAACACCATGCAAGACAAACATCTACTTATCATTTCAAAGTAAATTGGCACAAAGTAGCAACACCTTCCTCTCCCTCTCGAGGCTGTATGAATAATAGTGCCTTTGATTTATTCCTAGACAAAATCAGCCTTTTTGGTAAAAACACTCCCCATAACACCCATGCCCGCATCAACACCCCAACATCCCACAGACAATACAGAAACAAAACTAGCATTTTTTGTTTAAAAACAGCGATTGGCATAAAGTAGCAGTTCTCCTCATTCACTTTGTTGAGTGAAACGCTTGTTGTTCCAACTGTACCGGTATGCAAATACACTAAAGAAACCAGGTGGGTTTGTATTCCCACGTTTAGGTATCTAGCCTACTCGTACTTGTTTGGATGCAGGAAAAAATAAAATGGACTAAACCTATCTGTTCACAGCAAACAGGAGGTGTTCTAGGGAAATAATCATTAATCTGTGCCCAGCCTCACCACATAAAGGAATAATCCCAGTTTCTAGCCTTCATGACAAGGAAGCTGAAGTGGAATCTGACGTACGCTTGTCCTGTGTCAGCAGATAGACAGCTTCAGTGCCTTTGCTGCTCACAGTAAAAACTGACAGTTCCTGTCAACTCCTGGTTGTTATGCAGAGCCATGTGGGTAACGGTAAAACTGACAACCATCGGCTCAGTTGCACTCGGCTGGGATGTGGCAGAGTTGCCAGTGGCAGAATTGGCACACTGGGGAAGGCTGTGGGCCATGTCCCCACCTGGAGCTGCAGGAGAAGCAAAGGCATAGCCCCTTGCACAGCAGTCCAGTCCAGACAGGTCTCTGGTGGGGGCAAAGCCTGTGCCTGGCACCGTGCTCCTCCCAGCGCCATCTAGGGCACACCAGTAACATCTGCCTCACAAGCTCCTGGTAATCTTATCTAATGCACCCAAGACTCACCTCTTCTGCCATTTGGCCAACCCCAAGAATAAATTACATCTTCCTAAGAAAGGCACCGCTGAAAACTTGACAAATTGGTTGTAAGCGCTCAGTAAGGTGGGCATAGGTCTTGCCCTTCATAAGAGAAGCGTATCTTACATTTCACACTCACCGTCATCTAAAAAGGCTTAATCTTATGCTCCTGAAAGTTGTGCAAGCCACTTGGGCTCTACTCTGTAACTACATGCAGCTACCCGAAGCTGGGCAGGTAACTGCATAGCTGGCAAGAACTGGGTCTGCTGTGAGCTGGTAAACTGCCAGCGACAGTGAGGAGAGCAGACCAATCCAGGAGAGGGCAGGGCCAAGATGCACCTCCCCACTTGCAGCATTAAAACTCCACGAGCCTCTGAGAGACTCTGGTGGCTATCCAGTACAGACAAACATCCACACATGCTGAATTGTAGTCGTATGCATCACTGAATACTCAAAGTTATGAGAGCCACAAGGTGTGTATTACATCTACTTATATGCACAGGATGGTGCATACATGTACGCTGCGGAGTCACTAGAGTCTGAAAATTAACTTTTGGAAAAGGAAGGTGGGATCCTCAGTGCGAGTACCACCTTCGTTGGGGTAGGGAACAGCAGCTCACTCCTCTCCAACTGCTTTGGCAAGGACAGCGGGTAGCACCCCACCTTTTCCCTGTGAGCTACAGAGCTCTCCTTCCATTACTGCCTTATTAGGATATATCAGAATTATAGTTTACAGCCTCCATTTCACTTAAAACTACTGGCTAATTCTTTCTGTCTCATAAGCTTGGGCAGAGACCCCAGGCAGCCCTTCCCTTATATTCAAGAACAGCCTCAATGCTGTTCCACCAAACTCAGTGGACGGCACGTCACCTGCAATTCTAGCTGCTCCGCTACCAGTCACTTTCTAAGTGTGATGCCCAGTCTATGTAGGGCTCTGCTATTCAGTGCAAGTGTCACAAACCAGTTTCACTTTGTGACTTTTTCCACCACTCTGGTCCATTTCAGAAAAACACAGTGTGCAACGCTTTCAAGCCACCCCTTACACCTACAAAATGGAGTCTTACCTTGATGGAGTCTCTGTCTGCATCAGAGCAGCCCCCATGCAGGAGGGGAAGAGGCAGTTGGCAGGGGATGGGGAGGTGGGGCGAGAGAGAAAGAGAAAAGTACTAGTTAGTTTACATAAAATTATACATCTATCATACTCGGAAGAAAGAATCCTGATGTCTGTTAAATAATAAATTACACAGATGTTAACTTTTCTGTATTGTCAATTATTAATACTGTACCGCCAGATTGATAAAACTGGATTTCTAGCATTTGAACACAATTTCTGGCTACCACTAGATAAAAAATACTGAAGCAATTAGCTATGAATTCTCGTGACAATTCCTTTTTTTGCCCCCTCCCCCCCGCCTTTTTTTTTAAAGAGAAGAGGTCAAAAAAAAAAAGGAAAAGAGAGAAATGAATGAAGCCACACACTCATCTGGCAGCCCTACCTCTTTGGTGATCATTATCATGGTGCTTCTTCTCATCTTTAATTGGGAGGTGGGACTGTCCCCCCAGCGCACTGGACAGTGCCAGGAGACCAGCACTGCTGCCAATGGGCGGGATGGCTGGAGGCTGCAAACCCGAGGGGTGCGGAGTGAGCGGCACGGGAAGACCATGTCCATGTGACAAATGCTGGGCCTGGAGTTGTTGCTGCTGTGAAAAACGAAACACAGATATTGAATTTGTTCAGGTAGACAGGAGTTGTCCAATTGATATTATACATGAAACATGGACTAATCAGAACAACCAATCCATTTAATCAACCCAGATATCAGCTTTCACAAACACTCTAGCATTTTAAAACTGTCCATAAGTTTGGACACAACACAATTGGGAAACTTCAGGCTGAACTAAAAGGAAAAAAAAGAATAAAGAAGAGGAATTTTACAATTTTGGTGAAATTTTTATTTCTCTGACAGAGGTATTACATTTTACTTTTTCTAGCAGAAACACACCACATACAAGTCTAATCAAAACATATGTAACTATAAAAGCAGTTATATAATGCAAAAAAAAAAAAAAGCTGAAAATTGAGAAAATTAGTGTTAAACAGTTCTCCCAGCGCTACTGCACAGCATGCAATGAGAGTTAATTTGAAAGAGAAAACCTGAATTAACAATCCAGAAAAGGAAACTGGTTGCAGCCACCGTTTTAAGCCCTTTAAGTGTCCTCAGCGGTACTTGAGCAAATTACTAAAGAAAATCTAATGTAGCAAGGCTTGGGTCCTCCTGTAGGCTTGCTCAATAATGCTGAAATAATTGGGCACTCTGTGCACGTTTAGTGATGCTCGAATGAAAAGCTAGAGGCCTGCCCTTGTACTCTTCTCTAGCTGCTGAGTCTGTGTTGTGACAGGTTTATTTGAGTGGGACTGTGATGCATGCACCAGTAACTGCGCTGACAAGAGTTTAAAGTCATTTTTACCAGTACACTGGCAACACATAGAGAAAGCCCTTGAGAGGTTCAAATTGGAGTGCTTGACCTCAACCAGGGCTGCGTCAAGCTCTGTGTTATACTAACCATTGTGGGGTACATAGATTGCTGCTACTCAATGGGAAGGCAGGGGAGCAAAAAACAACAAACAAACAAACAGGTGAAAAGGTTATGTTAAATATGTCCCAAGAGACATCTGTTCAGGTCTAAGGCTTGCCCACTAACTGTCCAACTAATTTCTGTTCACACAGTAACTTGATTAGCTCTGAAATTTTCTTCTCATTTTCAAGCAGTCACTGCTCAGATTTAGGGTAAACTGAATCAGTAGTCCTCTAGGATTGCTCTCTCCTCCCTGCATGTCTGCATACAGTACTTTGGAAGAAGAAGAAATAAAAAGTTAACCCACTTTGCATAAAAACATTCCATTTTAAATTCCTAATTGCGAAGATTCAAGTCCTAATTTTGTTTTTCATTTGAACCTAAATTCACTTCCCACCCCGCAACCCCGTTCTTTAACTAATCAAGATAAAATATGCTGCTCACTTGATTTTTCCCTCCCCTCCCTAGCATGAATCTTTATGTAAGCTGAAAGTAAAAAACTGAGAGTCACATACAGCATGCTAGGTAACTCATGCAGCACACTGCATGCGCGCCTCCCTCAACACCCCCCTGTGAAAGTACAGATCCTTCTCTTATTCTTGGAAATTCAACCCAGGCAGTGGAATCAGACTGGCAATGGCACGCACATGTCATCTGACCCAGATCAGTGCCAGGGAAAGGAGGGGAATGATCCAAAAGGAAGGTGAGAAAAAAAAAACACAAACAACCAAAGAATAGGGGGAGGGGAGAAGCACAAAAAAAAAGAAAAGCAGAAAGAAGATTCTTCCAGGTGAAAGAGGGAAGGCTCAACCCTTTCCTGGCTGTGAACCCATGTCATTCCAGCAGGTGCTCCTTCTTGTAGAAGTATCAAAACACATTTTTCTTGCATGATGCTCTTATGGAAGGATGCTTCATTTCTCAGAATTTTAAATTAACTACTATGAAACGAAGCAAGAGCCAACAGTGTATTGTTTAGCTTCAAGGTTTGAATGGGGCTGCTTTACAGCAAGGGAACAATCTGGCATGCCTGATTTGGGGACGGAGGAGGAGAGAGAAATTAAAAATAGACAAAATAATCTGTGTTCTGGAGTCTCATTTTAAACAAGGAATTTCCCATTCCTGTTCAAGAAAATGCTATAAACCACTGCAAGATGTCTACCTGAATCTGCCAGTGGCTTGAAGCAAAGGCTTTGAGAAGATCCTGAGAATATCAACAGTGACAGAGCTTTACCCTTGTTAACTATTTCACTGTCGACCAAAGTGCACCAGGTAAGGGACACTCATTGCACAGCCCTGTATAATCTGTGGAGATTTGCCTCCTGACCCTCGTAATTTGCATTATATGACCTCCTCTATGGATACAAGATGGTTTCCTAAGAGTTTGAAGAAAACTGCACTGCAAATGCAATCCCTTTTTTACTGCTCTTTGTTGGGAACCTCTCTAACACAGCTCAGCAAGACAGCAGGACAGACTGCACCTTGGAGTTGAGAACAGTCAGTGTTAGGTTAATGGTTGGACTAGATGATCTTCAGGGTCTTTTCCAACCTACATGATTCAGTGATTCTGTGATTGGATGTACCGAACATTGATAATGCCTCCCACACATAATATGGGCATTAAGAGTAGTATGGTAATGACACCTTAGTGCCTAGCGGCTTAAGATCACCTGGAACAGCATGGCTGGCCCAGTCCGTCTTAATCAAGAACTGATGCATTTTCACTGCAAGCTGAATTGTAGGGAAGCTCTGAAAATAACTGGAGAGAGTAGGAGAAAAAACCCAAACCCACAGCCTTCCTGCTGTGGAGAAGTCTTCTGAGGAGACCAAGCTCTTCCATGGAAAATGATGGGAATGGGAAACCCAGAAGGATCATGGCCCCCGCTGTCAGAAAACTATCATTCACTGATACAGCAGAAATTTGGTGCAATTTAGTCACATTGTAATGGCACAGAGAAAACACTTTTGTTTGAAAACCAGGCCATTAAATAAATCTAACACCCAAAATTCCAATGTAGCTCCACATGCCTGTGCCACACAGGCATGGATAACATGTGTGTGTTAGAATGGGATAAGACTAAACTAAACTAAACTAAACGTTCAACAACAGGAGGAGGATTGTGGACTAGGATTGCATTAGTACAGGAAAGGACTATGAGCTCCTCCAACATGGTAAACAAAGTTGTACGGCAAAAGTGAGGCACAGGTTGGAAAACAGAAATTACAAGAATTCAAGCAAAACACTGGGCAGGCTTTTGCTCTCAGAATACAAAAGAGCAAAAGGAAAAAAGCATATGAACACACAATTAAGCACTGTTTGCTAACAGGCATACTCAAGAAGGTAAAGACAAAGTGACAGCGCATCTCTAACTGCCATTTCTGGACCTTTGAAATCTATTATTGTATTCAAATGCCCATAACATTCACAGCTTGGTTTTGCTTTTCCACTGTCCATGGGTGTCACTGGTGAGCATCAGATTCCCTGGTGGCCTGTACAGAGCTGCTTGGTTACAGTGAAAGTTATAAAAACATGGGCAATTGCTTAACCCACTGGGCATCAGGTTAGTGCTACAAGTGGTAAAAAAAGGTGGTCTCCTCTAGTCATCAAAATGCCAGAGATATGGAAGAGTAACCCAAATGACAGATATGCTCCCCACACAGAAATATTCCAATGAATTTAGATCATAAAATCTGACACCACTTAAAAACTTGCAAGCCTAAAAATGAGCCAACTGAGCAACCACATCATTTTTTTTTGATGTTGCTGTAATGCTTTCACTTCCCACTCCTCCATCTTCTCTTTAATTTGTTATCCTTAGTCATGTTATTTATGAACTCTTAGCATGTGGTTAACTTTAGACAATCACATCACAGTTCACTACCGTATGCGTAAAGTCAAGCATACATTTTCAGTATCAATGCATTATAGGTGAAAATTTGCAAAGGCCATACACCAGCCTTTATTATGCTGTAAATTTTCCAGAACTATTTAAAAATAAAACCAGCAACAGTTAGCTACCAAGAAATGCACTCTACAGAATAGCAAAATAGATTGCAATGTTTTTAGAAAACATCCAACATACAAAAATATAAGATTAAGGGTAAACCCAGCAATCAGAAAGAAGCCAAAAAAGGCGGCTGTGTTCTTTTTGGTATTAAGTTTAGGAAGATGATCATTTACATCAGCTCAGTAGTAAAAACTGAAGTAAAACTTTCAAAACATTTTAACACATGTCAAATCAACATAACATCTGGTTGCTATTAATCTCTTTGGGTTTTTTTTTTAAATTTTCTGTATATTCTTCTAGACAGTCCACAATAAGGAGTAAAATAACTCCAAAGCCTTGCCTAAACAAATGGGTAAAAATGCTTTGCAAAAGGTTCTTATCTGAGTATCACTAATTTTTACAACTTCAATTCTAAATATTGATGCTTAGCTTAATTCTTTTCCCAACACATCTTAAGAGATCAAATTTAAAGTAAAATGTGATAATAAACCTAGTAACAAATTAGCTTCTAATGCTCTCTTGTTATAGTCAGCACATTCAAAACCTATTTTCCTGGAAAAGGTTCAAGTTTTTACTGGATACTTTCCAAGCAGCTCTGTGTTGCAGTAATCTACCACTTTTCCTCCTACAGACCCTGAAAGCTCACAGCCATTATCCACACAATCTGAACATACTTCTCTAACCTGAAGACATTTCTAATGTTAACAAACTAATGTCTCAAAAAGATATTTTATACCTATAGACATACGTGCACTACCCATACCTGCAATACTGCCGGGAGGTAACCTCAAAAAATCTGGATAAAACAGCTTCATTTTTTGTTTGAAATTTGTTAGATGAAGTGATTGATTGCCTAGAGTGAATCATTAATAAGATAGCATAGAGATAAAACAGTAACCAAGATGAAGAGGAAATAAAGACATAAAAACAATGGCTTGAGAGTACACAATATCAATGTCAATAGTTTAAAGACCAGCAAGAAAAGGAAGTCTTTTCGCACACACAGTTGTAAGTGTGCTTAGGATGATATGAATTTTTATCTATCAGGCCTGTTTGTGCCCCTGACATGATGTGCACTGTTTGTACTTACTTTGTGCAGTTCTCTCTCTGCTAGCATACCATTACAGAAAAAGGTTTTTCTGATGTTAAGACACAACATAGTGAAACAGCCTACAAAGAGTCATGCAGCAGTTCCTCCAGTGGGATGGTCCTGGAGCTATATGCATATATATCACATGACTGGTTTGCCATAAAGACACTGTGGTACATACAGATGTAGGGTAGAGCAACTTACTATCCTTACTGTTTTAATGCAGAGTGATCATTTTGCAAATGAACATGCCCAGTGCGAAAGAAAGGAATTTGGTGGGAACTCTAAACACTTGGATGCAGCTGATCTACAGGAAAACACGGACGTCATTTCTGTTCACAAAGGGGAATGAATGCACAGGTTAGACAAAATCTGTGAAAAAGAATGAAAAGGAATAGAAAAGCAGACAGAATAAGGAGACCACCACCACCACCAACAATAATAATATAATACCACCTATTAAAAAAAAAACCAAAACAAATACCGAGCTTTTTAGTCTCTGAGAACCAGTAATTTCTGCCTTTGAAGATGCTGATTCTACAGGAGGAAAGCAAGCTCCACTGAGAAAACTATGGGAGGAAGGAAAAAAAATCAATAGCTGTCATTAATCAGAAGGGGAGCATTTAGAACTCCTACATAAATAACAAAGAAACTATCAGAATTGTACCTCTACAAATTGCCTCAAAGATCTTTTAAGCGATCTAGGAACAAAAAGTCATCTCCCGAATCATATTGTGGGATGAAAGGCAATATATGCAGAGCACATTTCCGTTCTTAATCATATATATAGGAACATCTGTCAGGATACATGTTTCACCATTTGTCCTCCCTTCCCTCCTTAGGGCTATTTTTCACTCAGTGAAACAGGGTAGAGAGAGGACAAAAGTAACAAAAAAATTAATACAAGAGTTGTAGTTTAAAAGGCGAGTATTTTAAAAAAGGGAAAACCTAGTCCCCTGTAAAAGACCAAGTGCACCTTCCCCCAGAATCTTGGAGTCCAGTAGTTCCTTCTTCTGCTTGCAGGACTCCTCTCCATCTCAATTTCACACTGGAGGGTGGAGGGAGGAAGAATTAGGCTTTTTAGAATCACTTTCTTTTATCATTTATTAAAGGGTAGAAATTCTTGCATAAATAATGCCACTTAAGCTCTCTTTTTCATCTCCCCCATCCATTGCTAGCTAAGGAAAAGAAAATCCACATCTCCTGCAAGAGAAGGCCAAAAGCACTAAATGCAAGAAAGCTCAAGGTCTTACCATATGGAACGCCAGTGGTGTGAAACATGCCACACATACCAAACCTCCACTTCTAAACCTTTTCACAAAGACCAATGTGGAGAAAAGAGTAATGATGGCAGTAGATGTGTGTCTTCTGTTACAGATGAACAGATAGCAAAAATCAGCTCTAAATAGGTAGGTGCACACTGGCTGAAGTACCTTATTTCCCAAGTGATTCACTGATGTCCTACCCATAGACACTGGGAAGAGATTTCTTTTCCTCTGGACTGACAGTAGGAAAATGGTGTCTCTGTTGTGACTGTGTGAATCTTGGTCCTTTTCTTTAGAACTAGAAAATGAGAGCAATGCCTATGCTTTTCCCAGAAGAGTCCTAAATAACATTCTAGGGTCCTCACGTGAAAAAGTTTCTGAAACCCTGGGCTACATAAACATGACTGAAAAATGAAAGAAGTATCATCTGAGATGTATAATGAACCAAACAATAAAAGCTAGAAGAAAAATTAAGTAATGCCATTGGTCACAGAGAGACCTGAGTTGCTAAATATATAAGCAATTCTATCACCAGAGCTTTTAATGTGGCAACTGTAATTCACTTCTGAGGTTCCTCACAAGGTATAGTCTAAGAGCCATGTAGTCTTAGCATGAGATGAATGTTACGCATCTCACAGGTGCATTTCTTTAACGTATCTTTTAAAGCCAGTCCTTAGCAAGTCAAATTTCTGGATAGCAATTACTAAGAGGCACACCTCCATAACTCTGTTAAGTGCTAACACTATGTTTAGTCATGCTTACGAGACACCACAAACACACACTGTGTTGAATTTCAGCAAATTGTCTTTGCTTGGGATAAAAACCTGGGTTGCCTGGATTGATCCATTCCTTCCAACCCATTCTGCGTCTTTAAAGACTGTCATTTCTAGTGCAGCTCTGGTCCTGTGTAGAGCACTGTAATGCCTGCTCTTCTCAGTGATGAGCAGTCTCTTCCCACAGGTCAATGTTCGGTGTTAGGACACATGGAAACCATTCTCTCTCTCTCCAAGCAGATTTCACTGAGAGGTGTAGTGTTCTGTCTCTTTAACGTAGTGCCCATTAGTCAAATATTTGAAACTTAAAGTGATTTCTTTTGCTTTAGTGCAGTTTCCCAGTTACAGCAGCTTTGATAAAGGAAAGTCTTGACAATCAAATCACCTGGATTTAAGTTACAGATCAGAAACTGTGGAAGGACCACTTGCTCTTTTTGCCTCAGCCTCTTCCAAAGGTAGAACAGGGAAAGCAGTACTCCTTTGTTTCAGAAACATCACTTGCGTAAGTTCATCAATGCTTGCGCTGCATTCACGTACTAAGTGTCTGTGAAAAGTTCACCAAACAATAGCAAGGAACTGTCTCACTAATAAAAGTCGCTCACTAACATTCTTCAGACAACTTACAAGATTTAAGACTTCTTAAATTCCTTCTGCATGGATGAACTTAACATCTGGAAATACTTTCCTTATGCAGTACTTTAGTTTCCATCCCAGTTAAGCACTAAAGCCCTCACTTTAGCCTGTGTTTAAGATTGAAGACACCAAAAGACCTCGTCACACACCTGAAAAAAAGCAAATGCTTAACTGATCCACTGTATGGAGTCCTGGTCCTCATTCATAGCTGTAGGCAACAGCCTATGAAGTGTGATTGGGAAGAAGTCGAGATGACAAGTGTACAACCCTGTTTAGAGTTGATACCAGAACTCTGTGGTATGAAACCATGACACAATAGTAACTGTCTTTAGGCTATACTGTACAGTAAGGACACATATTTAAATGGACTGCATCTCCACTCTGTACATAAACATTGTTGATTTTGTAATGAAGCATTTTTTGGGAATCCCCTGCCTCACAATACTTCAAAACCAAACAGATCCTTTACACACTTTTTTCTTCTTTTTCACAGCACTGGTACACAGTCATCACTGAAGGTAATATATAGCACATAATGGACTAAGAGTCTGATAGAGTATGGCAAATCTTTATTTGGTTGGAGACAATTTCCATATACTGGAGTACAGACCACCTTGGCAACAATATTTTCTCCTTTCTACTGTGTGTGAAGTGAGAACATACAAAAAAAACTCATAAATTAAATATTGTGTATGTTCATGCTGCAGAACATGATGAAAATTCTCTGTAGGACTCCTCATATCTGCACTGATTAATCCTAATTCAAAAAAAGATATGGTGGTCACATAGCTTTGGTGCCAGGGTTTGGAAAATCTTGAGAAATATGGAGGCAGAACACAGCTCTCCTGCCTGATCAGATACAGTATGTAAGCCGTAACACTCATGTCATATGTACTTACTTAAACATAATGAGCAGGGCCTCTGGCATCAGCATATCGGCAGTGAAATGTAGTGAGTGGTCTGCACCTCACACTGCAATGTTATTGACTGTTCATATAGTGATAGACCAATATAAATTCAGTAGCTATCACAGCTACTCAAAATAGAAGGAAAAGAGGAAACAGTGGCAGCCCATTCCAACTGTAGCAACGGTATTTAAAATCCATCCTCAGAGCATTTTTTTCCAGGAAATACGGAAGCTGGAATTACTTACATTCTAATTCCCTCAAAATCCCTAAAAAGATCCTGTGCTTCATTTTCAGCTTCTTTAAATCAGGATAATGCTGCATATGGAAGAGATTTATTTAAATTAGGCCTCACCTGCAAGGCTCTCTCCGAAGCTGGCACCTGGGAGTAAGGGGAGAAGAAGAAAAATCCCGACAAAACACCTCTTTCCCCAAAAAAACAAAGTGTCTTTAACCTGGCCAGACTTCAGATGAGTAATTCAAAACCAAAAGTGCTCACCCAAAAGCCTTCTGTATCTACAATTCTTTCTACACTTCAATTTCAGGCACTAGGCAGCACCAAAAACTTTGCAGGACCATATCATCACATAACCTCAATACACAAACAGCAAACAAGAGTAACTAAATGGGGAGGAATGAATCCCAACATTTCTTCAGGGTACAGAAATAAACACAACTCAAAGCACGTACCCATTAAGTCAACCTCCTCTGCCACCTTTCCACTGGAACAACCTGTGTACAACATACAGCAGGTGGCCAACTTGTTTTACAGCATTTAAGCTTCAACCACCGCTTAACACATCTTTGAACAAGCAATACAGAAGGGTCGAAGAAACAAGTGACTGTTGCCCCCATGCTACAACACACTTGCTTATTCCACCGCCCTTCCCAATCCTCCCTGAAGCTTCCATGTCTGAACACACACACTGGGCCAGAATGACTTTACTATACAAACTGGAATCAAAATACTTCCCCTCAGCATCATTGGTTCAACCAAAACCTCCTTGCTCTTTTTCACAGTGCAAGCACACACGAGAGGCAGAAACAACCCACCCTCCGCGAGGAGTGGGATATTCCTCTGTACATTAAGCACCAATGCAAAAAAGCACCTTGGCATTTGGCAGCAGGAGCCCCAGACCACTGGCACCACAGCAACCAGAGCCTGCACTGATGCCAAGTTTTTATTACAACTTGTGTGCACTTATTTGTACCATACCGCTTTCAAAGGTCTCTGCACCTGTAATGGCATACTGTTATTTTTTTAAACAGGGGGTGTTCTCCACAGCGGTAAAATGGACTACTGGTTTGAAAGCAACCAAAAATTACACACCGTTTGAAATGGACCAAACAAGCACCTCAGCCTCAAACACAGGGTAGAAATTGTGACAAGCAGTGTACTGAAGAGGGAACTTTACAGCTCGTTGATTATACGGGACAATACAGAAAGAGACCTTTCTTCCAGTAACTGCCATTTGCTTATTTTTAAAGAGGATAATAAAAGCGACATAGTAAAACAAAATGCTTAAAAATTAAACCAAAGCTATTTTTTTTCACTCAGATGTATAGAATGGTAAAGAAAAAATCATTTAAATCATTTCCTTAGTAATACAAGTAATATTTAAATAGATTTAATAGTGCTGCTCCAAACCAATGAATTATGAGTTTAAAACCTATTAAAATGTAATGTTTTTTTCCTGAGCTGAGGGAGAGAGATTTAAATCCACTGAATTTTAATATTTCAGCTTGAGCTGCAGGAGGTAGAGAAAGTCCAAATGAACTATTCCATCAGCACCATTCAAGCATGAACATTTTAATCAGTTTTACTTCCTTGGAGTTCTCCAACACAGTTTACGCTGTCATTCTGAAAGCACTTAACACAGAGGGTGTGAAAAACCACCAAGGCTTGTTATTGCCTTCACAATTGATGGCAAATAATTTTGCAGACTTCCTATCATTAAAATGTCACTGCTAAAAATTGAGGTTCAGCATTTCTTGTGCTAAACTGCATTTTCTTTGAGCACCATCACATACCTGTTCTTAAGTTTTTGGTACATTTATCTCTCTCCGTGTGATAAACAGCCATACAAGCAGTAGCCTCCACTTCTGCCTTACTACCCAACTGCAATTGAAAACTGACTATTTTAAACAGAGGAAGAAAAAAAACTCTGATAAAATTCTTATAAAGCTACAAGTTAATTCCCTGGTTCCCTTATTAAAACGTAACCACATTCACACAGCATGTTCCAATTATCCATATAACGGATTAAATAAATAAATAAATAAATAAATTTTAAGTGAGTTAGATGACTCAATTTAATAATACAGGAAATGAAAACATAATTCCTAATTAGATCATATTACTGATTTAAGGCTACAATTTGTGTGTTGTTCCAACAGTGTGATCTTGCAGATTCTAATTTAAAAACACAGCAGCTATGACACATGACAAGATCAACTGGATACATCACACTGCTCATCCCAATACACCCAACCTGCAAAGCAGCTCTGGATGTGCATTACAAATTGTTCCAAGCAAGAATGCTGCACCATACCATCCATGGCAAACACCAGATGCAGGGTCTGGATGCCTGCGGATTTACAGTCCTCCTGCATCATGCTTATAATGCCTAGTTTTGGTTTAGTCTTTCTCCCTGCATCTCTCCAGAAGATAGATGATACTTAACTTGTTTCAGCCCGTCAACAGTTTTAAACTGAACATGACCTGTGAAAGAAGTCATTATAACTGTGTTTCATTCCATTAAACACAACTAGTTTATTGTCAGGAGAACAAGCAGTCTCTCTGGGTTCCAGGCTCACTTCAGTATTTTGCATTTAAACTGCATGGATCAGTGATTTGGTTCATTTACCAATGAAGATAGAATAATATTGCAAAGTTAAAAGGTGCTTCATCAGATTCCATTAAATCAGAGCACATTCATACAAAAATACATACATGTGAAACACAAGGAGAGACATGATTTGTGCACATTCAATTCTTCTCTTGTGCCATCCTCCATTCTGATAAAATCTATTTTAAACTCAAACCCAGGGTTCCTCTGCTCAAACAAAAGGGGTTTTGCATGAGTGAGGTGAACTGAATAGGGCCCCCAAAGCACAGAAAAACTTAAGCTACAGTTGTATTTCAAAAACTCAGACACTGCTTATGTCTTTATCTAATACACAGCTCGATGGGTAACCAAGAGATACATTTTTAAAAACTGTAAAGAGCAAATGAACTTCAGAAGCTTTTAAAATATCACAAGGTTAAAAGAACACAAACTCTGTCAGACTTATCAAACAGCAATATAAAATAAGACAACATAATTAGAGATATAGAAAAGCCATGATTTCTAATTACGTTCTTTGTTTTATTTTTATTGGTATTCACTTTACAAAGTATGACATGCCTTTTTTAGTCCCGCACCACATTTTCAGACTTTAAATCTCTCTAAGTGCAGACATAACATTATTGTGGGTATTCATGCAACTAGAACTTAAGCTTTTTTGATACCTTGCTATCCTATTTATTCCATTCTTTTAAATGAATCTCTTAAAGACTGGATTAGATAACTTCTCTTTAAACCGATGAACACAAAATTTTCAGTCTGTATTGCTTGTGTTTCTCTAAAACTAAAGAGAGGGCCACACAGCATTTCCTAAGTCAGCATAAAACAGGAGAGTGAAAAAAGGCAGCAGAGCAAGGTAAAAATCAGTCTTGTAAGGGAGGTGAGAGCTGCCCAATTTTAATGCACAAAACCAAAATTCAGGTATGAAAATTTAAGGCAATAGAATTTCAACTGACTTGAAGACATAAATTCAGATAGCAACAAAAAAACCCAGAAAATATACTTCTGACTGGTAGGGGAAGACCAACAGAAGCTACTGCCAGGCTCCCAGGCAAGTGTCTAGTCTGTTTATTCTGTATGGTTTAGTGGTTCATGAAAGCAGGATAAACTTAAATAACGAGTGTAATGGCCAGTATCTATAACATCACATGTCTTACATCAGTCAATTTATTCTTTACTAGAAAGCAAATTGCTTTTTGCAGTCTTCCTAATACATACAAAGATGAATGGCAAAAATGTACACAAGTAGACTGTGAAGTATTCATACACATGCATATGCATGTACACACACAAACAGTACATGCACATATACACACATGCTACTTAAGCATATGCAGACACCTTTAACAAAGAAGACAACCTTTAGCTACTTACTTTATGCAAAGAATGTTAATAGAAGGCAATATTTTTGGTTAGGTAATGAAAACTAATTGGGAAATTATTCATCTCCCACTCTCCCCACTGGAGCGTAAAAGACGTACAACAAATGTTATTCATGATTCTACACGACTCGCTCCGATTCACCCCCTTCTTTCTAACGGGCACTTCAGAGGAAATAAAGGTTACTCTTTTCCATTTATATCTTCTAATTGACTACTAGTGTTTTCTTGTGGTCAGAGGGATACAAAATAGTGTTAGAAACAGCCTATTAAAAACAAGCTACAATCAGACCGCTTCTCTGCACTACCGTCAGCAATGATCAGAGAGTCCTGATTTCCTTGTTAAAAGACAGAGGCATAATTGAAGCAATATCTTCACTTCAGATTGATTATTCGGCGACCCTTATCCACATCTTCACTCAGCAATTTGAATTTTAATGAAAGTAAATGGAATAATTAGCATTTCAAAGTCTGTTTGATACACTGAATAAAAAAAAAGGAAAAGACTTTTATGTATAATCTATACACAAAAGAAAAAGCATTTGGGAGGGTGCAGAAGATGGGAAGTACAGTTGTAGTGTCTTCATTAGAATAACTTAAACAACTGCTTGCACCAGCTGCATAATTATACATGTGAATAATGTGCTATTAAGCTATGACTTCTCACCTTCATTTTATGTAGTGTGAACAGCCACAGCTTTTGTTGTTATGCCTTTCCTCTCCAGTTGTAAAATGTAAAATGTGGCTGCCCACACCCATAAAATCTCACAGGACTGCTATACCAAGCTAATACCATTGGTAATAAAGCTTTTACAAGAGAGGCTCCACACACCTGTATTTTTAGATGGCTAGGACCAGGACGCCTATGAGCACACTGGTGATGAGTCATTTTGCAATCGATTTTGGTTGTTCGGGTTTTTTTTTAAAAAAGTATCATCTATTTTTTAACGTAAAAATAAAAAAGATGGTGAATATTCACAGTCTTGAGCCACCACCCAGAAAAAGATGTGGGCAGCAGGGATGGGAAAAACCCTCCTAAAGCACAGGGTGTCATACAAAGGGTAACTGTTACTGTGGCTGCAAAAGCAGAAAGGCACAGGGTATGCAAAGGAAGAAATGTTACTTAAAAGGGACAACAAAAAACCAGATACTGACCCAGCTTCAGGGAACGGATACAACACAGACATTAATTACCCCATTAGTCTTCTCGGCACAGTGCAAGCAAATGTTTTCAGGTAGTAACCAGCTTTCATGAAGATCAAGCTACTGAACTTCACCACTGCCCACAACTTTTGCCTATCTGATGGAAATGAGTTCATCAAGAGAGAAAGAAAAAGAAAAGCTATTTACAAATACTATTAGAGCTAAAATGGAAAGACCACATACCCCAATGATTGCGTTCAGTTCTGCCATGGTCACTTGCTTGGCACGCTCCACAGCCTGCACCACTTGTTGCTGGTGCTATAAATGAAGATCAGAAACAGAATAAAATTATTTGCTTTCTAAATTATTAAGCACAGATTCTTCCTTTTATCTTTTTTTTTTTTTTTTGCTTTTCAAACGCATGCAGGGCTTGAAATAACTGTTCTCTAACAGTCACATTCTGTGTTGATCTGCAAGAGTATCAGATAAGGGGAGGATTTTTTTATGCCATTACTTGCCAGGAATTACACCTTTGCTCCCCAACAAGCTATTTTACAACTTGTCGAAACAGGGAACTGTCTTCCTTTTGTTCATCAGCACAGTGTGCTCTTCAATTTACAAGTCAACTTAAAATGGAAGCCACTTTCCTTACAGCCCCAGAAACTTTTGAGATTAAAAAAGAACAAACACCAAAACATACTGAAAAATAAAGGTATGTATTTTCAACAACCACATGGCACCCACATCACTGAAGGATATACAGATTCTCCTTCTAGGTACATTTCAACGCAGCTCAACCATAACAAAGAAATTTAAAATGCCATTCACAATTCTGTCAATCACATGAAAGAGAACTAATTATTTCAATCCCCAACATGTAAATTTTAATAGCTTTAAAAGTCCATCAAAAACACATGGTCTAATTAACAACACAGTTTACAAGCTTCGGTGGTTATATTATCTCAGTTTGAGTGATACTCTATTCCTGCAGTAAATTCAAAATTGCTGTATGCTGAAAACTGATTGATATTTACTTGAAAACACCAACTACAGCTAAAATAAGGTCCTCATCTTGCAACCTGATCTGTGCCTGTTCAGAGCTCCACCAGTGGCCAATTTATCTGCACAGGCAGTCTCGCATGATCAGGATTACATGCAACAAATTGGTGCAAGGGCGTGTCAGGGAGAACTGCAAGTAGGTTGTGTGATCTGCACTGGAAGTGAGTCATCTCTGATTTACAGCCACAGGTTGAACACAAAGAGGAGTGAGGTCCTGCCTATCTTGAGAGGTGCTGAAACCATAACAATGAGACTTTGTATTGAAACCAACATCTAGATGTTCGTTGGCGCTAAGTTTAATGCAAGGGCTGAGAGGGTCTCTTTAAAGCCTCCAGTTTGCCCTGCCATGGCTCTGTATCCAGGAAGAACAAAGCCAAGGTACAGACCATGCAGCAACACCTCCTGTGCATCCTTACCAGGAGCAGAAAGTTGCATAAAATAAGGTGGGGACCCAAATCCTCAAGACTTCCTCTAACACAAGAGTAGGTAAAGAGCATCAGAAAGACTCCCCAGGCAGCACCCTGAGCCCCACTGGGAGAGGGGGCCATAAGGAAGGGCTCCTCTACCTCAGGGGCTTAGCAGTCTCCAATCTGCCGGTTCTCAGTGCAATGCACAAACAAAAATGGCAGTTTCACTTATAAACTTTCTCCCATAAAAGCCCTCAGAAAAGCAAGACTAAAAATCCACCCGTAACTGCAAGAAATGCTGACCTCAACTACAAAAAATGGATAAATGCAAATAACGAAGGAGGTAATTTAGAAACACTCCCGGAAGAAAGAAAATGGTTTTAAGGTTTGCTTGTTTTTAACCAAAGAAGAGTTAAATGAAGAAAATGCCAGGAAAGCAAATAACACACTGCTGCAAAGAGAATCACAGCAGTCCTGTTTAGAGTTTTGTACAGCTACAGTGCTAACATAAACCAAATCAGTCACTTATAAGCAGACAATGTAAAGAACAAAAAGCAGTCCGAACACGAGCAACCGTGTTCTTGGCATTCAGAAAAAAAGAAATAAAACCACAGTGGTGTATCAATATCACAGATAACCAGTAAAAAGGAAATTATGGTATTCAACCCTCAAGTTTCTGACCGATGTGTTATCATCTCCAGGTCACCACATGTTAAGAACAGGTACAGCTTTCATTGACTATGTAGCTGAAAGCCTGGTGACACCTGGGTCTATATGGCAATGGGATGATCATAAAAATTACACCACCATTTTCTGGTGGAGGTCAGTCACACCAAAAATGGCTCATAGCATTTTTGATCAAGTAATCAAAAAAAAACCCCAAAATGGGTTTTACAAATCTTTAAAATTATTTTCCTTGAAAAAATAAAATAATTTACTGATAAGTTTACAGTCATCTTTGCTTTCCTACCATTTCCCCAGGTAATATTTTTTGCACTGAGGCAAAGAAAGGAATAGCTCTTGATTTGTATATATGAGCGTTCAATTCCAACACCCATTTACTTAAATACTGTTCCCAGGGTCACAGGTAAGAGAAGAAAAAACTTCTGAGGGACCTACAGAAAGCTGGCCTGAAAATATCAAAGTTATCGTAGAAGTGGAGTAATTCACCCACATTTTTGAAAAGTAAGTCAACTCCACAAGAGTTTGAATGTTTTCCTTTTCTTTATAGAAAACATAGAAAGAATGGCTCTCAGGAGTATTTGAGAAAAACATTACTTCATTCCCAGGTGAGGGGAAGAGAAGGTGGAGGGGTAGAATACCAAAATCTCACTTTAAGATTTCTGCTGGAAAACACTGTAAGACAGAATTTCCCTAAGCAGCCACACAAGGCATCTTTCATTGATTCTAATAGGTTTGGGATCAAGCCTTCACGGAGAGGAGAAAACCAATGGGCCTTGTAACACTGAACCTAAATTAGGTATGGTAGAGACAATTAAAACTGTCCTATTGCTAGCTGCTTTAACACTGATTTAATCTTCAGCAGCATAGTATGCAAAAGACCCAAAATAGATGGTCTGTAATTAGCCTCTCCATCACTTCCACCTCGTTGAAGGAACTGAGCAGACTCTCACTCAGCTCCCTGAAACTCCACGGGGCTGCCTGCCCCAAGTGACCACAGGGCTACTTCGAGTTACAGGTGCAAATCACACACTCCAGTGGATAAAAGACACAGGACAGTTGAGTCACGCCGTGGCATGGCACAGTGCTGCGCAAGGTTTGAAGAAGCCCACTGGCTGACCCTGGCGTTTCTGAATCCGGGGCAGTAAGGGGGGCTCCAATATCAGGTGGAGATCTCTACATACAGAGAAGGAGCCAGACCCAGCTCAACGGACCCGCTGCAACCCAAAACCAAGGTGGGGCAGGGAGCCCATGGGACTGTCGAGCCGGACGGCAGCTGGTTGTCCCAGCCCGCGTGGGTTCCCGAGGATGAATGGCTCCAGTGCTTACTGTGTGCCTGGACGCCTTCTCTGGACAGTGTGCCAGTAACAAGCAGCATTATGTTAAAACCAAACAGTACATATTAGGCTGCCCATCAAGTGATCACGTAGTGATTTACCACCAAGTAAAAACAGCAACAACAAAAAAAGAGTTACTTTTTACCAACCAAATATAGACACAGGGTTGCAGCTTTCAGACACATTTAATGCTAGCCTTCCTCTGTGCACACAAGCAAATGACAGACCCATTTTCTTCAGTTATGGGAAAACAGTATTTTGCATTGCATTTAACAGGCCAGAGCAATGAACTCAATACCCTGCCCTGCCTGTCAACACAGACTAGTATCATTTCTCCTTTTTAACTTCTTCCCCATCTCTTCTCTTCACCACTTTTTGCTTTTTGTAATGAGAAGTGTGTCTGCACTTGCCTTGTGTTGGAAAATCACCTCCTTTCAGTCTCACAGTGGGTAGCAACAATGGAGACCACAAGAAGGATGTAGGCTTTTCCACCATCACAGTGTCTCACCACACTGTCTTGTCACCTAGCCCTGGCTCCTGCACAGGCCTTGCAGCATGGTGGAAAATACTCTGGCTTTTTATACCATGTCAGAGCTCCTCTCAGCTCCCAATGACAGGGGAGCCATGCTGACAGCAATCGAGCAGCTGAAATTCCCCCTGGCATGCACGCACAGATGCTGGTGTCAAAAACACCCAATTCTAGCCCATCTCCAGCACAGCCAACAACATCCAAAGCAAAACTCACTGAGCAATTCACTTCGCAGAAGCAAGCAGGCTCTGCTATGTTTTATTCATATTATTTTGTTGTTCTGTTATCTGTTTAGAGGGAGTACAGTCCAGGTCTTTCTTAAGAACTGCAGCAGTGCCATTCTGAAAAGCCTGATCTAGGGTGGGCATAATGAGATGAGGCCACGCCAAAAACACTAGTGAGAACTGGAGAGCAAATACACATTTACCGTGGAGTAGAGCACACACTTAGAAAACTAAAAGGGGCCAGCAGGGTCACTGCATCCAGGCACTGTAACTCAGACAAGGTATAATAAACCACTTCATAAAAATGTAAGAACATAATTAGCAATATATGCATAAATTGCTAATAAGATGCTTTCCTTGGTAGAAGGATTAAAGATATCTGGCAGCTTCCTTGTACTTACTGTTTCAACTCTAGTCTGGGGCAAGTCTAGGATGCATGAAAATAATTTTGTCTTCTCAGCCTCTCAATCTCAGACCAACTACTTGCTTTTGAATAGCATTTAAGGACTCCTGCTCTGCTTCTATATAATGGATCTCACACTCTTCACCCAAACTTACTGAACTTTAGAAGCACCTCTAGGGAATGTACAGAGAAGAACAAGCACATTATGGCCCATATCTTGTAAAAGGAAAACCATCAACTAATATTGAAATGTTTGAAAGGAAAAGACTGCATGCAGCATTTCCGTTTTCTATGTTTGTCTGCAAATATGCATCCCAGTGGTGGGCATTTTATAGTACTTCTAACTATATTTGACCACCTTATCATGCATGGGGAACTGAAGATCCCTTTTAAAGAGCAATCCTAGCTTATTATTAGCTGGTTCACTGGCAGTTGGAAGGGAAAGTGTGTCTTCTGAAAAAGTTTATTACAGCCTCCTCCAGCCTACATAATGCTTGTGGTGAGTGTGGCATGAAACTTGACAGGGGACAATACTGTGAACATTTGTCTGGCTTCTCAAGCAGCTTTTGCAGGTTGTGCTGAGCTCCAGGTTGCCACAACTACATCGTTAGCTGTAAATCAGCCAGCTTGCCTGCGTCTCGTGAATATAAACACAGTCAGTATTTACTCAAAAGAAAGTAACCGTGATATATGAGTATCTCCAGCCACACTGAACAAATACCACTATTCAGCACATGAGGTTGTTCAGCACTCAATAGCCTACAGGATCCCACAACGACAGCCACAGGTTGCAATCAGCCACACAGGTCACCTTAACCAGGCAGGAACCAGCCCTAACTTCAAAGCCACAGGGTTGTGCAAGTGTCACGCTGTGTTGCAACTGGTAAATTCTGTTGAGAAGAAGCAATAAATTAGCTTTAGACCCAAAATGAAATGCTTATTACTGGCTAGATCATTTGATGATGTGAATATCACACTATCTATACCAGCTGCAGCAGATCAAAACTAAGTTAACTGAGTGCTAACAACCTCCAAGAATTTACTTACAACCCTGCATGCACCCCCTCCACCTTCTGCAATACTTTGAGCACTCTGGTATTTCACGTCACAGGGAGATGGAAAATGACTGTTGCAACACAGGAAGCCTGCAACCGCAGCAGAAATTGAACACACATCACCCCTGAGGTCCATCTCATGCCTTGACCACAAAGTCACTCTTTGCTATCGAAATGGGAAGCTTGTATTTCTTGGTGCTGTTTTTTACAGTCTGCTTAAATCAGAGTCAATGTAAAAAACATGGTAACACTTGACTGCGTATTTAGATGGGTTAGGAACTTTATTTTCAGTATATGCTTAGATGATGTACAACACAGTAAAACTGACTGAAGCCTGGAGAATTTCCTGAATACTAAATTGTCCCCTGAAACAAAGCAGACCCTAGTACACAGTAGAGTGATGTATTATGATTGCCTCCTTTTCACAAGATCTCTACCAATTTTGGCCATGATTTCTTACTTCTAAGTGAGTTATCACAAGCCATTGATTCCTTACAAAGTTAACAAGCAATAAGACAAGTTAACCTGGTGCTATTATGAGGTAATAATGTTGCCATCAGTGCATGTAACCACTGTATTTTGTTCATTTTTCCCTCAGGCACAATACCAAGGAGCCTGATCACATTTTTCAGCCACTATTCCACAATTAAGACTGTATGCAAAATGCATAAACAGCAAAAGCATGCTGCAGTTCTCTATTAATCTAGATTATGAAATACAGAGACTTCCACTAAGACACTAACTTTTTAAAGACACAAACCAGAAACCAAGACTAGAATACTCAAATCTGGAGACCAGTTCTCTTTCCTCATCAGCATATGCCAATATAAATTGATTTAAATAAGTGTTTCTACTAACAGAGGTCAAACAATTACCCAGATTTTCCTAACTCCAATATGAAAACTATCACGATCAATGGTACTGTTGAGACATGTGAAAAGTTTTTTTGTGCTTCCCCTTTCAATCCCTCTCTGCTGTCTAGTCCCCCTCCCCTCTTGCTAGGTAAACTAAAAAGCACACTTGCCTCCACACAATACAAATGTGTACACTGGCTTTTTGGAATTGCTCCCTTTTGTCTTTGTCAATGCATGTAAAAACGATGAAGTTGTGAATTTTTTGACCTTTCCATCTACTCTGTAGTCCAAACAACTTTGACACCACGCAACATGCACAGAGGAGGAGCTGTAACACTTGGTAAACAAAACTCGCAAACAAGTGAAGGAAACTATGGGCCACAGATATAAAAAGCTGAGGCTCACTAGCATAGAAGCTGTAAGAGAGCCTGTTTTCAGCTCTAAAACTGCTTAACTCAAAACTCTGATCTAAAGCCTAAAACAGTAAATAGCAGTCATTAAGCACTCTGACACTGGTGCACTTAAGCACTCACTGGGTGGCACTGTACCCATGACAGAAGGAGCACAACATCATTTTCTAAATTTACAATCTGGATCATCTCAGTTGAGTACTTACATAGTTCTTACAGCTAGTGTATTAATGACAAGCTACTGCAATGGCAAAGTCCAGAATTACCTTAAAATTGCTCTCCCTGCCAATTTGATGGCCAGGAGGTTGTTAAAACAGTGATCAGGGCCCTTGGCTTATAGTTCACCATACTGCATGTCAGCATCACATAGGAGATTCTCCTCGATAGAAGAAAAGAACAAAGTACAATGTGCAGCCTTCAGAGCTTCTTCTCCTCTAAGGCAGGGATTTAAAATGTACCAATACCAGCTTTCAGGAGAATGGCTCCAGGGCGATTTAGCTCCAGGGACAGGAAACCACAATGCATAGGGGAGCAGAGAAAAAGGACAGAGCCGTTGCTTACCTGAGTGGGATACCACTAATATCAAAGCTCAAAAATTTACAGCCTTTTTTTTTTTCTCCTTTTATTTTTTTTCCTCAATTCCACATGAACATGTAGAGGGGGTGGAGGCTAGGATTTCCAAAATCAAAGGCCAAAATCTAGCAGTCACTGTGAATCAAACACATCTTTCTTCAAATGTATTCTAAACCCATGCAATCCCTTTGCTTGTCTAATTGGTAAGAAACACCTACTCCAAGAAAGCACATGCACTGGGTTTGTGGAAGCAGAGCAAACAGTGCAATGTGACTTACTTGTGTATGGTAATAAAGCTTTGTTTAGCATTTCAGCTGAAAATAGCAGTACCAGTACCAGCAGTAGTATACCGGTACAAAGTTTTTAAACACAGTATCACATGCTCTAGAGAAGATGTCTCTCGTGGAAATGCCGGTCACATGTCTTTGCCAAGATCACATCTTTGTCTGCCAAGTACTCACCCCTGCCTTTGTTCCAAAATCATGTCATTTTAGTGCTCACTTTATCATGAGTATGAATCAGCTTTACACCTCATTTTTATAGGCGGTGCTATTCCTGCACAGCAAATAAAACCCTGGATGTACAGAGATTCTGTAGCAAAGTACAAAATCAGCAGACACTCATTTTAGATCCACACAGGACTTGAATTCTGGTCCCCCAGCAACATTACTAAATCATTACACATCATTTAGTTTCCACAAATCCATCTTTATAAGCAGAATACAGCAGCACTCATGAACATTGTCAGGTTCAGTTTTGATAGTGTTATTCTCATTTCAAACACACACAGATGCACACACACATGCACACATGCAGCACATTAACTGAACGTGAGTATCGAGCACACAGCCTCTTATTTGCAGCAGGATGAGCAGCTCTCTCAAAAAGCAGTGGCATTTTATGGAACAACTGAAAAGATGGGAGAAAGAGCTTCGGCATGTTCTCAGACATGATGTTTTACAGATGCAATGCACAGAAACACATCTTCCAGCTTTGACTTTCTCAGCTACCAATTCTACTGAAATGAAACCATGCATTAAATAGATGCATGCCAGACTGTGCTAGCAGACCCCAGTCTCCAGCCCCTTTCCTCCAGTGGGTGGGCAGGGGAAGCTGTTATGCACCCGAGGTCTCCTTTCATGAACCATGCTTTCGTTTTACTTCACACATGCCTGTGGCTCCAAGGCTCCCTTGTTAGCTCCCATCAACTCCCCCAAATCCCAGTGCCCCTCAAAGTATCTACAATGCACTCAAGATAATAGCAGCAAATCATAATTTGGAAAAAATCAGCGCTTAGAGAAATTAGCTCACAGTGAGTTTCAATCTTCTATCTATATTCCCCAAATACACAGAAAACATAAAAGGATTTAAGGTAATGAGTAGTCTGGGATGCAGAGAGAAAAAAGGCAGAAAAAAGCTGCATTTGTATGCCTACTGTGTTGAACATCACTACTTGGTATACCAAAATAGAAGTTTCTGCTGAACTTTAATGCCCACTGCCAAGAATGTAGCACAAATCATGCCTTTCTAGCATTTCTGCAAGCTGTCCTCTGATTTCAGACCGACAAAGTCATAACTGTGAGAAAAACTGCATTGTACATGAGAGCAAAATATTTAAACAACTACAATTTTGCTTAGCACATTACAACACATTCAATTTCATAAATATATTTAAATGATATTATAATGGACTTGGAGGAGATAATGCAGTTACAGTGACAACAGCACAGTGGAAAGACATCTACAAGCACCAAGAGATTCATAAGGAAACAGTCTCAACACAAAATCCCACTTTTGTAATAGATACGATGAGGCAATTGTTTAGATCAGCATCGGTACAAACGACTACCTACCTCTTGGGAGAGGAAGGGAATGACTTGTGCACATATAGCATTCAGCCTCTTGACAATTTCTGCCTGCAAGTGACAAAAAGAAAGAAGTTCAGTTATATAAATTCTCAGATGTGATTGTCACCCATGAACACAGAAGATACATCTGTTTGGGTTTTTTTCATCTCTAGTCATCCTCTGGCCAGGACAGATTATTGAAATAACAAAAGTACTTGGACACCAATTCAACAATACCTACAAAGCTAATAATTTCTGGCTAAAAAGTTTTCCTTAAAAAACCACTCAGAACTGACACAAAAGTTAATTCTGATTACACAATCAAAGGCATTTAAAGTAGAAATCTTCATAAGATGTAACAAAAAAGATAAAATACTGTGTATCAAATTAAACTCTCTCCTTAAGAGACAAGAAGGATCATTTCCAATTACAGCAATGCCACTGTACACAAACAGAACAAATAAACCAGTTACTTCTATATTAATATTGTATATCATGAGAACATTAGCAACACAATATACAACTTCACTGATAATCATTCTACCGCATATTTTAGAAAGGAATACTGCAGTCTTGTATCATATTTATGCTGTTATCAAACCCGAGGTTAATACTAGTTACTTTTATGTTGCAATGGTGATCAGAAATGAAAAATATAGAATGTTTTATTCCCATACTGGAAATCAATTCTTATTCTGTGTATTTAATCTGCAAATCTCAATAGAGACAGAGGAAATTTGGAGAGATAACACAAGAATTACAGTTCCAGAAACAGAGTATTTAAAGCTACATAGTCTTTCTTACAATAAATTGTAACTTTCTTAGAATAAATTGTAACCAGCATCAGTTCCTCATTATGCTCTAGGACAGAATGCTCTTCCTCTTGCAAAATCACTATTGTATGACGAAGACATACACACTTGTGCAATTTAGGCTTCCTTCTTTAACAGCAAACCTTCCAGCCTTTTTGCTATGCTGTCTTTTAGATTGTAAACACTTGCAAAAGAACCAGTAGAATAGAAAGGCTCAGAACAAGCAGCAAAAAATCAGAATCACATCTGGATTCAAGGAATATTATGGTTACACAGCTACGCAACCAGATGACATCGTACACTAGAGGTAAGGGTACATGTGAAACTAACTCTGCCCCCTTGTGTATACTGCGATACACTCGAGTGAACACACGCTACTTTGCAATACAACTTCTTCATCTCTCTGAAATCCATCTAAACTCCCATAGGTTATTTACACAGCAATTTCTACGTTATACTGCCCCAGTATCTTCTCACTGGTCTTCACTGTTTATGCACATCCTCATCTTATTAAAGTTATGCATTTTAATACATTCTTTATGTTCATCTACTACACCTTTTCTGTTTCTTCAGCAGGATACGCACCTTAAAGGACACTTGAGAATATGTTCTGTTCACCACAAGGCTAATCTACCTGCTAATTTTGAAGGTCTATATGTGCCTATAATATCAGGTATCTCACAATGTAAAACTTAAATACCCCTTTAAATAGACAGTGTTCACTATGCTAGCTGACGCAAAGATTTACAAACTGCTTGTTACGCAGAGCAGTGCAGGGAGCGACAAGATGTGTGCAACTAAGCTTCAGTCAGAGAGGCTGCATGATCCAATATGGCATTAGTTGAGAAACAATATTTGATTAAGGAATTGCAGACCATAATATAATGCCCAGCTGCATTATATACAGCACAAGTACCTGTGCTGTAGTGGTTCAAGCACCATTAATTTAGTAACTTCCAAATTTTGGGTTCCAGTCACGCTGCATTTTTTTTTAAAAAGGAATCTCTGGAGTGCCTTAAAACTGAAGAGAAAACTACACATTCTGCTCTTCAAGGCTTTTCCATATGAAGAGAAAACTCTGAAGTGTCACCTTCCTGACTTGAGCCGAATTCCCTCTGACCTGCCATTTAACACACATACATGCCTTAGTAAAAAACGATGTGATGCTTTTCGACGCTGCAAAACAACTCCTTTTACACATCTTTAAAATGCCTGTTGCAACCTTACCACCTCCTGTGCAGCTCCTGGGAGGAGCCTCTGCCTTGGCTGTGCTCAGCAGACCACCCTTTCACCACAGCTACATTAGCAGGATGCCTCTACAGCACTGCTTAGGAACTGACAATAAAACTGGCTTGAAGTGCCATGCAGGAGCTCAGCATGTAATTTTAAAAGGCTTGTAGATTCACAGATTTTAACACCAGAAGAGACTTACAACTGTCTTATCTGACCTCCTGAGTAATGCAGCTGTAAAACTTCACCGACTTCTCCATCAAAACTGTAAATTCTAGTTCCGCTAGAATATACCTTATTGAACAAAAATAATTTTATTCAACTCACTTTGAGGCATTTCTTCTCAATTAAGGTACTCAATCCCAGCTATTTCAAGCTATTTCAGACAGAATGTTTTTCTTTTGATCACTTCTCTCCCCCCACCCCAACAGAAGAAGTATGTCTCTCTTCTACTGCTCTTCTGGCCAAAAAGTGTTTGAAACATACTTGCTCAGTATTTATACAAAAATTCACCTCTGGCAGATTCTGAGCCTGGGAAACATTAAGCTAAAAAGCATCTTCCAAAAAGCTGTAAGTAACTGAAAACAGGTGACTGAATATGAATGGTTACACAACTGTAATAAACCTCTTGATATCAATCCCACTGGAGTGCAGAACAGCGAGTCTTTTCAAGCCGTACGCAGGAAAACGAGCTGATGGAGACAGCACCCAGCTCAACCTACAGAGAAGAAAAAGAGCTCGCTAGCATCTTCAAGAGATACCGAGATGTTCCCCAGCAGCATTTCTCAGCTAGGCAAGAGGCCTGCTAGGCCAGTCACAACAAAGCTGAGAATCCCTTGCTATGCTGAAGCAGCTGTTTACACTATTCCCTTATTAAAATGGTCTTCACTTCCCCTAACAATGAGAGATCCTAGTTTTGTGGTTGTGCACACAGTTACATTTTATCACTCTCAACACTTGGGCAGCAAGAAAACAGCCCAGCTGAGCACCAGTGGATGGTAGAGGCACAGCATGACCAAGACACAGACTGCCTACCTTTGGAGACTACAGGCAGCAGGAAGGCATTAAGGAAAACACTGTGTATGTACACAAATGATTTAAAGGACATGTTCTGTACCAAAAAAACCTTACCAAGACATTTTCATGTAGTAAATACAAAGTACTTTCTGCATTGACACTGCAACTGTTTCTACAATTAATTATACAGGATACCACAGCAACAAGCTTGATTGTTTACCACAAAACATTCAAAGAGGAGTTAGCTGTCAGATGTTAGCCAATGCCCTAACACTTGAAGCTGTACGTACTGATGACAGAGGTTAGCATCTTGGTAGACTTATTCTTGCCATTGGAGGGGGTCTGGAAACTCATTCCTCTTTGCATAAGGTACAAAGACACAAAATAACACCCAAGTCCACTTCACATTTCTACCGCTCATACAGATTTTTAAAACCCTACATTAAAAACCACTTCAGGATCTTCTTTTTGCTCTTAGATGTCAGGCCAGTGGGTTTTTCATGATCAACCTAATTGGCAGGAGAAGGAAAAAGTATGTTTTCATAAAATCAGGCAGTCAATTCCTCAGTGGAAAGCCAAAGTTGCCTCGGAAACACGGCTGTTTCTGTGGTCATCTAATTTTGCCTCTTTTGTCCCATGGGACCAGGCTTTAGAGAGGCATCATTTATTTACGGGCCTTTCCACTAGGCTTCAGTTATCAGCCAATAATACTGTGGACACACACACTTCTAATGGCCTATGTTTTGAAACCAAGTCTAATCTGATGGCACAGCGCCCAAACTCCTTTTCCAGCATAGCCATTAAAGGATGTAGGTTATTGCTGTTGTCACCATTGATATTTGTCATTGTAATGTAATTAGGGACCTAAAATGATGCATTACAGCCCTTGGCACAGCTTCTATTAAAATCGTTTCTTCTGCTCACTGAACTGCAACCTGCTTTCTGATGAATAACAGACAGACAGCTTTAGGGTGAGGAACAGATTCATCAAAGAAGTATTTCTCAGCTCTGGAAAGAAAATAAATAAATAAATGAATTACAGGGAGCAACCTAAGAAGAAAAGCACAAGGAGGGGGGCGGAAGGCAGACAGAGCATTTGAATTTCTTCTGACCACTTGAAATTCTGATTGCATCTGATGAATCTTTCTTAGGACAATATATTCCCAGCCTGTGAATCACATGGTTAATCAGGGCTCTAATCTGCTATCCATCAGCCTATGCCAGGACTGTTACTTCCAATCAAATTTATAGGTTATGTGGGTCACGCATCCCTGAACAACTACATTCACGGATATCCCATTTAAACCAGCACAGATTCTGAAATGCTGTTGTTAGGGTTACTGAATGTTATAATACTATTCAAAGCTTTATGAAAGCTCCTGATAAACAGCTGCTAAATTATTGCCTGTGGATACAGAGTGATGCTCTGAAATAGCATTAATGGCCCAATAAAAGGGCGATTGTTCATGCCAAAACATAAAAAGGATAGCTTTTGCTGCCACAGTTTGTCAAATATGTTAACAAACACCGACACTTCTATTACTCCTTTCCCTAAACACAAAAGATGTTTGGTTTTGCATAAAAACACACCAGCATGGAACCAGAAGAGATGAGGGAGAGAGAGGCAGGGAAGGCTCAGGCTGGAATAGTCTTTTTAGTTATCTAATGCAAGCTTGTATTGTTTCCTTCCTTTAGGAGACACCTACAAAAGACACTATTTTAATAGTTTTGAGCTCTTTTCATAGCCACTTACATGGCATCTTTTTTAAAAAGAGAGTGAAAGATTAAGTATTTATTAACTACAATGTTAATAAATTTTTCATTCTGTTATGCCTATAAAGGAACAATAATAAAATCACTGTGCCAGAATCTGATACAAGTAAGGGAATGAAGACCCATGTCAGTTAACAATCCCTCAGCATTACTTCGTGGGTACAAGAGCAACAGCTGATTTAGCCAACAAAATCTTTTTTACCAAAGTTGATGGTTAAATGGTATATAATTGCCTAAATATGCCTAAAAACTAGACCCTTGAGTTCGTAATACAGCATTCTGAAAAATGTTCAAAGATAAGCCTGTGGGCAAGGCTACACCTCAGGTCCTGCAAGATAACCCAGCCCCTGAAGGTAACCCAGCCCCTGAAGGGGGCTCAGCAAAGCAGGGTCTTGGGGTACAACCATTGCTCTGCAGCTAGCAGCTGTACTCAGAGGGGAGCATGTGACGCACCATTAGACTCCTAAATCCCTTTGAGGATGGCAACGTAGGGGTTTAATTCAATAAACCTTGCCACACACAGCTAAAATAGGACATAAGCACATGGTAAAATATGGAAATGTGTTTAAGTGCCTTGATAAGTACTTTAGCATATGTCCGAATTCTTAGCACAGATGGGGACTAAAAGAGAAGCAAGAGTCATATCAACTCCAAATATTAAAATACTCAGAAATGTTCTAATACATAGGGAGTTCAGAATCAATTTGTTGCTTAAAAATCCCCATTTGCATTCCTTTTTGGCAGAGGGAAAAAAGAGAATTGGGATTTTATTTATAGTATATAAACTTCAGAAAAATATTTCCACTATATTTCACAAAGTTCCATAGCTATTACAATTATAAAAAATTGCTGGTAAAGAATTACCACTGGAGGCTGTAGGTCTGTCAGTGGAATGGAAACAAAACTACTATATATGTATTGTTGAAATAAAAGAGAATAATAAAACACTATTGGGAAACCCATTTCAGCAGCCAGTAGGAAAAAGAATATATGCAATTACACTTCCAGAAAAATAATCTGAAACAACTGTTATTTCAGGTTTAATTTGTTCTACACAGTTCAGCCTTTGCCAAAAGATCAATCTAGTTTATTAAGTGCTTACCAAGAACACATGCACACACCCATAATATCTAAGCAAGCATTTCACAAATTAGTGAGAACAAAAGACATTATTACACTGTATGAGACATATCACAATTCTGAATAAAGCAAGCAAAAAAGCTAATCTTAGTATTTCACAGAAAATTAACTCTTCTTTCATAAAGAAGAATGTGTTTTGTTTTAATCACAGACTGTTGTCTGGAAGTGCTTACTCCAGATCTATGGAACTGGAGGAAACACTGCAAGCCCTAAATATAAAATTTCTCTTGAGCTCTAAAGGAGTGGTGTTTGAAAACTGAGCCACAAAGAGTCTAGTCTTGTAGTCAAAGAGAGCAGAGAGAAAAGTTCTCTGGTGAGAAGGATACTAAACAGAAAACTTATTCTTCACTAAGCCAACTGCTCAAGTTTAGGAGATTAAGCAATGCATGTACGAGTTGAACACAAGAGGGACCACCAGACTCTGCTGAATAATCTCGGGTACATTCTCCACCTCACTTTCTTTACAAACATCCCAGCAAAGCTCAGGAAGCACTGTAAACTTGATGCTCACCCTTTGTAAGTTAATTTAGGTGCTTATTTTGCACAAAATACTGCAGACGGCAACATGAGCAATAAACTGGAGCGGAAGAATTTTCAAAATCAATTTTCTAATGTACATCCCGACGCATGGACTACTGAAGAGAACTGATATGACATGGCTTTTATTTAATGTCTCAAAAACCACGTGAAGCTCAACTGAGCAAGAAAGGATACATATTGAATCATTCATGATTAAGACCATAAAAAGCAAGTCAAGTAAGGTGACATAAAAACATGCTTCAAGCCTGTCACTTGAGGAAGTCAATGTTTTTTGTTAGTATCGACTGTTACCAGAAAGTAGGGGAATAGAAATGCACAGCCTGGAGATCCCCATACCCCTTCAGTTGTTCAGGCTGCCATCAGGTAGCCACCTGAATCCTGCCCTGCCCTGCCACAAGCACTCACAGAACATCCAGGAAAAAAAGCTGCAAGTGGAACTTGAAATGGCAAGACTGGCTTCAATTTCTTTTCCGCAAAAGCAGCAGGAAACACTTGCTGAAGAAGCAGAGAGAAACAAGTAAAAAGGGGACACTGCTATAGGAGGTGCTGTTTCCATCAGCAGAGCTCTGAAGTTCTCTATAAGGTACTATCCCTTCACCTACCAGCAATCCTCCGCATTTCACAACAATACTTGTTTTGTGAAATATGGCCTCATAATACAGGGATAAGAAGTTTCCACCACTCTCCACCAACTGAAGGAATCTCACTTCATAGTTTACAAAAACAAAACCTTTTTAAGTGTATAAACCTGTGGCATCACACCAAGGCAGCTTCAGCTCCAAGTTCAGTCTTTTGCATCTGTTTCCTAGCTGCAATTAGGTCAGAATTTCCCATTTTAATCTTTCCCACAACAGTTGAAACACAGCAGCACATGCACAATCATCAGTCTCTTACTACTCAAGTCCTCCCATCACACATCCTTCCAAACAGTCTGACCACAGTTGTTCTGCGCCTGCTGGAAATGACACAAGCTGGTCTGAGCCTGTCCTTGCAACTGTATGCATGCAGTGGTTTTAGTATGCAGTTTTAATTTAACTGAGTGCAGAAAGTCCCCTATTTATTTCATCTCAAGTTCATACTCTGTTTCTCTGAGGTAGCAGGAAAAATAGTCAGGAATAAATACTGTAGATCAGTAATTTCAATGTATATGTCACAAAAAACTAAAAAAAAAGGGTGAGAGATGGTCAAAATGTGTTCTTGGTATGCTTATGCTTAAGTTGAGGTGTCCTTAGCTGCCCTGGAAAAAAAAATATTAAGAATGCAGCATTTCAGGAAAAAGCTGAAAACCTCTAGCAGTTGAATCTAAAAGAAACCATGCTTTTAAAATTTACATAGGTAGTGCTTAGGAAAGGGGCTTCTGCTGATCTTTTTAAATGTTACCATAAAATAAACACTAAAATCGTTTTCCCTCTACAAAATAGAGCTGTCAGTGTCCACTTCTGATCCACACCAGCACTTAACCTTTCATTTGCAAATACACACAAAGGAAGGCTCAGAAGTAGCTATAGGCACCCATTACCCTGCATGCACTCTCTGTATCATGGCTACAGTTCTTCTTACTCTGGAGCAGTATGCTCCAAATATTAATCACCAAGAAGCTGATAGCTATCATGGTTGAGAACTGTGAAGATTATGCCAGACTTCCAGTTACATCTACAAAGTCGTACTGTTCAGTCTTGAAGCTTGCAGAAAACGTTGCAACCAAGGGTAACACGTACTAGTCTGACAAAAAAAGAACAAAGTTTAGTTTCTCCAGCAAGTGTTGTGTTCTTCCAGGTTTTAATGAACTACATAAATGTGATCAATAAATTTATAAAAGCAGCGATCAGAAGTCCCCTATAAAAACAGGAAAAGCAATGTGACTGCTGAACTCTATTTCCTTCCAGATTCATCTGGAGGCCAGGAATCAGTCCTTTTGCATCAGGAACAATATTACTTCTTCTCTTCCACCTCTGATTTCCTTTGCTTACCTGCCTCAGCCCTGCAGATCATGAAAGGTGGAGCCCATAGCCTATCTGATTCATTGATAATCACACTTGATTATGTTTGCTTCCAGAAAGCACACTGATCTACATTCAGTGGATTTGTTAGGTCTGGTTACAAGAATTCTTACAGTGTTTGAAAACTTCGTCATGTTTTGCCTTCGATCCCTTGTTTCTTCTTTCTATCCAGCAATTTCACACCACATGGTGAATGGCAATCAATTAGCTTAAGAAATGCAGCAAAAAGAAATGGTATTTGTTTCAAGAAAAAGTTGTCTACACAAAGGAAACAACATTTTAACTCCTTCTCCATTGCAGCTTCCCGTTGTACTATGAAAATGAGCAATACTCAGATGCAATTTCCATAGATTAAGGTAACCAATTTTTGTATTTGATATAATAGACAAAAATCCTACCCTTTTTAAGCCAGTACACAAAAGTGTCATTTTAACAACACCCCAAAAGAGATGAAAGAATAGTGCAGTGGATTTTACAGCAATGCTGTAATCAAGCTTCAGTTTTGGATCCTTGCAATGACACTAATTCAAATAAGGCATGTTACTATCTCAATTTTTAAACCAAGTGGAAGTATGATACCCGTTAATTCTTTCTGAAGATAAATGTTTCACACTTCTTGGTGGCACTTACCAAGTCCCAGTTTCTGGAATAAAGTGATCATCTGAGAATCAGATTACATTTAAGACATGTTTCTTCCTTTTCCACCTTGACAGTCTTTTTTTTTTTTTTTTTAAATCAACACTCAACATGTGAAAGTTATCTAAAATACTAAGGGGGTATAAGTAGGGCACATTTTCTTTCACATTGAATTTAAATGCAAGTTTCAACTTCAGGTACTGACTAATTAGTTCCTCATGCTTTGAGATGGCAATGGCACATTCCTACTGAAGGACCAGCAGTGTACTTCCATACTAAAGCACCCTATGGATGGGTAAGCTAGGATGAACCACCACCAGCCTTGCCATTCGGGGCTTACACTGTACCGCATACGATCACACAGCCAGTCAGAATCCCAATTGCTTTCCCCCGGGGCAGGCTGCCTTCAGAGTATGAAGGACAGTACCAAGGAGCTGGAGAACAGAGCACACCCATCCAACTAGAAAAGACTGGAAGTTCCAGCATTTCACACATCGCTGCCACCACTCAGATGATACTGATCCATATTCATATTTTTTTAAGTAAAACACTTGCCACGACGACTAGCTCAACAGGAAGGGATTCTTGATGGCAGCAGAATGCTACTTTCCTGACAGCAACAACAAAAAAAAACCCAACAGTCTGTAGCTCTAACTTCTATTGAGGAGAAAATATTGATATGAATTGTCATTGCTCATAATTTGAAACATTGTGGATAACTACTTCTGCTGAAAATAATATTTGGATTTCAGCATTTCTGCAACTGGGGTTTCTTGCTATTTTTCCCCTTAAGAGAAGGAGGACAAGGGAAGAACATGTAATTTTATCCTTCAACATGCGAACAAGTGGTAGTTTCACTAGCAAAGTACATCTAAAATAATCAAGCAGTTTACAAGTCTCTTTTTAACCTCCCTAAGAAGATACATTTGCAAAGCAAGTGCTACAACATTTTTAAGACATGCATGCTTAATATGTTCAGAAAATTCACTTGTCCAAGACAGCTAGATACACTAAGTACATCTTGATGCTCAATTCATTTGAATGGCATTCCCCCAGTAAAACTGTCAGGACAGACTCTGAGTCAAGCAACACTAAACAGCATTTATCTTTACATTACATCAGCATTACTGAAGTTTTCAAATACTCTTCATCCAAGAGGGATTTCAACACAAAATAACTTTTTAAAGAAACACAAAGTTTAAGAAAATGCCATAAAAAGCAGAACAGGAGGCATGGCGCAAAGAAGAACTCTCTGGTTGGGAAATGTAGATTTCATGAAACCTTTTCCAGTGCTGTAACTCCCTGTGAGATCACACTTTGTGTGGAGAGCTACTATGAACTGCATTAATTTCAGACAAATGCTCAAGATGCACCATATGTTAAGTGCACTCTTCATCATACTGCACCTACAGACTTCAATAAAAACATCTAGAACATGGAAAGTAGGTCAAATGTAAGCAACTGAAAGAGGTAAATAATCGACTCTATACACTTATTAATCATGTCATAATCACGTTGATAATAATATCAATGCATTTCTCCTTAAACATATTCCTAACAGAAAAGGCATCAGTCAAACAGATTTCCTTCATAAAGTTGGTCCAGTTTCACATCCATGACACCCTATAAAGATGTCTAGGCCAGAAATACGGACTATGCACCTACCAATTATGCTGTATCTGCTCTTGAGATAGAGAGGCTTTCACTGTAGCTTCAAGTGCACGTTAAATTGGTATAAAAACAGGTAATGAAGAGGCTCCCCTAATCCAGGTACTCCTGCTCACCCCACCCTTGTGCTGCTAGCATTTTTGTGGGTATGTGGTGAACTAAGCAATTATCTTATCCAAGTCAAAACACAGTCCCCTTCACCAATTTTTTTTTTCTTTTTTAAAATACAAACCCCATCCCAGACCCAGTTTACCATAGGGTTAACCCTAATGGGGGATCACCCCTTTCGTTACCAGTGCCATCTTCTGCCTGCTTGAAGTGCACAGAAAATGTCAGTCTCAGACACACAAAATCTCTAAACTGAGACCTTTTGTGAACATTCCTTTGAGTCAGAAAACGAGAGCATGGTTAAGAGAACAAACCACACAGCAGCACTCCTGACAAGCTGCTCATCTTGTTACAGATACCGATACTTCTCTGGGCATGGGAAGGCACTCCATTTCACTCCCTCCACTACCCTGCAAACAAGACATATTGCTATCAACCACATCCTAAACTTTTCACCTCTTGGGTTAGCATCACAATCTGGTTTAGCTGCAAGTTTTGACTAGTCTTTAGAGTCACCTGTTAGATCATCTGGTAAACCAAATCACCAATACCCAATTACACAGTGAATTCAAAACAATAAATAAATAAAAACTAGAGTACATTAGTGGTGGATGTACTAGCTTGGTAGTGATCAGATGAAGAAATTAAATGCCGTGGCCAAAACTGTGAAAGAAACCACACTCATAAAACAACGTATGTTTTTTCAGTTATAGCAGACAGCATGACAGACAGAAAAACCACACTTCTATGCCTGGTTGGGTTTTTTTTTGTTTTAATGGATCTCTGGCTTTTTGCCATGGACTAATTCTACGGTTTACCAAAATGCAGTTTCTGGGTTTGTTAATTTCATTTTCAGTTTGCTAGGTCTGTAATCTTGCCACCCTTTTAATCAAACAGGTTTCAGGCATGCATTTATATGAAAAATACTCATTCAAATCCTAACATTTTTACCCACAAAAATACAGAGGTTGTACCAATTTTGGTTTATGAGAACCTGTTTTGCACAAACTATTCTAATTATTCCTTTTAATAACAGCTTTCCATGACAATTAGAGACTTAGTTGTGCTATTCTGCATTAGAAATCTGCCAGACTACAAGAAACCTTAAAATCACTACATACTGACTGTTTGCAAACCTGTTTGTGTATAATCACTATCTGTTTTTCACAAAGACAACAGAAAAAGCCAGGAGGGGAAAGAAGAGAAATAGGTTTGATGACTAGTGGATAGTTCAGACTGTGTTTTCTTTGTGTGACCTTCACTGAAGATAAAAGAATAAGTTAGAAAACATTAACCTTTAATATAAAGGAAAGGGAGTTCAAAATGACTAATTCTTTATTGAAATAAGTCAGTTTTCACTATGGTAACATACCATGTTGTGTAGGTGAAAGCAAAGAGAAGTGAGAAAAAAGTTTATTTTTTAACAATCACCAACAAGGGATACAGTGACTTTAACACACAAGCGTAACTTCAACTTATGAACACAAAACTGAAGTGGCCTTAAATTAGCTGCAGAACTGCCCAAGAAGCTGGAGAAATACTCTGCAGAGTAAAACCTTCCTGACTCCTCAGTTAGCAGGACCTGAGCGAGCCTGTTCAACAGTGGTTAAAGCACACCTGCGAGTACTTCAGTCATACTCTTGAATGCCATCCACGTGCACCAAAAAGCACTTTACCTTAACTCTGTACCTGTAAACACAGTTTTAAAAATAAATGCCATTTTCTGCCAATGCAGCCCAAAGCAATACAAAATTACTCTCAATATCCACTGCAGAACCTGTGTAGAGCTCATTTGATATGGTTGTAAATTAGGCTTTCTCCAGCTCTACTGACTAAACAAGACTGTACACAGAGATGTTACAGTCTTGCTAAATTCACAACTGTTCTGCCTCCAAAATTGGCACCCTTCTGAGGAAGGGTAACCAAGAAAGGTAGCAGCAAAGTGATGTTCAGATAGAGAAAGTGACCTACTTCACCATCTAAATCCCAGTGCTTCACCAAAGTGGAAAATTACAGCAGTGTTTCAGTGGAGAGCACGAGATACCAAACCTTTCTCCTACATTATGCTGAAGACAGTCCTCAGACTAGTATTTCTTTCCCAAAGTCCAACTTGCATTTATGCTCAAAACTACATTTACAGCTTCTCACATGTGTGGGGTATTCGTATGCTGAGGAGTGAAGACTCAACCAAAGCTGGGATCCTCACTGTTGAATACTAAGCTGGTTTGCCTAATCTGAAAACTCACATTGTCATTATCTTCCTTCAACCTCTGCAACAAATAAATCAGGAAAGAGCCTTGTACAGATTCACTGTCTAATGGGCAGGTAGAAATCCAAATGAGGTTAAAAAGAGACTGGGAAACTAGCTACTTGAGATCTACACCAAGAGCCTACCTCACATTAATTCTGTATAGAACCAGGAGGCACAGAAAGGTTTAACAAACCTTGTATTTTCCCTAACTTTAAAATGTAATTGCTTGTACCAGAAAATCAAGATTCCACTTGCTGCAACCACTGCACGTATAGCAACAAGTCCCACCCCTCGCATTTGCCAGGCATGCAGGAAGAAGGCAGGGACCCACTACCACAAGGTAAGAAAGTTTCAGTTTTCCCCAAAATATCCTACCCAGGAAAAAAAGTAGTATTATCCCATTTTCCAGATGGAGAACAGATGCTGAGAAGATAGATTACCAAGGGCAAACCTCCTGAATACAAATCAAAGTATTGACCGCATTACCTGCTGAAAGGTACATCACTGGAGCACACTAATTGCAGCTGGGATTGGAAAGACAGAAGAACTCACATGGGAGGCAAAATGAGGACAAAACTGTCTTGGGAAAGAGCACCCCATCCCAGCATCTTACAATCTAGAGAGATAAACACAGCCATTTCTAAGTGACTCCCACGTAATAATATCTCACCTCCCATTTCTTAACATACTGCTTTTCAAAAACTCCTCTGCGGTAAGGGTTATGCTTCAGGAAACAGTATATATACTTCCCAGACAGAGAACTGAAGCAGTGAATGCCAGAGGTAAAGTCTCCAGAAGGTACGTAATGGGATTTTTAAAAATGCCTAAACAGACTAGACGTGTAATTCAGGCAGAAAGTCAGCAACAGACAAATGATCAAGATTTTCAAGAATTCCTAAGCACAGGAAGAGCACCTGCCCATACCTAGATACATAAACGTACCTTTGCATCTTAAAAAAAAAAAGGCACATCAAACATAAAAGCTGGAGCACCACAAGAATTTAGGCATGAAAATCCCAAACTACAATCTTCACTCTCTTGCCTCCTCACTCAGGAATGACACAGTGCTGAAGTCACCAGAAGTGCATAAGGGTCTCGATCTCCAGCACTGAAGCTCCCCATCAACTCTGCTGAGTCCCCTTTCAGACATGTTCAGGAAAGTCTTTGGCTCAACAAGACCAAGCTCTTTGGCATCCAGCTCACAAACTAAGCCTTGTAAATACCCTCCCCCTGCAACTCCCCCAGCTCAATGCTTCTCCACCCACATCCCCGAGGGAGCTGAGAACCACTGCCAGAATTATTCCCACATAAAATACAGCAGCAGCATGTTAAAAACAAAATAAAACAAAAAAAGGTGGAGAACAGGTAGACTTTTATGTAACAGCCTAGTGGTTAAAGAGTGTAATCAGAGCATTATATACATGACTTTAATTCTTTCTTCACTTCTCCTTCTTACCTACTAAGAGAACACCCTGTCTAATTGGCTTCTGTGAACTCTGGAAAGGAAATACTCCCAATTCTTTCACTGAAGAAGGAAAGTCCCTTTTCCAGATCCTGCTCAGAATCATCATACATGAAAAATCACCAAGGGCTAAAACACGTAAATAGAGGCAGGGACTGGAACCCAGCGCAACTCCTTCCAGCTGGACAGAGTCTTTCCAGGGCGACAGCACAGCATGCATCTCTCCTCTTTCAGCTCTACTGAAGCATTAAGGATCTCATGCAGACCCGACAGCTTTCTGCTGGGTATCCCGGTCATTCTCCTGGGACAGAAGAAACGTGGGTCTCACTAGTAGACAGAAAAGTAGCTGAACTAAGATGAACTAAGAGTGTTGCCTTCTTCAGCTTTAAAATAAAGTTTAGGTGCCACTTTTCAAAAAGTGATTCTGAGACTGCCAAGCCAAGGCATGTCCTGACAGCACTAACTTCAGTGTCTCAGCCCTCAAGCAGTGAGAGATTTAAGACACACCCGTGACCTCAACATTTCCCTATGAGCTACCCATACATGCTGGTACATGCTGGTTTCTTTGGCTCCGTGCTGAATCACTTTACTCACCCCACACACCGCAAACATCGCTCTGACCTCATTCAGCTGGCCCTGCACCCTGGTGGTACAAAAGCAGTTGCAGCATCACTCCCACCTCACTGCAGTGGTCAAAGCAGCTTGTCTTGAGGTCTCACAGGAAGCCCTTGACAGCACAGTCCAGAAACTTGCACCTGGATCCTCTCAAGTCCCAGACCCTGTCAGCTGCATCTCATCCACCTGGGAGCTTTCTGCTTTGCTTCACATTAATACAGAGAGGCATTGCCTGTATCTACAGATTTTTCAGGCTCTTCAGGTTCTGTCGCAGGCTTAAACAAACTCATGACCCTTAATACAGTACATACTTACAGCGGCATTCTTCTTTGAAAATGTGTAAACTAAGATTATCCCAGGATTCTTCGCACCCACACAGAAAGACTTGTTAAAAACCAATGCTGTAGAAGAAATACATACCTGAGATCCAGGCAGAAAACAGAGTTAAGTAAATAGCAACTAAATAAAGGACAAAATAACATAATTTCATACATTCACAAGGCCTATATGTCCATTTGGCTGAAGGCATATTTGAAAAAAAATGTTACATATGCAAAGAAGCTGGCTGTTTGTATCTGCAAAGGAAAGTCTCATGTCTTTCTACAGAGGTAGGTTTTGAAAGTGTGTAATAGCAAGGCTGCTAATGGCAGTTTGAAAATCATCTTGTATACATGTTTGAAAACTCGTCTTCAAGCAGAAACCTACAACCTCAGGAAAAAACCACCCCCATATGGATGCTTGTACAATCTTGTGGTGCTGTTGCTCCTTCCATCTCTATCTACATGATCAAACCAAAGAACAAGTCACCCTCAGTCAAATGTGGTTTTAGAAAAAACATCACAAACAAACCATTCCCCAGAAATTTCCAGGATGCCACAGGCACAGAATTGTAAGACAACTTCTTATGCTGCCAGCAAGTGAAACAGGATGCATGTTTTGGTGTCACCAGTTTGTAGGAATAAACTAGGGAACATTGTGAGGGGGAAGAGAACTAAGTGTCTTGTAGAGATTCATGGAAAATGTCCTTCTCCTCATGTCATCCACGTTATATACATGTTATTAGCTTTGTTTTCCTTAACAGCCATCTCTAGAAGCACATGGAAGTAGAGAGATGCAAAAGAAGCAGGAAGTCACTCCTAAATAAATTAAACCAAGAGCTTATATGCAAGAGTAACACCTCCCACATATGGACAAATACATAACAAGTAACTCTTGACATAAAATGTCCTTTGATGTTTGCAGAAGTCAGTGTCTCTTCCACCGAAAATGTTTTAGAGCAACAAATAAGCAAGAATCTCATCAATGCTTGGATTTTGTTGTTGTTGTAGTTGTTGTTTAGGACAAGACTGAGAAAGAAAACATACAGTTTGTCCCCAGAAATTAGGAAGTATTGACAAAAATCGTAAATAAGCAACATGCTCAGACTGCAACAACTTTCTGCAATTAGGACAGAAAGCCTACCAGTTAAATTGAGTATAAGAATACACAATCTATCCTTTGTTAACACGCTGACACAAACATACGGGGTGTATTTTATGCACAAAGTCTTTCCAATCTTCTTGTGTTATTCAAACACTATGGACTGATATTTTAAGAAGAGGCACCTACTTTGTATCTAGTCACATGCTTTATAAAATTACAGAAAGCAGACAGTAGTGGTGTTGTAGCTGACTCTCTTTTACACATCAGCACAGTGCCATCTTTCAAAGGGGGCACTGTGAAAGTGGATGGTTGTCATACAGAGTGAATGGTACTGCAGGGAAATAGGAGACGTGAGAAGAAAACCAACTAATGAGCTTCCCCCAATCATTCCTTGTTCTCCGCCTCCTCCCTCAAACCAAAAATCTAGCATAAGCACTTTGGCCAGCTTTGACATTATTCCCTTTGTTTTCCTTCTCCAAATGTTATCACCAGCCCCCATTATTTCCAACTTTTATCTCCAAATACAATTAACAGAGTAGCAGGCAGAAGGACAACTCAAGCATCTCTAGTGTTATCTCTTCGTAACCTTTGGGGCATAAGAACAAAGGAAAACCCACAGCAGTTAAGGCACTGCTGGACCTTGTTACCCAGTGAACACAGGTTTGGAAGAAGTCTTCTTCCCTCCACAGCAAATACATATTCATTCAATATTCTGTGATTCTCTAGAGCCTCTCATCTAATAATGGACATTGACAAATTAAATCTTAGATCACTCCCCAACATGTAAATATCATCACCATTTCAGAGAGGGAGACACAGGCACAGAAATCTTAAAAGACTTTCACAAAGTGCTGCAGAGCATGAGCTCACAGTCAGAAGAACCACAACTGATAATTTGTCACATGCTTTAAATTTAAGATGGCCTGTTCTCCAGATCCAAGGCAGTCAGGCCCCTAACTGCAGGTATCCAGAGCAGGGAACAGAACAGATATCAACACTGACTTTTCTCTGCAGACCCATGGTGGTTCATGAAGGGTGAGTACTGTACTCAGAACCCCTCATCCCACAGCCACCATAAAAATCCAGTGGAGCCCCACATCCCTTTCAAAGTCAAAACCACGACATAGTTTGCCTCAACTGCTGGATTCAAATGCCCACTTGGAGTCCATGATGCCACTGGCTACCTGGCTGTCAAGCAGATAGATAGTAGCTTGTCCATCTCAAACCCAACATAGGATCTCCCAAGACAGACACCACCAAGCTACTGACAGAAACCCGGCCCTGCACAGCTCTCGATGAAGTGGCTTTCATGAAAACACATGAACAAGCATTGACAGGTCCAAGTGTGCACCCTTCCCCAAGCCTTAGCTAGGCTGCACTACAGTTATTTTGTCTCCCTTGCATTTATTAATAGGAAAGCTTAATAGGAAAACAACACTTGAGTTTTCAAAATGAAGTCCAGAAGTGTTTCAGCTATAAGGCATGGCTGAAAACTTTATTCATCCCTGCAAAAGGTTAGAAATGGGAAAAAGTGCTTGTCTAAGACAAAAACTTTCCTCAACGATTGCCCCACTTTCCCCATGGTTTTAAAAGGTAAAATTTGAATGAAATGCTAAACAGGAGTAATTGGTTGACCACCAAACAGAAGTTACTGAGATAGACAGGTGAACCGGATATCCAAATATTTTAATGTGGAAGCCCTCAGTTAGCTATCTGCATTATAAAGAATGAGCAAAATTGAAGTTCCACTTCTCCTGACAAGAAGCAGAGACACGAGAAGGAAAACAGGTGATCAAAATGCCTTTTTCTTCCGCAACCACCAGCGAAAAACTCACTCCAATTTGCCTTATGATTAATTTTAAATAATGTTGTCATGTTAATGTGGTAAATGATGGCATCAGCCACTGAGCAACTGTCAAGAACATCCTGCAATCCAGACTTTCCAAACACTGAGGTCCATGCACCATGTGCAAGCTTCCTCCCAGCCGCTGCAAGAGGGAACCCAAAGATCACACCACCGTGCCAGCTGAGTGGGCTTCAGGTTACCTCCTCTTCGCTCATCCTCTGCTGAGCCTGTCATTGTAACCCCATGGATACTCTATAATGAGTTTTGAGGAAGTTCTCTGCACCTTGAGGACACAACAGACTCAGGCTAGGCCTTTCAGCTGTTGTTCTTGGGTTTTAAATTGTCAGTGTTAAATTTCAATAGCATTTGCTGCCATTGCCTATAGGTACCACAATGTTTTATTAAGTATTTGCAGAGAATATGTGTTAGCCCTGCTGTGTTTTGATTTGTTGATTTTGTGTTCAAAGTCGGAAGAGACAAGGGGAAAGGGGCCCCTTCGCTTTCCAAAGTACTGTTCTGCCATCATCCATATCACTGGCTACACCCATAACTGAAACCCAGGTGATGTCTTAGCAGCAACCTCATCATGCCCTCTATATAGTGCTACTCCATCACCGGCTACTCAGTCCTAGGGCAATCACTTCTCTCTGGGGTAAGCCAGGACGGAGTCAGAGAGGGGTTTTCACATTTGCAAATTCTCCAAACAACTGAGACACTAAGAGAAGCCATGCGCATAAGCAGACAGAGTAAATATGAGATAAGTTTATTGTGTTTAAGATGGAGAAAAGCACAGCATTTTTAAAAATTAAATGCTCTCAGTGATCATACACAACATCTGCACAGTACACAACATGACACATGCCAAACAAAATCTAGTGGCAGGATCTATTGTTATGCAGTCTTTATAGCATGAAGGGGACAGACTTTGACTTCTGCTCAGCTGTGAGATGCTCTGCTGAGGTTTTTAAACAAACACAAGAAAAAACAAAAGTACACGTTCTCATTGCCAGTGTTCCACATCCCAAACATAACACGTTTTTCTCCTTTGAAGAAGTTGAATCTCGTACAGCAAATGCCAGAAACCTCTGGCAGCATAAGACCCTGCGGAGAAACCATTTAAGTAGAGCAAAAGAGAGAGGCCAAGTTAGAAGACCTCCACTCAAAACTATGTCCTGTGTTCCCTTGCCTTCTAATACAGAAAGGGGAATCGCTACCAGCATATCTGTGCCATTTTATGACACACAGTCCACAAAAACTTAACAAGCAATTCCAGAAAGAATATGTATATATTTTTTAATTTGGTATTATTTTTTCTTTCAAGAGCACACCTCATACGTTTTCTGAGAATCGGAAATTATTACAAAAGTTGCCAGCTATATCTCATACCCAGCTCCCTTAACTTTATCATGAATTTTGGAACATTTCACTCCTTACTTGTGAAAAACGATTATGGAGGAATACTGGAGGAAAAACTGAGAAGCATGAGCCAAGTGCAGTTTGACAGCTTAAAATTAGAAGGGAAATAAAAAGAACCTTAAATTTATTTTTATCTCATGATTAATTTTAAGCCAATTTCATGATTTTCTGGGGACTGGCATGATTTAACATTTGGAATTGGCAATACAGCATACCATACAAATACATAACCATAAAGAGACCAATTCAAGTTTACTGTGGGGACTATAACTTTGACTTGCCTGACATTTGCACATTTAAACACCTTAGCCATAACACCACAGTGTTCAATACTGGAGCATTACGTACCTGTCCCAGGCTAGGAAAAATGATTTCTTATGCCTAAATCCTATCCACGCAGGCAAAAAAGCACTATTTAGAGTTCTGTTTACTATTTGTGACATATTTCAGTTATATTTAAAAAACATTATTAAAAAAAAAAGTTATGGACACCTGCTTTTGACATTGTGTCAAAACACTTGCTGCTACACAGAACTACAGGGTTTGTACCACCACTATGATAAACAATATCAAGGGAAAAAAATTTACATAAGTAGTACTCAAGGTACCAGTGGAATTGTAAAAATATAAAAAAGACAAAACCTGTAAAAATATGCAGATAAACAGAGAGACAAATAGGTATTCTTAAAAACCACTTCATATTTTTGTATTTTAAAACAAAGATTCATTTTTAATTCGGACATTCAGTTTATTTCATAGAATAGTGTTTCTTGAGTATAGATAAGTTTGGCTTCAAGTATATTGTCATCTGTTAGTTAATGCAAGCATTGGTTTATACATCCTGTTTGTTCTTTGTTCTGTTCCTGCTATGCCTTGTGGCTAAATAGGTTTTCTGAGAGTCAGTGGCAACAGATGTGCTCAGTCTGCAGACAGGAAAAGAAGTGACTCCTGTAACAGCTATAATCACACTGTTCACAAACTGACCCACGTCTGTGATAAACCAGCTCTCTACTACATTCACAAACAGTACATCACATCTTCTCATTAAAAAACTAATATAACACAAGACCAAATTGATAACTACTAATTCTCAATGTTTGACAGCCTTGGTGTTAAGAGTCACAAAACCCGTTTCCCAGCTTTAATGCACAAAATCCATGGTATATACTGAGATTGCCCTGTGTGAGCACCCTCTTCACTTTTCGTAACATAAACCAAAATCAGAATCCCTGCCTCGAGGAGCTTACAATGGCAATAATTTCACATGCCTGAATCCTTATGTTTAATGTTATTTCAGTTGCTGAGCCAAGCAGCCAAACATTTTCAATCCAGATTTACAATCGCTTCCGCAGCCTTAATTCTACTTTCATAATGTCTATTTTGTGCACTGAAAGAGGTCCTCTAGGAAAACTGGTAATGAGATCAGCAAGTGTATAACTAAAACCAGCACCATGATGCACATACACAATGGGGCAGGATCAAGCTTACACAAACACTGTAAAGCTTGGGCATCCCAGCATCCCGATACCTCACTTTGAAACCTATCTGCTAATTAATGGTATTTTCCCTGTGCTGAAAGACCTTGGCACTTCTTTTTTGCCTCCAGAACGAAGGCAAATCTCACCGCACAAAATGGTGCAAAAGTTCTTACATACAAAATGGTGACACAGCTTCCCTCTCCTGGCAGGTAGTAAAATTCAAGTGCTCTGCAGGAGCCTTATGCAGCAGCCCTATTTCCAGCTGTGCTGGCTGACCCAGAGAGCCAGCAGAGTGGAGGGCTCTGCTGCTGATCAGGGCCCACAGCACCTCTCCCCCTCTGCCTTCCCTCACCCTCTGCCCAAAAGGGGCTGGGGGTTCTCACCAGAATGGTGTCCCTTACTGCAAACAGCAAAGGTGATGGAGTTTCTGGAATTAAAAAAAGGGAAAAAAAACAACCAAACAAAAAAAAAACAACTGCAAGAATTTTTTTATAGGGGAAGGTGTTGGGCAACCCTAACCACAGGGTCACCTCTGGTCCCCTCTGTAATTACAAGTGGGCCCATAAACTAACACAGTTGGTGAGGCAGCATCATGGCAATTAGCATCTTTCAAAGACAGCAAAATGCTTTTATGTTTAAGCACGGTAGAGCACAGCCTTTTGCCAGTAAAAACAGAGCATATGTCTTAATTTAAAAGTTTGCTCAGCATGTTTTGTGCTACTTCCTGCGTCTTAAGCATCTGTCTGAATTGCCAAAACAAGTGACGGAAAATGACACTTTCTTTTGCTTATGAACAGCAAAACCAGGGTGAAAGGGAAGTTCTCATCCTCATGCATCTTACTCTGCAGTTCCGAGGGGAAAAGGTTAGTTCAACAGTAACTCAGGGGGAAGCAGCAACAACAAACTTCCTGGTAATTGACAGGACCTCATCACAGAAAGGCTGTCTTAACATCTATATCATGAGGAAAAGAAAGCACAGAATCTTGTTTCAGAACTTAGCAGCTATTACCAAGTAAAAGGTTTCTGGTTTAACTGCAGAATAATACATTTTCTAACTTCTCATAAGCTTCTAAGCTTTTCTGCTGGCTTCGGAGGCTAAATAACCTGAAACTGGGACAAACAAGCCTCGGTTGTCAAACTGATTTGACAGCCTATTTCTTACATTTTGCGACTTTGATGGAAAAGCCACTTGTTTTTCTCTTCCTCCTTAATAGTCCTGTGTGAGCTACAAAATTTCACTTCTAATCTCTCTCATTTTGAAGTTTTTCAGTTCAGTTCTGACTACTCACTGCCTGTATCTCTATTAAATCTTTCCTACTGTTTATAATGGAGAGCAGATTCAACTGGCATAATTTTAGCTGGCTCTCCAGCTATTCTTTAAATGGAAGACAATATACACTCAGCTACTGAATGTGTTAAAAAAAAAAAACGTGCACACAAATGCACACACATTCACGCCAAGCCCAGACCATTGCCAAAAAAAAAAAAAAAAAAGGAAAAAAAGAGTATTTTTCTGTTACACAGGTAGCATATATACAAACCACTTCTCTGTGATATATGCGGTTTATGGCCATGAAGATGAAAAACGGTCAAAACTCTGCCTTAAATTAAACAAATTGATTCCCATCTTTACCCCTTTACCAAAATAATTTACTAAGGCTTAGGAAGCAAGCAGACTCAAGGCTGGGATGTCATACAGCCCATATATTAACTCAGTCAGCAATAAATCTCCCCTTACTCTCCATACTACTTTCTTAAATAGCTCACTATAAAGCCCCAACCTAATTAAAAACAGCTTTCTCGGCAACAGTGGCCTTGATTTCACTTATTTACACATTAACTGCAGCCTCCGTTTGGCCAATCCAGTCTATTCCCTGTACCACGCAGGGCCTTTTATCTGCCCTGGACAGCATTTTCTCCAGCAGATGAAGTAGATGCCGATTGATTTGCTGTCGAGCATGGTAAATTAATAGCAACAAATTGCTGAGGGCCCCATCTCGCTGCTCCACCATGCTTCGGCAGTTTTGCTTTATTTGCTCCATGATGGGCAGCAGTCAGGCCTCTTCAAGTCAATTTCTTCTTAACAACCTGCAATACTTTTCAATGGTGAAAATAGAGCCGTTCCTTGTAAGTCAGAAATCAATATCCTATTGCCCTTAGAAAATGCTAAACAAGCAGTATTGGCAATCCACTTGGTACTAGAGGGTATCAGATATAATGCAAATCCATACTGCTTCCCTCCTCATAGTTATTACAGTTTGCTAAAAGGTTCCTAATGCCATTTATCATCATTTACCATCAACTACTGCAGCTATGATTATGATATCCTATCAGCTAGCAGAGCCCTTTCATTTCTATCCAATTAATATTTTAGCAGCACTCAAATGGTTGTTGCCCAAGTCTTGTAATAAAATTTACATGGATTGGACTGAATTTTATTTTTTTTACTGTGATCTTAAAAAGTCATTTATTTTTTAAAACCCAGCTTCTTAAAAGACCTGAATTTTCTTTCAAAAATGCTGAAATCCAATATTCTAGCATGTGAATTAGTTCAAAGACAGAGGTCTAACCAAAAACAGTGACTCAGAATTTACATATTGCCACCGCCAAAAAGCATAATTGAAGTAAAAAGTGAATTTTGTATCCTATTTATGCTTCCCATCAGTCCCACTCACAAATATCTGTTACTTGTAGCCAAATACAGACACTTATTTTAAGCGATAATTACAATTCTGAATTAAAACCTTCAGCAAGCATGTTTGATTACAGCAATTTAAATAAACTGTTTACGATAACATTAAAAGTCTAATTTCAGAAATTAAACCAAATGACCACCACCACCAAGTAGCAACAGTATATTAGAAACAGAGCCGCACGTCAACTACTCATTCATAAACTATCAGTTGAGCCTCTTAAAAACAAATGTTAAAAATGCAACATAGTAAGAAATGGGCATCTTCAGACCACACTCAAATGTTCCTATTTCTGTTAATATTGAAATTTAAAACTGTAGGGAAGTATCTGTTCATACTGTGACCCAAAAACCCCCAACTCCGTGCTTTTTTGGAATATGTCTATTTTGAAGCTCTATTGATCCTAGTACAGAATGTCAAAAATTAGCTTAGTATTTTAGGCTATAACGCCACATGTCACAACACACCCCATACTTGTCTTTAAAAAAAAATACAAATGACTAATTCTACCAGTCTAATGCTATTTACTCAGTTACCAAAATTTAAATTAATTATGTTCTCAAACATAATTGTTAAAAATTGGCAACATTATGCAGGCTTAATTAAGATTAAATCCAATTTACTAAATGTACTTTAATTGGTACTAATTACATTAGCTTTCCTTTCAGAATGACAAATTCCCCATAGGTTTCACTTTAATAGTCTTCTATCAAAATCAACACAGGATGACTGATGATGAGCATCACACAAGGGGTGGGAAAAGAGATGCTCTTCCCCCCTCTCCCCCCCCACCCCCAACACACAGGCACACTCACTACCACTGCTCTCTGCACGTTTATCCTTTTATCAATTTGCTAAGTCACAGAGTCATGACTCCATCACAGCCATCATTTTCTGTTCCAGTGAAAAATTTCTCTAAAAATAAATACTCTGTGGCTGGGAGCAGCCAAGAAGAACAGAAGCTTTAACAGAAAAATACACAAAGGTTTCAAATATCAGGGCCACCAATTACTAGGGTACTTCCAAGGACTCCAGGGAGTCCTGCTCTTGAACCCTTTGAGACGCAAATCTAATAAGTGAATAAGACTAACCTGATCTTGAGAACTAGGCCCAATTATGCCGAAGGGCAACTTCACTGCATTATTGCCTGCTTTCCATTACAAGGGCATCCAGCAAGTACATCTGGAAAAGAACCTGAGAGGAACCAAGGCTGTCTGCCCAGAAAAACAAATAAAGACAGATATGCCTCTGTGCTAAAGTGAAAAAAAGAAAGAAAATATAATAAGTAGGTGGTTTGCAGGGCTGTCTGTATTTCATAATGTGATAAACTGCCCTCAGGATTTTTGGTATGATTGAATTTAGAAATGGGGGGGGAGGGGGAGGGGGGGGGGGGGAAGTGAAGGGGAAAAAAAAAAAAAAAAAAAAAAAAAAAAAAGAGGTGAATCACTCAATTCCAGCCAAGTAAAAATTCAAAGATGTGAGAGGAAGACAAGGGAATTTAAGGCGGAAGACTAAAAAAGCTTCACACACGGTAAATGAAGCAATCAACGCTATCTATGTAATATACCAGATTAGACCCTAACACTGTGATTATAAAGACGGGAAATATTTTGCAGTTCCTGAAGCAAGAGGAGAAAGGAAAAAAACCCAAAATGCTGTGACAATAGAAGGGGAGACATGAGAGATATGAAATTGATATCAGATTTAAGAATGATAACAACCAAGTTTCTTAGCCACAGCTAATTTGAATCAACATCTGACAAAATGTTTTGCATGAGAGTACAATACTTAAACTAGTAATTTGAACAGACTGAACAGTAATGGCAAAAGGTGGTTAATTAAAACCCAGTCCTTTCTAATCCTCACACTTAGTTGTAACTAAGTATTTAATTTCTCCTGAATATCACTGACAACTGCATCCCCGTAACTGTATAAAATTTCTGAAGTGAAGCATTTAGAAATTAAAAGTTAAAAGGGCTTTCGCTGTGAGTTCCCCCCTTCCCCGCCCCCAGCTTAAAACAATTTAATTACACATTGCACTTCCAAGCTGATTTTGTCACACAGAATTTTGTGGAGTCAGTGTAAGTTTTTATAGCTAATTGCTGTAAAAACAGGGTACCTCGAAATATAAACAAGTTTGACTGCAGTGCTTGCTTTCAAACGCCTGTAAGAATATGCTACGTAGGTGGCCTGTAAGGACTCCAGTCTTTGTGAACTGTTTCTGTATATACTACTTTACTGCTTGAAGGATTTTCTTTGGTTTGTTTTTTTTGTTGTTGTTGTTGGTTTTTTTTCAAATGGGACATGAAACAATCCGGCTATTCATTTGAGAATAGACCCAACACCTCTGAGAGTCAACGATCAGTCTTTCCACCAGCATCCGCAACCTCAATCAGCTCCAGAGAGCTATTACATACATACAATATGATCAGCTGCAATCACAGCCTTTTCCTCTCAACCGTTTGTCAAATGCGCTTGTTGAGTCTTCACGGTATCTGTGAGGAGGACATCCAAATTCAACAGGTCTATGTCTATGTCCATAACATAACACATACGTACAAGGTCCCATAAATTCACAGCTGTGGATACAAAACGCTTTGAGGCAGGGCAGGAAATCTCACCATCATCGTATTTGTATGCCATCTAGCGCAAATGACCCTAATCAGTACTGTGGCACTGGGATGCTAATGGAATATAAAATATAATAAATAATAAATAACACGAACAAACATTTGACTTGTATGTCTGCTCTCAACAAGATAAAGAAATCCTATTTCCACAACCCAGAGAAGTTCCAAATCCCTGACTTTGAACAGAAGTGCGTACAAACAAATTTTCAGATGGTCTCTCTTCTCCCATCCAATCATTTCTTTTTTTCTGCAGTTTACACTCCCCAGCAACGCTGGCGAATTGCTCAGCCATTTGCTAAAATGAGTTGTCAGTATTAAACTTCACTATATAAAAAGTTCCCTCACTGGAAAAGAGGTCAGATGTTTAATTCATTCTCCTCTAGAGAAGGTTAAAAACACACATTACTGAGTAAGAAACCCTGATTTACACTACCATGCTCCATCTGACTAATCTCCTGATAATCTTGGCCTAAGTGCTAGACTTCAAGGCACAAAACCGAGCATGCTAACATCCTTGTAGAAAGCTCATTTATTCTTTCGTGTTTGAGATGCTAAGACACTGGTTTTGGACAAAGGTCCATGTAAGCAGCCTGAGGGATAGCTCCAGCTTAAATCAGTCCAGGTTAACTGAAGAGAACAGTCTTTTCCACACACAAATACAAATCCCTCGACACCTAGTATGCATTTGTGATGTACCTATCATCCCAAAAAGTAAACACCGAAGGTTTGAGGTCAGACAGATCTGAAAGTACAACCCACAACCCCACATACACCTTCCCCGTGCAGTATAGGACCGCTTGCATGTGCAGAGATTGCATGTGGGAAGTCAAACAAATAATGCGCAACTGGTAGCCAAGACCATAACCTACACAGAGCCCATATACCATACACAAGATGGAAGTTTCAGGGCCAGATTAAGTACAAAAAAAATTTCCAGTGCACTCAAGCATGCAATTAAAGCAAGTCACACAGAATACACGTATGTTTTAAGACTGATGGGAGAAATTATAGAGTATTCTTACACAAAACAAATTATCTACCTACCTGTTTATGCATCTCTATATTCAGCCCGTAGGACATTTCGTAATACTAAGAAAGAAGAAAATGACTCTATTAGACCTTGCAATTGTGAGAACTATTCCAAAATTCACTTTGACTCAAACATCATCTGTACAAAGACATTCAGACCTAAAAACATTTCTTGGCCTTGAAGAGCTCCTGGAATTCAAAACAGCATTTCACAGCAACCTTTTTTTTTTTCTTTTTTGCTTTAGTTACATTGCTTCATGTCAAATATACAAAGAAAAGCCACAAAACAAGGAAAAAAACAGACAACAACAAAAAAAAAAAATCACGAAAAGTAATCACAACCAGACTTAAAGATTAGGAGCAGAAAAAAAGCCACACAGAAAATGCTTAAGATTTTATTCCCTAGCACACATAAAAGATGTCAAAAAAACACACGAAGTGCTTGAAGCCAGACACACATATAAATCAGCAATATCTAACAGACCGGTTATTCAATATTTTAAATCAAAAACACAAAAAAGCTGCAATTAAATTTCAGGGATGCAAAAAACGAAAAAGCATGGAAATTCAGAGCTAAAGCAAATACACCAATCTAAGTATGTCCTGTTGTGTCCGAGTACTGCCGTGAACTCAGTTCAGTGTGTAATGTTGTACCAAATAATCTCCAAGACTTAGGCATATCAGGCATGACAAAGACAACTGCGAGCCTTAACACTTGCTTGTCCTCTTGGTTAAGATTTTTTCAAGGTTATTTACTTTTTCTGTGAACACAAGAGCGTTATTTGTCAAGTACATACGGAAAACAGCTAATCCTTCATAGATGTACAAGAGAACAGATAGGAAGAGTTCCTCTGGAGTTATCATGATCCATCACGCAATTATGTATTTAGAGATGTCTTCCTGTGCATGTTATTTAACCAGGCAGACCACAACCACTGAGGAAATCCCTTTCACAGCTGAGATCCCTGCCATTCTGAATTTAGTGCAACAACAAACCAGCTGTCCAGGTTCTAGGAAGCAGGCTTTGGGTTTGTATGGACACATGTATAATTTTGGCTTACTCCCATCACAGAAAAAAATACTGCCCTGAACCGTTTTACGGAGATACGATCTTTGGGAGAAGTCCACGAAAGTGAAAACATCACCCCCAGGTACACTATGAAAGTTGTACATGGCTTTAAAGGGCTGATAAGTAATCTGCTAGCAATTGGAACGAATATTCCCAATTGCTTAAAAGGTTAAAAATCAGTTTTGTGCGGAAACTAACTGCTGCAAACAAGTTAAAAACCCCTGAAACTAAGGATTTATAGTGGAAGCACTAATGCAACCTCAACAACAGCAGCACTACTATAATCTTTCTGTTTGCCTCCAGCAATATGAATGTATTTCTGTCTCAGTATACTCCAAGCTAATAGACATTTTGAATTTGTTACGCAGCTTGCTTACCATGACATAATGTCGCTGCATCTCTGTCTTCTCACTGGCCAGTTTTTCACATTCTAGCTTTAAACTGTTCAAGACATAAAAAGGAAAAAGCATGGGTACTTCATAACACAAAACTGACATTATTTGGAGCACAGGTTACTCCCCTTTTCAAGCATTTCTCCAACATACAAATAGAAATGTGCATTCCAGCTCTTGCCTGGGAGTTCAGGGTGGGATTTGTACTTTTCCTTTTTCAAAAGATGCTGTGCAACATCCTCATCACCTAAGCGAACTCACACAGTACAGAGGATAGTATTTTTCTCAGAAAAACGAACACTGGTTCACAGAATCAGCACGCAGGGGCTCATACCTATGACACTTAAGCCTGAGAAGCCACTTACAAATCCATAATTTAGGTTTTCCAGTCTTTATTTAAAAGAGTTTTAGAAACACCTCTTGCTTTTGCTCAACCCACAGAGGAATCAAACACGTATCACCACCTCACGGAGCAAAAAGTTGCTGGATTATTTTTTTTTTTGCTGTTACCGATGACAGAATTGCAAGGAAAATACTGCAGGTAATTTAAGGAACACCGTGGTAAACATGAACACCTCCGCTGTTTTTTTTGGTTGTTTTCAGAAGCCCGCTAAGCAATTCTGCCAGAAGTCCCTTGTCACTTTGAGGACACGACGCTCTTCCACCTAAGAATAATGAAATAGCTCGCCGCCTCACTTCCAGGTTATCAGCACTTGACATGTCAATGAAAACGCGAGGGGGCCGAGCCAAGACAAGATGCATGTCCTGAGCGGCATTTTGAAGAATGGCAGAGGACGAGCCCAGCCAAACACATATTTTTCCATCAACCCCCACCCCAATCCACTCTCCCACCCCACCCCCCAAAAAAACCCAAAATAACAAACCAAACACAAACCGGAACGTGGGGAAAACAAGAAAATCCGTTCACACCGTTCGGCTCGGGTCCCTGTGAGCCCCCCGCCCCGAGGACCGGGAGCAGTCGCGGGGTGCGGAAGGGCCGGCGGAGCAGCGCCCGGCTGGGGGGGGTGGGTCCGCCCCGAGCCCGGGCTCCGCCGGGGGGTCCCGGCGTCCCCGCCCCGGGCAGCAGCGGTGGAAGGCGGAGAGAGGCGAGCCCGCGCGGGGCTCGGGAAAAGTAGGCAGCGTTACCTGTGGTACTGAGCCTGCAAAAACTGAAACTCCTCCTTAATCCGATCGCAGGACTCGGAAATGGTGAATTTAAAGGGCTGCGCTGGCTGGTGAGGAGCCTGCAAGCAAGCAACAGCGGGTCTTTTAATCGCCCCCTCTCGCCCGCCCGCGGCTTCCCCCGCCCGGCCACCACCCCCCTCGCTCTAGGGGCTCCGCGGAGGCGCAGCCCGCTGGACCCCCACCCACCTGGGGCCGGCGGCGCGACGCCCGAAGCGCCCCGGGGCCGCTGCCCCGACGGGGCCGCCGCGGGGGAAGGCGTCGCCCGCTCGGACTCCCTGCATCGACCACAGCCGCGGGACGCGGGGCGGACGCCGGGACCGCCGCGCACCGGGAGGGGGCAACTCGGCGGAGCCAACCCCGGCCCGGGGCGGCGGCGGCGGCGCGGCGGACAACAATAAGAAAATGGCTACAACTCCGCGGTGCCCGCGCCGGAGCGCTGCCCGCGGGGCCGCCGCCGCCACTCACCGGGTGCCGGGTCTGCGGGTACATCTTGCTCAGGTCGCGGATCATCCACGCCGCTTCGGGGGGCGCTGGCGGCCGGAGCGGCGGGGATCAGGGCTGCAGGCGCGGCGGCGGCGGGCAGGGACGCCCCGGCCCCGCCGCCCCGGGGCTGGCGGGGCACCGCCGGCAGCAGCGACGCGCGGCGGCGACGGCGGCGTCCGCGGCGCGCGGGGGCCGCTGCCACATCCCCCGGGGGCGGTCAGCGGGCGGCGCCGACCGGCTCTCCCGAGCGCCGCCGCTCCGCGGGCTCCGGCGGGCTGCTAGCCCCGTGCGGCGGCGGGCGAGGAGGAGGAGGAGGAGGAGGAGGAGGAGGAGGAGGAGGAGAATGAGGAGGAGGAGGAGGACGAGGAGGAGGAGAAGGAGGAGGAGGAGGAGGAGGGCGGGGAAAGCCCCTCCGCCGGCGCGCGCTCCGCCAGAGATCCCCGCCGGCAGTTTTCTCCCCTCCTGCAAACTTTTACTGCTGCCGGCGGCTCTCCCGGCGCCGAGCGGAGCGGGGCGCGAACGGGCGGGTGCCCCGCGCGGCGCTGCCGCCGCGGAGGAGCGGAGCGGTGCCCTTTTGTGTGGCGGGCTGGTCCTCGCTTCTACCGGCCGGACCGCATCTCCCCCGCTCGCGCTGCTTGGTCGCTCTTTTTTCGTTCTTTTCGGCTGTTTGGGGTTTTTTTTAATTAAAAAAAAAAAAAAAAAAAAAAAGGGGGAGAAAGATGAAGAAGAAGGTACGGTCCGAGCTGCTTTATTTACGTCTTTTGATTTTCTTTTTTTCCCTCCTCGCCTTTCGAAACTCCGGAGAAGTGGCGGCGGCGGCGCCGCGCGGAGCGGAGCGCCGTGCCCGGCTGAGCTGGGCCCGCCGCGCCGCTCTCGCCGCCCGCTCTGGCGCGGTGACTCCTTTGACCAAATTTAGCAGCGCTCGTCATTACCCTCCCGATACATATTCACGCCGCCGGAAGGCCGCCGCCCGCGGGGCGCGCTGGGAGCCGCAGTCTGCGCGGCGCTGCCCCCCCCGCCCGCGGCCGCGCCCGGGACTTCTCCTCCCGTCGGGCACTGCGGCGCCACCCGCCCCTCTCGCGCTCCCCTGCCACCGCCCCGCCTATGAAGGGCGTCGCCGACGACCAATCGGCGGCGGCCGCACGTTAATCGCCGTTCTGTATTAATGCCCATCATTTCGCCGCTGACAAATAGGCACATGGGCCCGGGGAGGGAGGAAAGGGGGGGTGGGCGGCCCCGGGCTCAGCCCCCACGTGGGGGCCTGACGCCACGCGGGGCCGTAGCCAATCAGGAGGCTCTCCCTGGCTCTCTGCTCCGGTTTGCCGGCCGCCCGAGGCGGAGCCTCGAGATCGCTGGCGTTCCGCGGCGCCGGCGTTCGAACAGGGGAAACATTTGTTCAGCCGTCAATCAAAGTAACGTGGGACGGTGTCGGCTGTCGCCGCCGCCGCCGCCGCTGCTCCCGCCGCCTCCTCCACGCGGGGCGGTGGAGCGGGGGGCTGCGGGGGGCTGTGGGGGGCGCCCGCCCCCGCCTCCCGCCCCGCCCGCGGCCCCCGCCGGCCGCCAGGGACGCGCGCTAATTACGGGGCAACGTCTGCTTAAAGAGACAGGCGCGGTGTGCCGATACCCCCGCCGGCCGCCGCCGGGCCCGCGTTCTCCGGCCCGTCGCGGGGCTCGTCGGAAGGAGCGGCGCTGCCCCCCGCGTTGCCTACCGTGAGGGACGGGCGATCCCCGAGAACGCCGCCGGGCCCCGCGGCGTGGCCTGGGCCGGCGGAGCGGGGACGCGTTGTAGTCGCTGAACGCGGGGCGCTTCAAGGCTGTTTTTTTCCGGCTGGCTTCATGTAAAGGACTCAGCCCTTACTTTGGGAATCGGTTGTAGCGAGAGGGTGTTAGCTACTCGCAAGAGTAAGGCTTATAGACCTGACCTTTAAGTGATACATTGTAAAGGTACGCTGACATTCGGCGGGGCACTTTCTGCCGGCGTCGGGTGGGAGGAGGGCGGCTGGTCCCGAGCGCCCGGTTTGGGAAGGTTCAGTAAGCGCACCTGGGAATTCCCTGTGGAGAGGAAGGGACGGGTAACTCCGGCCGCATCTCCCGAGCAGCTTGGCTGCAGCTGCCGCGGCTCGTGTGGTCTGCGCGTTGGGGAGCTGGCTCCAGAAAGTGTCTTCCCAGGCCTGCACGTTGCATGCTGGCTGCGCTGCTGCCACGGGCGAGCTCCAACGTGAATGCCTGATTTCCCCCCCCTCAAAAAAATTCCCTGCACCTAGTGAGGCTCTGTCCTAAAAAGACCCCAGAACAGTTTTTCTGCCGAAGCCCCACTGCAGACAATGCCGTGTGGTGATGCACATGTGAGGAATAGGCTCAGACTGTTTATTTTTTTCTCTCTCTGCCTGTCATGCTTAGATTTGCCTTCAAGCAGTTTGTATTTATGATGAGCTGCAGTTTAAAACCTGCATGCAAAATAGATGCAGTTTAGTCACATCATTTTTGATACCTGTATTCCAAATCCATAGTCTCAAAACTTGCACTCAGCAATTAGTGCCCTAACAATGGTTACTAAATTATATATACCTAGATTTTTGGTCATAACTTTCCTTTACTGCCCACAGATCTCTGACTAAGGCCCGCAGCTGCTGAGCACCCTGAGGCCTCGACGGCACATGCCGCCCAGGTTTTGTCACCCTGGTTTTGCCTTGGTCACGTGACCTCTGAGGACTGGTCCAGTGGTCAGGAGCTCAGGACTCTGAAGCAGAGTAGCGGTGGTGCTGATGGAGATGGTGATGGCATCCATCTTCCGCCACTGCCCAGAGCTCAGAGCTACAGGAGGCACGGGATGGAAATTCCTCCTCTTTCTGAGTAGGGTTTGTAACCAAAATCTGCTTCCTCTGTGATGTAGTGCTGTAGCATCTGGAGGGGTTTGTGGCAACTGATTCTGAATCTTTTTGAGGCAATTTTTTTTTGTAAAATGGCAAGTGGTCCACTGAGAAATGGACCAGGACATGTCCTTCTCACCTGTTTTTATACCACTGAAAATGTCTAAATGTTAGGTATGACAATACTCAGCCTTCAGGCTACTTGCATATTCATTCCTGCTGGAATTTTTGTATTTACCAAGTTCATAATCAGTGTTCCAGTGGGATTTAGACCTATAAATATTGTTTAAAGATTTGGAGATAAACCACCTGCCTAATTACGAAAACACTGCTTCTCATGTGTGTAAATCTTCCAGTACCAAAAATGCTTTTGAAAGATGGGTCCCTTCACAAGGCAGTGGAGCACTTGCAGCTCCTCTGAAATAGAGGACATTCACCATGTGCCAGGATCAAGTCTTGACATTCAGAAGTATGGCTGCTAAATCTGCAAATGCTTAAATACCTGTCACCCAAGTGCTTGAAAGCTGTGCAAGAACAGAACAGAACAACTCTGCAGAGCCGCAAGCATCTCTGGAAACAAGATGGGCGAGCTCAGCAGATTTTACCATTAAATCCACAACCTGGAGAAGGACGAGTCCAGTTATTAAATAAACACTGTATCTGAAGAAATTTGATTCTGAAAATAACAGCAGCATTCATTGTTCCTTGTCGCCTTGCATGGGTTTGGCATGAGGTACAGAGCTCCAAGTGGAAAGGTATTCAACACCTTAGAAGGCAAACACATACAGCTTTTTGATCAAGCAGTCTCTCTTCTTCTTTTGGAGGGCAATTTACCAGCAATGTTCCTCAAAGCTTCAGCACTGCTCACTCCTGCTTGCCCATTACCCTTTGGTGAATTTGTGTGGCTAGAAGTAGGCAGAGTTTGGTTTGCTAAACTTTACCAAGATGTGTATATCTCTATACTTAACTCTTTATGTAACTAACCACTGTGTATTTCTGCAGTTTTGCAACATTCTGGCAAGATCCCTGAAACCCAGAAATTTAAGAGAAAGTGCACTATAACTTGCCACTTTTAAATTATGTGAATTAGGATCAGAATGTCAATGTCATTCTATTTTCCTATCTTTTGTCACTTCTGACAGCCTTGATGGGTTTTTAAATATAGGCTGTTTTGTATTTAAAGTTCCTTGTTTTTTCCTTCTTTTATGAAAAATCTTTTATGGTAGGTTATATAACCTGTACTATTATCTAGCAAGTGAAGAAGGTAGCTTTTAAATGTTTTACACATCTTCCTAAGATTTCTTATAAGTGAATCGACTGCAGGAAATATTTAGGCAGCTTTATATGCACGGTAAGTGTGCTGAGTTTTGACTGGTGTAGAAAAACCCTTATGAAATATCACAGATGAGACAGGGGTTGCAAAACTTCACACCCGTTGTTTTTCTCCTGTTATCAAGAAAAGCAACTGGTTATTTCAGTCTTATTAATTCCGAACTAGTTTGCTTTTGTTTACATTCAAAGTCCAAGGTCTGAAATGAACAGAACAATGTGTGAAAAAGAAACTGTTTTCCAGCTAAGATTTTCTAACCCACTTTCAGACTCTGGTGATTTTTTCATAGTCAAATCATAACCTTAATACCGAGATTTATCAGTGCCAGAGGACCTTTAATAAAGGGTCCAATCCTGAGGCCATTTTGTATGTAACCCCACAGATTTCCTGTCTGGAATGACCTTAGCTGAAGACCAAGAGAGTTCTGCCTAGCACTGCAACTTATTATGGTTTATTTTGGGACAAAGTTACTAGGTCACCATGATTTGTCAGCTAGTCATGCACATACACACATGCACACGTGCGCGCACACACACTCAGAATAATCAAGTGTTAAACTGATAATCAGTTCAAAATGCCTCAGAGTAAATCTTAGTACACATATATAAGTGCGCTGTGTAACAAGTGTTCTTATCTTTCAAAAAGATAAACTCAGTGAGGTTTTCAGTTGAATTGGCACCAAGTTCTCTCTGCTTAAAACTTTTAATTATGGTGTTAAGCCAGGTTTTACTGATAGAAGAATGTAACAGCATGACACATGGTTTATGTTGTTGTATTTCACAAGTGCTATGGAGTGGTCCTGTCTCAGTACCTCTTTAAAACACTCCCTACCTACCAGTGTCTAAATTAGTCATTAGTGACCTTAGGGATATGTTATAGATAGTAAGCACAGTAAGAGAATTTAGGATACTATGTATAATACAATTATTTATACGTCAATTTATTTGTAGCACTCTCACAAAAACAAGAGTTTTGCATGTTCCAGACTATTTTGGAATGAAGTCTTTACATTCTTCTTTAACATCACCAAAGTCCCATTTTATTTCGTTCTTTTATAGGCATTCGTGTTTTGGATTATTCATGGTCTTACTTGGTTTATTTCTGTTTGATTCATTACATGCAGAATTCTTGCAATGACACAATTCCGCTTATAAGAAACTCACTTGGGATGTGGCAGGAAAACCTCTATTAAAGTCCACAGAAGTTTTTTCTGCAGGAAGGATAATAGTTTAGGGCCTATCATATACCAGGACCTGGATTTGCAAACTTAGGCAGTGAAGAATGGCCTAGGCAAATATTTGAAATTAAAGTAATTTTTCCTAGACAGTGCTCCCTTTGTCACTAAAATCTATGAACTAGCAGTAAGGAATATTTTTTTCCATGGCAAATGCATGACAAATTCTTTGGGAAGAAAACTTAGGTCCATTGGAAAACTCTGGTAAGGTCCTATGCTGTCATTAAGTTGCGTTAATGACTTTTTATCATGTTTGAGATGTAAGTGCTACCTACTCACCCCTCATTTTTTTCAAGAGAATGACTTAGTCTTGAGCCCACCTGCACCATTTGCTAAATGGATGTAGCCATAAAGCTGTTTATCCCACATTTTGTGGCAACATTCTTCCAGCTTGCAGTAAACATGGAATGAGTGCAATACGGCTTGAGCTGACAAAGCTGGACCTGAATGAAGAATTTGCACACAGTTACACCTTATAGTCACATTGCAGCTAGGTGACAAGTTATACGCCTGATAAGAATACAGTATTTCTTAGTACACTTTAGTCGTAGGAAACACATTAATCTCAGTAATTTAAAGTCCACCAGTTCATTTGCAGCATTGGACCCAAAATTTTCTTAGCTTTCAAAAAATAATTGGTTGGTTTCACAAGAAAATGTATGGGCTAGTCTAAGTGCTGAAAGTCAGAGTTATAATGAGGAAGAAATCACCCACTCGCACAACCTCCCTTACGTTCACCCCCAGTGTAAGAAGAAGAACAAGGATTTCCCTCTCAGGAGTGATGACTGTCTGAAAACACATGGCTTACCATTTTACCCCGCCTTTCAACTTCTCTAACCAGGTTTCAGAGCTTACTTCAATGTTAGGAGTCTGCTAGCAATATTAGAAGATAAGGGGAATGGATTTAACATGGCTTTTTGCTACCCAAGATGCAGTCCATGCCCTTGAAGGTACAAAAAGTTCTCCAAGCTCTTGCAACACCATTAATGAAAGTCACTAGCCTCTGGCACATATTAATTACTGAATAAATCCAAATCTTTGAATTAAGTCTTTGACTCAAGATTTCTTAGGTGCAACAAATACTATTCCACATTTTTCAAAATTTTAGTTTTTCCAAAGTAAACATTAAGTTGAAAGGGGGATTTTTGTCACATAATTTTGATAGAGAAAGTATCACTGTTTGGAAATTAACACTGTCAAATGATTTATATTTTGTCGTGAAAGAAAACTATATAAACCAATTTAATTTTACAAGTTCAAGGTGCGTTAGGTAGGATGAGGAAAGCCATAGTGAAGGGTAAGAGGCCAAAAGAAGGAAAAATAATTTGAAGTGAATGTAATTTATCTTTAGTTTGATGTTCTTTATATTGACCCTATTAATGTTTCTGTACTTTGGCAAAAGTGAGTAAACTGAGCATCACAAAAATGTTATCTAGGGCAAAAACTCAAAAAAGGTTTTAAATTTACTTTCAGAGTGTAAATAAGATTTTTAACTTCTCTCTTTCACATCATATACTGCATATTTCCTGGTTGCCCTGAAAGGGTAAAGACACCATTTCTCTTTTAATCTTCAATTATATATTGAAGTTGGCTTGCATGCTGTCATTGTAGTGCAAACTCAGCAAGCACAGGGAATCGGAAGTTTAGCTACTGTGTATTGTGAAACAGGTTTATTTTCTTTACACCTTCCTTAGGAGCAACATTCATGAGTAAGATATACACACCTCTTTTAGTAGCTATGGAGTTACGTATAAAAAGATTAATGTGTTTAGCAGAGTCTGATTTCGACAAATAGCTGCTATATATATATTTATTCTTCTAAAACAATGGAAAACTCTAATTCAGTGGCAGTGTGTTTTCATCTGATGAACAGCTAGGGTTGTTCTCTAAATACACTTTTCCTTCCTAAGGAATAGGAAGAATAATTCCTCTCTGGTTATTATTCAGAATTGGAATAGTAGAGATGATGTGCTTCAAGTAAATTTATTAGTTACAATGTAAACTTCTTGCTGTCTTACAGGAGTCCAGGCAGTTTTGAACTTTTAGCGTATTTCAGCATTTAAACTTTTAAACAGTAAATAGATTTTGAGAACCACTGAATGCCTTCTGCTTCTATTTCTGTGTTTAATGTATTAACGTACAATGACCCTATAAACTGACATGGACATTTCCATGGAGTCAGCAATCCTTTCTTCAGAAAATGGTTAACATTAGGTTTTTGTGCATTATATGCATATTTTGGGGTGATGTGAAAAGTATTGCCAAGTCATCAGATTATGTTAAAGCAGCATATGAGGTTACCTTTCTGTTATCCCAGTTCACCTGGGTCTGGAGAGCTGAGAGTTCATGCTTTACTAGCATGAATTACATCATCATGTGGAAGCCTTGCTTCCCTTGTCCTTGACACGTTTTTCTTTCCTGCCACCAGTAGCAGAGAGGACCCCAGTGGGAAGTCCAGAGTATCTTTCGTGGGATGGAGTGCTGCCATCAGTCTCCTGGAGTGGAGCAAAATGGATTCTCAAAGTGGTGCAAGTCTGTCCTATGTTCTAGGTATGATTTATAGTAGGGATCACAGTCGGGTCTCCATGAAAACTGAGTGCAAACAATACAATTCTCTTCATTGGGTGCTGGCAAATGGACCTTCACAAACCACAGGCAGAGTAAAGAGGGAATTACTGTTATCTGAAGGGCGGTTTCTATCTGTGTAACTGAATATACATGCAGTGATCCTCACTCCATGTACTCCAGGTATCAGCCAGTCGTTTAACCACACCTGTCTCAAAGGTAAACAGTGACCTTTTGTTCCTGATAACTAATCCTTTTGATAAGGCAATCTCATGAACCTCTGCAAAGTTTACTTAAGGAAACGGTGAATGGGGATTTATTCCCTAATTGCTTGTAGCTCAAGTGACTTCATCAGGTTTAATGGCCCTGCTTTGGATGAACACTGGTATAAAACAGAGAAGGGATACAACTTACGGGGTCAAACTGATTGAGAAATAAATTTGACGGTCAGTCAAATCGCTTGTTTTCTAAACAACCTGCAAAATATATTGGGTTGAACTTGACATGAGCTGGCTGAAAACAAGCCAGGGAATAGTTTACTAAACTAACTAACTTTTTTTTTTTCTTTTACATATTGAAAAGGTGCCTGGCCTAACAGAGTCCCTATCAGAAATGGAGGGATAAAGCTGAAGATACCAAATGAATAGTACCCCCTTTAACAGCAGTCAGTCATTTCCTGCAATCAAAACCATGCTAGCATGTGGCCTGCTCAAATAAAAATTACTGGACCAGAGCCAAACATGAAAAAGTAATTGATAATGTGGTTTTCAGAACACACCCATTCATCAGATGTGTCACCCTCCATAATATTTTATTGCCCCTTCTGAAGAAAGATCTTTAAAATTCGTGAAAATGAACTTAAAAACAAAGTGTCCTTGTCCTGGTTTATAATGATTCTCTTTTAGTTTGGGTTTGTTTTCTTATTTAATTTCATTCCCTTCTATCATGCATTTTTGTACAGATAGTTGCTGAAAATTTCTGCTGCTCTTAAAGAATCTTTTGTGATGTATCAGCTTGCATTTTCCTTGAATTGTGTTGTGCTGGTGTCTTTTCACTGACTTCAGCACTGGAGTATTGTAGTCATAGCTTCACTAAGCAGACTGTAACAAACAGATTCATTGGCCCTTTCTCTGTGCTGCATCTTATTAACCGATCCGTGGGAAATGCTCTTTACATTGTTAAGGCATATGCACTAATACAAACAATAAATTAACCTTAACTGGATGAACCTTTGAGACTCCTAATAAAGAAACCTAGCAGAAACCAGAGCTTGTAAAAGATTTCTACCTACCAAATTTCATGGATTTTTTTTTAAGTGTGCTGTACCTATTTTCCACACCAACCTTTTACTGTTGCCTTTACCAAACAGATATTATGAATAATGCCCTGTAATTTCTTAATACAAGATAGCAAGGGAGAGATAAATACTAGATGCATTCAATTGAATGGATATATTTCTTTTTCCCCACAGTTAAAAAACAACAATGAACACAATTCTAGGAAGATTATTACTCTGAATTAGAGGGCAGTGTTCACAGATCTATTGTACCAGTTTTATAGGGGCTGCTGATGATAACCCTCAAATTACAGACCGCAATTTAGTTAAGAGGTCAAGTACTGTGGTACTAATTAATTCATAACGAAGTGCTTTGGCTTCTAATGTTTAGACTGCTTTTTCATATTATATAGTGTTAGAGCTCACAACTTGTGTACTGAGAAGAATGTAGGTACTAGTGATGGCACAGGAGTAATAGCATCTCGAGCAGGCAGAGATGAGGAGGGACATGCAGTTCTAGTAATGGAGAAGAATTAGGGGCATACTTGAATGACAAGAGACCCTCCCCACTCTCCTCAAATGAGATGTGCGTGGTCTCTGGATCCGGGAGGGAGGAGTTTGTACTCACACACTGTCTCTAACCCATCTTTTTACTTTAGGGAATTCTTTAGCTATAAATTTACACTGAGTATGTTTCTAAATGAAAAAATGGTGCATCACCTACTTCTCTCCCTGGAAACTAAAGGCCAAAAAAGAATAAAAAAGAATTTTACAGCTCCTCCACCTAGGACTGGGTAGCTTAAATGCAATAACTTCAGCCCAAAGTCTGATTTGTTAAATGGAGTGTCTACATTTTTTAATCATACCAAATCAAAGTAGGGAGCAAATAAATGGGTATTAAAAGTGTGTTACCAGCTCTGCCACTCACTGCCTGGCTTTGGACAATTTATTTTCACTTTTGCTAAGGAAGTGTGATAAGACTTAACTGTAATTAATATTTGTACAGGGCTGTGGAATCTGTAAACTATTTATTATATTTCAGAAAGAGGCTCCAAGGTTAGTACATGTAAATCCAGGAACCCCTGCAAAGACATGCAATTCTTGTGCTCCTTGGCTATTACAGAATTGCAGGGGTTTCCTTGACATCAAGACTTGTTCTAGTCTTACACTAACTACAAATCTGGCAGCGTCTGATGAGCAACTCCAAGAAGCTCTGATCTAGTAGTTGTAACTGAGTCAATAAAATGCTTTAAGCATTTGTTTAACTTCAAGCCCATGAGTTGTGCTATTAATTCAGTGGAGCTAGTCACTAGATTAAAATTAAGCTGATGTCTAAATGTCTTGCTGGACTTTTACCAGATTGTTAGGTTTATGATTGAGGTATCTTTCTTAAACTTGCTGAGATCAGATCTCCTGATTTATGGTCCAGCTGAAAGTGGTGGTGGACTTAGATTTCTATAAAAGTGAGTTTGGAGCAAGAGATCTCTCAATAGTCACAGTTACTTTTACTTATCTAAACATTGACAGATTTCTGGTTAGTTATCTAAACGTTCCAAATACTACTGTGTATGACTCATACTCTTGTAGCTCATATTTTGTCATTTTATTTCTCTCAACACAAGGCTAAAACCTATAGTGCTATAAACCATCATGCTCAGGCAATTGCAATAAGGGTACTGCAGTTTACATGTTTGAAGATCTGGCTCCTGCTCCATACCACTTTTAATGTCATGTGTTACCATTTGTAGTACAGTACATAAGTAATGCATGTAGAAACATACGCTGCATCTTCCACTTATGGAGCAATCTCAACTAATTGCAAGAAGCCTATTGCAGATAATAGGCACTACTGAACAGTGCATATTGCCTTGCAGTATCAGGTTTGTAATCTGTATTTTAAAGCTGAAAAATAAGGCTTTTACTTTAAAGTAGGTATTTGGGGGCTTAGCTCCATAAAAACAAATCTCTGCATAGCCATAAGATTGCAAGGGATAATATAAAACAATATAAGGTAATAAGTAGCAAGAAGTGGTTTTTTAGGTAAAAACAATCCTCTGGTGTTTTGTCCAGCACCATTCCAAGCAGTGGTCTGAAATTTACTGTCACAGGTCAATATTCAAAAAATGAGTGATTCATTTGTGCTATGGGTTGCTTTGTTTCCTATTGAATAGGTAAAGGTGTTGACCACTGAACATCTGTGATACGGTAACATTTGTACTGGAAAGGTGCTGCTGCTTTTAATTACCACATTAAAATATTGATCACTCAGTATGCTGTAGGCAATTTCCATTTCTTTCCGATTAGCTTATGGGAATATGTTATTTATGTTTGATAGGACAATTTAGTATTTAAGAAATGTGCAGTATGGCAACAATGAATAAAAATTCGTTTCAGTCTTTTGGGATAAAGGGTTTTATTATTATCCTAAACAATAGAATGCCAGTTAAAAACAGAACAGATTTTTTTTCCAATAGTAATCTCATTTGAATGTTTTGATTTATCAAAGCATTTCATGTTTACTTAAAAAACACATTTTCTGCTCCCTGGAGAAGTCCATAATGCACTCAGTAAAGATTGAGCATCAGGAAAAATGTACTCAAATGACAGAGTAAAATTCAGGAAAAACTGTTCTGGTTTTGCTTTGGTAGATGTGCATGTTGTTGAACATTAGTGATACACATTTTATGCATATGTTACACATTTCCTTTTGTGGTCATCTGAATAATGTACCTGCTTTTATTAAAGTATAGAATGTATACTCTCTCATTCGAAGATACTACTGCTGTGCATTGTAGTATTAAAATCTTAGATATTTCAACAGAAGAGAAGAAGTACAATTTTGGAGAACCATAATTCTTTTAACCAGTGAAACTACTTGAGATGTTACACATGACTAAATGGGAGTTAGGGCATTTTCTTAATAGTTAATTTGAGAAAATCCAGATAGTTTATGTATGACTTAAGCTTTGCCTGACTGGAAAATGGCATTGTTCATTAATGAATAGCAAATCTACACAACAGCTTAGGACAGGAATTGAAGAATTCTCTACCTATATGAAATTACAGAGGGAATTTAGAGAGCTAAAATGCAATTACTAGAACTGGAACATGGCCAAGATCTTTGGGTTAACTTCCCTGTTCTTATTAGAAGCTATATATTAGATCCCATTTCTTGTCTGTCTTTGCTGTACATTTGCTACATTTTTTCAGAAAACTCTGAAATGTTTGGGGTTTTTTTCTCTTTTCATTTAAAGAGAATGCCAGTTTCAGTGGCTGGATGTAAATGTTTAAAAACATGTAGGTATGCTTGGTCTTTAGCAGTTAAGCAGCATGTATGTAAACATTGGAGACAGTTTAAAAACAGTATCACTGAGAAGTTTGCAGGGCTGTAGTAGACAGGCTGAAATGAGTAGATATGGTCAAGACTTACATAGTTTTATATTGCCTGTAAAAACATAGCATGAAGTCCCTAGCCTGTCAGGTCCTCTGTAAAACTCTCACTGACCTTGGTGAAGGGAGGATTTCAGCATGTCACTTTCTGTACTTACAATTTTAGCACCAATGTTGCCATACATGGTATTTTTATTATATTCTCAGCTCCAAGTCTTGTTTGTCATGAAACTCTCAACTTCATTTTAAAAAAGTCTGTGCAAGGGCCAAATCTACAAAATAATGTTGGCCCCAGACTCAACTAAAATGTTTGGTGCCCTGTGAAGACGTGTTTGTGGATCTTAATTTTAGACAACCACACCTTGTATCTTGCTCCTGTTAGTCTCTAAGTCCACAGTTGCAATTAGGGGAGCACTTGCACATCTAAAGCAAGAGGTCCTCAGGTCCCCAGGTCACTCTGGCTGTGGTATGCACACTGTCTGCTTGTAGTTTTGCCCCAGGTGTACCAACCAATACCTCTGTAATGGCAGATCTAGACAAGCTGACATGCACTGTCCACCTAAACTTGAAAGTTTCTGAAGTAACTGGAGCTGTAATTTACCAAGAGAAACAATAGTTAGGACATTTTGAGTATTTCCCACTAATTTTTTTAGACAGCTTTGTTTTACTGGCTGTTGTGAACATCATCATGTTGTGAATATCTCGACTGTAGGCACAGAAACAGCCACCTTGTGAAGCCAGAACTAGAACTATAAACATTTAAACAAAGCATTTAAACAAAGACCAAAATAATAATTATTTTTAGTGCAAGTAGAAAGTCCTGATTTTTCAGTGCTTAGCATGCAAAATATGGAAGATAGTTATCTCCATGAAGCTGTTCCTTCTCCCTGAGCAGAAAGTAGAAGTGTTCCAGTGCAAACTATCTATAATGAATACCATTACCTGTAAGCATCCCTAAGAAGTTTTCCATCTTAGTACAAACTATTTTATGCGGTTTGACACGATCAGGAAAAAGTTGGTACAATATGTCTCGTGGCTGCATGTTTATTGCAAAGAACTCTATTTTGGCACTTGCGAACACTAGGAGATTTTACATCATTACAGAAAGTTCTTTAAAAAATGAAGGTGCCTTTCATCTTGATGCACTATTGTGTTGCTCAGCCTGATAACAGAAGAACACAAGTCTACATAATAATGTGTACCTCTAGTTGCTAATGAAAGCACAGAATATGTGCAGAAATTACATTACAGGCTCAGTTCACTAGGCCAGAATTAGTTGCTTCAACTTAATCCAGTTATCTGTACATGTATTTTTCCTGTACTAATCACTAGACCACTAAGTCTGAGTGTTTCTGTGGTAACTGAGAGTACTCCCTGGAATGCAGTCAGGTCCCTACCATTGATATACATATCTGAAAGGTCCTGAAGTTTTTAGCTTTTCTGTAGTAAATAGTTCACTTTTAATTGATACACATCTTAGCCATGAGAACACTCAAGGTTTCTTGTTTAAAGAACAGACAAAAATGAAGGACTGAAAACTAAAGAAAAATAGAAGCACAGATTTCTTTATACCTTATTTGAGTGAATGTGTGTGGTTCTTTGATCATATCAAAAGAAAACTGTTGGTGACATGTGCTGAAAAATAAAACAACATAACATATGGCTGAAAGCATATCAGCATAGTACTTCTGTTTTTACACCAATTTCTACTGAATTTTCCTGAAACACGTTTGCTAATATTTCACAAAATATATTGAACTGTTTATATTTTTGCTATTTGCTGTTATGACAGCTTTAGAAAGAACTAATTCTTTTAAGTAGTCTGCTGTTGTCATACATTTTTTTTAAACTTCTTTAACACTGAACTGCTGCTGGGTTAATTGCAGAAAGTACTAATTACAAGCCAACATTTGTAAAATACAATGTATGAGTTTTAAACAAGGTATATGTCCTATACCATATTCCCAGGAGCGGCTGACTACAAAAGTACAAGCTAAATTCATACACAGTGATATTCCTTTCTGTGCCATCTTTAGAAGTGTTTATGTGGTAAATACCATATGATGAGCTGGGGTGTTTCACGCTCTGACACTGGAGGTACTAATTCCTGTGAGAGTGAGAAGAAGTAGAGTGTTCCCAGCCACTGTGGTTAAGGACGTCTTTACCATTTCAAGTTGAAAGACATATCAGGAATCTCCAAACTCTGTGTATCATAGTTTGGTCTGTGACTCTTAAAGGCTATAGGTTTTTTCATTTTTATATTCTTCCTAGTCTGAAGACCTTAATAAATAATAATGTGTAGGGTAAAAATCACAAACATACTATATTAACAGACACTTTTTAGAATCCATCACCACACTAGCAGAATTTCAAAGACATCTAGCTTTCAACAGGAGCAAGTTTAGATGATAAATTCATTTGGCTTTGCTGTTAACTTTAAATAAACGTATGTAGTATAAGTCTTTTATACACTTAAGGGGAAGTGCTGATCTAAATAAATTGTGCATAATTATTTGCATTTACATTCTTATTAGCAGTAATATTTATTATTATGAATTATCTTCCAGTAGAAGTACTCTTACAGATTTCAGTCTTGAATTTTGGAATCAGTCTAAGTTTTTAACAAGTAAATCCAAGTTTATTTCCTCAGAAGATTTTAAAACATAGATGAGTGGTGGTGTTTCTATTTACATAGTCAGGAACCAGCAGTAGCCAAACGGAATGACCTGCTTGTGGCAACATGAGGAGCTAATGGTATAGCCTGGAAAAGAAATGGAACATCCCAAAGATCCATATCCTGCCCTGTGGACTCTGTTGCCTTTCATTGTTATATATTCCATCCATGGAAACTATATTTTCTTCTGATTGTTGGGTTAAGTAGTAGTTGGGAGATATTAAATAAGGAAATTAGAAAGAGGGAGAGGTTAAATTTTGCAATGATTGTGCTTAAAGGCTGTATGTGAAGGAAACACATCTACTTCATACTCTGCATTTTAAAAAGCCACTATACAATGACAGCTTGTACCTTTGTGCAATGCAAGAAAAGTAATAATTGAAAACCTCTGAAGGGCTCATGTCATGTTTTTAATGTATTCCTGTTCAGTGTTCTGAGTAGAAGTTTTGTTGTTGCTATGGGTAGGGGATAGATTGAACTGATTACATACTGTGTTATAAGTAAGTGTATTTTGTTCCCTGAGAAATGATTCTTTCTTCAGTAATAGGAAAAATAAACAAAGGGAAAAGGGTACATTTAAGGTTTCTGTCAAGTCTTAGCTATTCTTAGACTTTCAGATTTCTATTCTCAGCTACAGCATTCTAACTATAAAATATTTTCCTTTTAGTTTTAAATCCAATTTCTAAACGCTTTAAGAAGAGACTTCTCCAAGTTAACCTGCAGCTATACAATTGCTGTGTAAGCCCTTTGTCTGCCTGAACTGCAAGGAAAGGTGGGGAAGATGTGGCTTGAATCTACATTTGCAGTCCTGTGATTTTGAGACTGGCAGAAGCCAGATTGGGTTTGGCATAAATTAGAGCCATCTAAAACTGTTCTGTCGTTGCTGACTACCTGAGACTCTGTGGGATCACTCATAACTGAAGGTCAGGCATAGTGGACCATGCTCTGGAAAGGTGATTTAACAAATGGGGAATCCTCAGCAAGCCGGCTAGATTAGTTTTCCAGATGGTTTGTACCACTTGAACAGAGGCAAAAAATGTCACACTCCAGGTGTGACAGCAGCATTAGCAGAAACACACAGTTCTGCTTTGAATAAACTTGCTTGAGGAACAAATACTGTTGCAGTGGCTCTCTGGAGTTCAGTGCAAGGTGAAAACCACGGGCAAATGAATCTGGTTAATGCCTTTTACCAGTTGAAGTTCACGTTGCTGCAGCTACACTGCCATTGAGATCAGAGTTAATTTAAATCTAGCTTAACTGTGTTGACACAAATTTCAGTTGCATGTTGTACGGCGATGTAGACTTCAGCACTGGTCATGCGATATCACTGCCTTTCAACTTTTTTTTTAATTTTTTGTTTTGCTAGACCACTCTTGTCTCTTCAGTTGAAATGAGCAATTGATCTTGTTATCTATTCTGCCACTAAGAGATATATCACAACTCGCAGAGTGGCTGGTAATGCCCATATCAATTTGTGTGACAACCTTACAGTTAAAACTTAGCTGCAGTCATCACTAATTATCAGGGGAATTTCTTAGTGTCTTTTGTCTTATTCAGAATTTTTAACCTTGCTTGCTATGTAAACAGCATCTTCATGGTGCCAGTAATGATAATGAGTAGGAGAAAGTTGAATTTTTACAGCCCTGTTATCTCAGTGAGCTTTTAAATGTGCATAGCACTTCAGGAAAAAAACTAACAAAGCAAAACAAAACCAGGAAAACATGGAGGGATATTATTCATCTTTAATTTCTCCACTGAAATGCAGCCACATATAGCACAAGACAAAATGTGATAATTATTAGACCATATGGAACTGCACTACATGGCCATCCAGGAGAGAAAAGGAAGCAGAGAACAGCATCAGGCAAACCACATGGGGAAGTTTAGGTAGACCTCAATACCCAAGCTGAAATTTAGCCATGACACTGATGTTCACAAACATCTCCTTGGAAAGTACTGTAATGTCTTTAGTGACCAAAAATACATAGATATATTTTTCTCTCAGCTAAAAGGCAGTGCACCCAAAGCAACTGTTATGAAGGTGAACAAAAGAACTGTTTACATAACCAACTATACAGCTATACCAGCTGCAGCATTTCAGTTTCTATTGATAGCTCCTTCAAGGATTATGTTTATCAAGTTGAAAAATGGTATTATTTCATTATAAAGAGGTAAACTTTTGTATCTCAGCTCATATTGATGTGTTTCTGGAACAGAAAGAGATACCATTTATTCTCTGCTATATATTTGTTACATATGCTCTTACATATACTATGGTGATGCACACAACACATACAGTTTGGGCATAAAAGATAAAGAAAGATGGTGCAATATTCACAGGCAGCATGAAACTAAATGCTCATTTTTCAATCATTTGGGCATTTCCTTCATAGTATTTTCCTCAGTGGACCTTATGTAGCATTAATGTGATGTGTTCTCTGCCTGTGTCTTTTCCTCTCTTTTCTTACATGCACTGCCAGAATTGACTATTTCTAATGCACAACCATACTTTACTTCCTCACTTGCCCGTTTGTCCACTTTGGGCTAATGTTAGTAAACATCCCTTAAAGACAATCACTTTTAATCTTGTCAGAGATGCCTGTGTTGTGAGGGTGAAAATTAGTTATTAGCTTAGCTTTTCATCCATGCATAATAGGATGTTAAAATCAGAGATGTTTGCTTGGGGCCATGAGAAGCATCCTGCTCTGAGCTTACAAGTTCTGAATTTATAAAATGCAACATATTTAAAATAAAAAAGCAGAAGGCAAATGCCAGTTTAAAATGAGAAAAAGTCTGGTTTGTATGTATCAGTCTTTGTGTAAGGATTTAAGACATCTTCTTGAGTGCAGCAAAAGAAGGAAAACATGCTGAATCTTTGCTGATTCTTATCACTTCCCCCCACCTTTGTTATCTGATCAACAGAAGAAACTATGCCATGCTCTTCTTACCGTGAGGACTTTCCCCCTGAATGGGGTTGTCTTCAGCTTGGTGCCTGCAGTATTAAGTGTCTTCAGTCCTCATGCTGTACCTTATCAAATTAAGCCCTGGAAACAAATAAAACCAAGACAGCCTGAAAAAAAAAAAAAACAACAAATGAAAGTCTCCCTTACAAAATAGTGGCAAAGCCTCTCTTCACACCTGTATTGCAAGGTAAAGCTGATGTTATTTAGAGAACATACAACCTACAGGGCCCTCTCTTCCCTCTGCACTGGAGCATCTGTGGCAAGATGGGGAGCCAGGATCTCTCTCTGCACATACTGACAGAGCAGTGACAACTTCCCATTTTCCTTCACTCTTATTCCACTTTAGTTAAATCAGCCGGAGGAAAGGATGTAGAGTAAGTGATAGTTCCCTTGGGAATACCTATTTTAGAATCATGGTAATTGGCAATGAAAGCAATCAGTGACATCAGACACTTTCAGAGAGACCTCTGAATGTCTCAATGCTCTCCTTTGTCATCCCCAGTACATGCATAATAAAAATGGCTACTGTAGAAACACAGGTAGACATCCTAGCTCTAAATGCATGTATAATATAAAATGCAGAGTTGTAGACCAGTCTGCTGGATGACAGGCTGGAGTATTTGGATTGCCTACCAAGTGTTGATGAAAAGCCACACAGATTCTTAATTCAGAAACTACAATTTTTCCTCTGTTCCTGTGTTCATTTTCTTTATCAGCAGGGGATGACTTACACTTTCAAAACTGATTAACATTTTAAAACTGTGGAAGCACTTTGTGTCGCATTTTAAATTATTTTAACCCTTTAGCTCTTTGCTAGAGCTCCTCTTTGTTTTTTTCTCTTTTTCCTTTTTTTCTCTTTGGAATACAGTTTGTGTCAGCATGTCAGCACTTCCAGAAAGTAAGCATTCTGCACTATGCAGAAGACACTGGAGACATCAGTTACATTAACTAAATTTTGGGACTACAAACAGGTGGAGGTTTACGAGCTTTCACCTTGTTGTCTAACCTACCCACATGGGTGAAGGAAACAGCCTTGCCCTAAGGTTTTGAGAAACCCAAAAGTTTCCTTAATCCTTTCCCAGATCCTGTTTGTCCTCAAAATAATGTCTCTGATATGGCTGTTTAAAGTCAACAGGACTTATCCTTTTCAGCACATTTTCCCCTCAATCTCTTTTTTCTGTTATGCCCTCTCACATGCTTGAACACATTGATATACAGGCAAAGCAGGGACTTGCTGGTATCCAAAGATCCATCTTCCAACTGTGATTAGCTTTGCTCTTAGGCAGTCAAAGCTCATTCTAAAGCATGGCTGAGGAATACTATTCACTTAAAAATAAATGCAGTACTTGAAAGCATTTTTCCATACCCATAGACAAATGTGTAGCTGCATTCTACATGGGATCATTTGCAGCTGAGAAAAACTATTAAGCAGTGCCTACAAACTTGTCTTTACTCCACTCACAAGTGCTGCCACCTGTGAATTAAAAAGGTCAACATCTGTTGAAGTCCACTAATTGGGCTGATAACATGGCTAAAGATATGTAGAACTGATCCAATTCCAATGTCATTTGAGTAAGGACAATCCCCATTGACCTTGGTGGGACTTGCATTTGAGCACCCGCTTTGTTTCATGACTCCAAACACGAACAAGGACACTACTCACCAGTTGCTGTTCTGCAGTGCACAGTAGCGACACTTAACACTCTAAATATTGGTTTATTTTACTTCTTACTGTTTTTCATCAAACATAAGTCCAGTAATAGGATGGTTTTCCTACCCTCTTTTAGTTAAGAATGCAGGAACAAAACAACATTCTGTTTTTCTATAAGATATTGTGATAAAAAGCTGGGCACAGGTACCCTCTTTTCTAGCTTATCAGTTTTAGGAATTCAGAAAATTTGTGCATGGTCCAGCAGTCAAGAACAGGAAAGAAGAAAAGACAAAAAAGTTACATTACGTTTGCATCTGAAGTATCCATTTCTCATGTCTTTTAACCTTTCCCTCTTTCACTTTCCAACTCTGCTTTAGCTGACCTTCACTCCCGAATGCCCAGATTCTTCCTCAGAATTCCTTGCTTTGGAGATTTCTGTTAGCCCTGTCCCTGTATTCAGTGATGGGGGTGTTAGTTTTAGTATGCATTTTTGTAATTAATTTGGTAATGACCTGCTACTATTCTTCAGCATATGTTAACAAACAGATATGTTAAAAACTAAATTTTTTATAGTTGTGCCAATAGAAAATGAAAAATGGAAAATTCAAAACACTGGGGAGAACTGATAAGGGATGTACTTAGTATTTTTTAAATTCACATATGCTTTCTAAAAATGTAACTATTTTGACAATTAGTTTTAAAAAGAAAACTCCTTTGGTTTTACTCTTTTCCCTGTAAGAATATACAGCACAGGACATTTCAATCAGTTTATTTTTGTTTCATTAAATAGGGTCAGGCAGGAATGAGAAGGAGTAGAAAGTCATGCTTGTAACACTGGAAAAGCTATTGACTTGAAAAGTCTTCTAAAATATGAAGACCTTGAGCATTTATCAAAAGACTAACTATTTAGTCTTTTTATTATTTTATCACATAATCTGTATTCTGAAATATTAGCTTTGCTAAAATTAGATTTTTTGGACATTTGATTAACAGGTGTGAGCAGCAGTTTTTCAGATTTGAAGGTAGGTAATTTACAGCTTATTGTAGGGGAAATGGAACAAGAGGAAACAAAAATAGGAATGCTTCATCTACATTTCTTCCCCCTTTCTTTGAAAAGTTTCATGTTAATAATCAGGAACAGTTTCCCTTTTCTAATGTTCTTCCACTAGCTGTGTTTTAGTTAATTATCTTGGTTGTCCATTGCCAATAAAAAGTTCCCTTTGATCATGGTTCTCTTCTTCCCCTCAATGAAACTCAGACACAGAGTTTTTTCTTTTCCTTTCCTTCAGAGGTGAAAAATGTTCCTCATTAGGAAGAGCAGATCCTATGCATAGAGGGTTGAGGGCTATAGATTCTTTCAAGCAGTTTCCTTTCTCTCCAGGTATAAATTGTTTAATTCCCAAGCACTGTCAGTGTTCTGAGTGTTCATGTATATAGAATACAGTGTCATTGGAAGCTCAAGGCAAACCATGTGTAAGAACAAAAAAATGTATTAAAGCATAAAAGCTAATGAGGACATAGTGCAAATACTCCTCATAATCGTTGCCCTGCCAGCTTCCTTAGGGGAGTTAGACTAAAGAGGTTACATCGGGAAAACAGGCACACTACAGGTGGGTGCCAGTATTCTCCCTTCATCCCTGCATAAAATAGTCAAGAAGAGAAATACAAAACCCGCCAAAAATTCTTCCTGCACCTTTTTGATAATTTTAATTTGTTTGAAAGAAGATATGAACCCATATTTTTTTTATGCTCATTTATATTTTGAAAGTTTGTTCTAAAGTACTTTTTCTCTTAAACTTAAACACATTTCCTGGGGACATACATACCAATTATTTTGTAACTATAAAAGCCAACAGTACAAATATTGCAGGCAATTAATAAACAGAAGGTTGAAATGATATACCAAAATTACTTGTCATACAAGATCTTGAAACAAGGGAAGAGTTATACTCTATTTAGAAAATGTCCTCTTGATGTTTGCATATACACCCTTTTATTTCTTTGTGAAGTTTTAAAGTTCTCCACACACATACACTTGCTTGGAGCCTTATAAAACTGAAATGTCAAGTGAGAGTTACTTTATATCATGTTCTGTCAATCAAAGTAAGCGAGGCTTTATGCATCTGTTGCTAGTATATTGGCACTTTTTGAAGAGTGTTTCGGAGGGAGCGAGAATAAATAAAGATCCTTCAGGCACTTTCTCATTTATGGATGAGGAATCAAAGCAGTCTGAAACTTCATTTTCAGCCTGATACCCTGAAGATTGTTGGTTGATAATTCTGGATGGAACAGCTTATCTGGGAGGATTAGGGAGAACATGGGCTTCCTATTACTGCTGGCTTCAGCCTATTCAGCTGGGCAGGCTCTGTCACACATTATCTGTGCCTTTACATATGTCACTAATCTTATCTCTATCTTTTCAGCTCCTTCTGTTGGAGCTGTGGTTTCCTGTACCTAAACCTCCCATTTCTTCATTACACCAGCTGTATAGGCATTAGCCTTCTCTAACAGCCTTTCTGCACCGTGTCATTCAGTAATGGCTAGTAATGCAAAGGTATGAGAAGGTAATGGTAGTGCTTTATCTCAGATCTTATAGGCCTCACATCAATATATTAAATGCACACCTCCCTTTCTACCAGCATCCTCCATCCTCCCCCCACTATTTTTGACCAAATCTGCTTAACAAAATAAAATTACCTCAACAATAGAGTATCTCTGCAATTATTAGAAATAATGGAAGCAGGTGATTTGGGGGCAGGTACATATGCTGGAAGGGTCAAAGTAGTTTGTAACCAGCAGAACAAAAACATCAGCACCAGAAATAATCCGGAGCTTCTGCTATTCTCTCCTGGATTGCTAATTCATGTTACAAATTTAGTGGTGCTGGTCACTAGAACAAAGTAGCTCAGAAGAAAGAACTATTAAACACTCAGGGAGTTCCTACCCTATTTAAATTTTAGAGGGAAGCCCCTTCCCCACACCTACTCTCAAATACTTCCCTATATCCGGCTGGCTCCTTGCCTGCCAAGTTAAAATGCATCCTTCCTCTCCTGTTATGGCCTTGCCTTTCAGTCTTCCTGCCACACGGCCACTTTGGTGTCCTCTTTCCTTCCTAATTAATTTTTTGGTCTGTCTTCACCTCTTTCAGACAATTTCAGCTTACCTCATTTGCTATTACTGTAATAAAAATAACAACAAATTTTTAAAAGTGAAGGAAATGGAACCAATGAGATACCACTTTGCCCATTTATTTTCTCTCTAATATTGTTTTTGTCTGTAAGATCTTTTGGGCAGGGGCTTCTCATGTGTGTTTTCATTGTGCCTAGTACAATACACATCAGAAAAAAAGAAAAATGATCACTTGGTCCTTATCTTGATGGCTTTTTTGGGTAACAACAGAGTGCAGACTAGAAAATGCACGTCACATTTCTGACTATCTGGCACTTTATTTGCAATTAGTAATGCAGCCAGTCTTATATATTATTAATTTTAAATACATTTAAATACAATTTAAATATTTTTAAAGCAGGAACATTTTCCTTTCTGTTTTTACTGCCTTTGCATTGTGTTTTACTTTAAATTGCCAAGTTATTAGGGATCTTATCTATTCTTTCAAGGTTGAAACAATAAGCTTTAGCTGAAACTGATGAACATAATTTCTCCTCATCATAAATGAATGCCTTGAATGTCATGGTTTCCCCATCCTGCAGCCACAAGCCCAGTCAGTGCCATGTCGTTTAACACAGATCCACTTTTTATTCTGTGAAAAGCAGAAGCAACAAGGGTAACCTATATCCCATAGCTATACAAATGCTGCTGTATTATACAGGCAAGACAGCCACAGAGAGTTGTGTTTGCTCCAGCAGTGCTGGCAACTGGAGAAAATAATGTGTTGAAGCAGTGGAAGATTTCCTTGACTACCTGCACTCTTTCAGAGATTTGGAAAAGCTTCTCACTGCAGACCCTGGAAGAACTGCTGCTTTTTGGCATACACAGGATATTCACGGTCACTCAAGGACGTAAGGAAGAACTTAATTTCAGGCACTCTGAGATAAATTGTTTCCACTCTTCTAATCCCATTGATTTGTTCTTCCCTAGGCTCTTGTACATGGACCTTTTCAACAAGCACTGGGATAAACTGAGCATTTGGTATAGCGTTCACTTTGCCCATGCAGTTTGGGCATCATGTCACCAACCGAAAAGTATAGACCTAAAGAGGGCAAGGATAATTCTCAACACTACAGCAGAATCCAATGTTTCATCAGGTGCACCTGAATACCTTTATGATACATACAGTATGAAGAGATACATAAAGAATCTCTTAAATACTTAATTTATAGTCAGCCCTTGTCTGAGTATGTGTCATTTATGAAAGGATAAAACGTGGCATGTGGACTCATCATTAGCCCAAGGTAACAGAGGTTATGACTTCTAATTCTGTTCACAGCCCTGCTACAGACTTACTACATGACCTTGCACAAATCACTTAACCTTTATGTGACTAATTTTATCCATCTATAAAATGGGGATAATAAAATTTTTAGCTACACACAGCAGGATGATGAGAATTAATTAATGCTGTAAAACTCCCTGAGAAAGAAGGTTTAGTATACAGGACTTAATTCCACTAGTATTCACTCTCTGGCTCTCTGTCTTGAACAGTTACTTCTGGCTGAGCAAAATTACTGTAAAAAGCTACCATCTGGATTTGTTAGCATTGTTCAGATTCACTGCACTTAGATACAGAGCTCACACAAAACACTCTACAGAATCAGCCCAACAGAAACCTCAAGTAACTCATTATTAATATTAGTTGTATATCTACATATACGGAGTACAATCAACAACACTTGAGCATTCAGAATTTCATAGCAGGGCCTCCAAGTCAGCATATGTAAAAATAGACATCTGATTAAAAGCACCTGCCTGTGTTATTGAAGCTGCAAGCACCAATTTGGTGGCCATATGACCTCGTGCATACTATAGAAAGAGTGTGCATTGCTCATGTGGTTCTGTAGCTTCTGGTTTTTAAAATTTGACCCTAAAACTTCACTTCTTCTGGATTGTGGAGCAATTTTCTAAAATAAAAGCAACATAATTTTCATTAGAAGACTCAAGTTGGAAATGTAGTATTGTGCCACCTACCAATATATTTTAATTTTATGGAATATAATATTATAAAATACACAGCATGAAAAGCTAGCTAATATCTATGTCTAGTAGTTGGAATGAAGGGGGAAAGGTAGCCTGAAGACGTCCATGCTCTCTTCACTCTGCTACTGGCATGCTATTTTACAGTGGGCAGTCTGAATAAGTCCTCATCCAATTTCCATTCCCCTACATTGACACAGAAAGAAATCACTATATAGTATAGAACAGTCTTCAGTATCCTAATCTGTTGTTTTACTTAAAGTTTGCATGGGTTTATGCTCAAAACAATCACTTTATTTCGTTATACTGCTAACACAGATTTTTCAAGTTACTGTTATCATTGCAAACTTCATTAAATTAACAATATATCTGCACTCAAACCAGAAGATCAGCCCAAAGTTATAAAACTAAGAAAGCAGAAAGCACCAGTCTTGTCTGTAAGTATCAGTAATATAATTGCCTTATCCTAGACTAGCAGCAAACTAACAGATTAATGGTTCAAGATCATGTCTGGTGCAACTTGAAGTACTCCATGGCAGACCCTATCTCAAGTGCCCTTTCAAATTAACCTCAGAAGATTCTTCATCATAAAGAAAAAATAATTCTTTATGCAATAGAAGTGATTAACCTTGAACCTTCAAAGTCAAGATGATTGGAAGGTGTGTATGTGTGGGGAGGGATTCGACAATCTCCAAGATGTTTTAAAACCAATACATTAGGGAGGCAACAAACACAATAAATATGTTAGATTGTTGTTGCAAAGTATTCCACCATGTTTTTCTGTAAAAAGATTTTTTCTTTTAAATGATCAAAGCAGCATGTGATCCAATCAGGTAAACAGCTGCAACAAGCCAGAACAACACAAATACGCTTAAATGTCCTGTTTACTGAGGATGTTCATTGAAGATAATGATGCACAGGACCCAAGAGATTTGGAGAAAAATAAGTAAATGGAAAGTAAAACCAGCTTGATAATTTCTAAGATAAGGTGTGTGGAGTGGAAGAGGGTGGTGACGACATTTTTCTCTTTTGTGTTTTATTAGGACTAAGAAATTTAGGGCTTTTTGTTCTAAATTTTCTACTTTTAAGGGCTGACTTGCTGTTATGAAAGTCTGAGGACTATATTGGTTGTGACTGTAGAAATCTTTATTGTGAGCCAAGAAAACTTTACTTGCATACTACTAATATCTTTTTGCAGCTTACATGTTTATGTTAATATCAGCAGAGCAGAAGAATATAACAGAAAGGGTTAAACAATGCCAAAATATCTTACCTCTAAGCATACTTTTCCCTGGGTCAGATATAAATAAATGTGCTGTTCCTGGAAAAATAAAATAATAATAATAAACTAGTAGTAATAATAATGAAACACAGACTATTTCTATAAGAAACAAGCAAACATCACTGATAAAGAATTAAATGTAAGGTATTTTTAGGATGTTTTGGTTTTGTATGTTTGTTTTGATAAAATAACCAAAGCATATAATTGCACTGAATGATTTCTTTGGCTTTTCTATTTATTCTCTCTGGCATCCTTTATTCTTTCTACACCTTGACCCATTTCAAGAGAGTATTTAGGGAGGTGCTGATTATTAAAGCGGGTGAATTTTCCCATTGACTCACATAAAACACACAGAAAGGTTTTCTGATGCAGGGCATGTCATCCGTGAGGTCACCCCAAGGAAGCACCCACCTGTTGGCCTTACATTAAATTCCGCTGCTCCCTCTCTATCATGCCACAGCCTGAGTCAGTCTTTGCAGTCATTCATACTGATTCACTCAAGATCAGTGAAGCAGCTGCTTTTAGGTTTTTGTCTGGTAATACCATCAAACTGTACTTCCTCCAAGCAAAGTCCTGCAGCTCTAGAAATTCCCCTTTTCTCCAAAATGCAAAGAAAGCAGTCTATCTCTTCTTACCCTTCCCTTGCTCAGGTTGGTTTGCAGTCCCACACACTGCATTAACCAGACTTCTACAATGTGGCCTTTAGAATGGCAGGGAACTCAACAACTTTGTTCATGCAGGTGGTGATCAAGAGACTTACCACATCATGCAGCCTATAACATGGACATGGCTTATCTCTCCTTTGTTAGGTTCATTTTTAAAACCTCTAATCATTTTAAGGGCATTTTCCTGTTCACTTTGATCCTGATGTAGTCTTAGTGGCAAGTCTTTTGTAGTACACTGAAATACAGTTGATGGGAGGACATGTTGTTTGTAATATCGCGAGGTGTATTCCAAGGTACTTGCCACTTTATGTGGTGAGCCAGAGAATATAGATGGTGCTGAGTATGCCATTCAGCCTTTTATTTTTATCTCAAACCAACATTTTCTTAAGTCACTACCAGTCAGCCTTAGTGAAAATGAATCTATCTGAAATGATCATTTATATATGTACATGTGTCTTGAATCCAAAATTAGTAAGACACATTCCTGTACCATTAGATGCCTATATTCAAATGCCTTATTCTGATAATTGGGGCTTATTTTTCTTATCATGAGTCAAATAGCAGAATCACTGAAGGTGGAACAGGATAAGGCAACTCATCCTACCTGAGGTCTCCACATGTACTTGGTAAGCACTTGGTTTTTATAGATGACAGTAATGAAAAAAATACCTCTGAATGCATGGGTGAGTAAGAGACCAACCCACTCTGTGCTCAGGTGCCTAGAAACACTACAGCTGGCACTTAACTATGATGGCTAAGAAAGATGCCCTTTCACCAGTTAGAAATCCTGGGTGTATCTAGGAATGTGGCCTGCTTCTGTCCTAGTAAAGGCAAACATCATTGGAGTGATCCCAGATGCCAGGACGTTGTTGCCATGTCAGTAAAATGTTGGGACATCTTCAACAGACATAAGTGAAGGCAATAACAAAACACCCAACTCAATAGATCAACCCTTATAAGACTTCTTCTTGTATCCCCATCTGGTAAGTTACTTACTGTTGCTTTTGGGTTTGTGTACACAATATCAGTGTCTTTCCAAAAATTTAGATAGAGATTTTTTTCCTGCCTCTTCTTAATGTGTAGATTTCAGCAGTCACATTTCTGAAGAATGGGGGAAAGGGGGGGCTGGTTCTGAAAAATTCTGTGTTCACAATGGATTGCTTTAAAAAAATATATTTCCATATTCTGTAGCACATTTACTATCAGTGTTTAACCACATGCAGGATTTCTTATTAAAGAAGTAATCTTCAGAATGATCTGCTGGTCGACTTTTCTAAATAAATCCATCTAAGAAGGCTATCTAACCCCCCATAAACCCTTTTCTAGCCTATCATAAACTACTATCGCTTCCTATAAAGAGCTCAGGAAATTATGTAGCCACACTTTTTGTGGTGAAACTTCTGTTGCAGAAAACAATCTGAGTGCTCTTTCAGGTCTGAAATGTCAGCAATTGTATATTCTACTATTTAGATATTAAAAAATCACCAAAAATAAGTATTCTACTTATTACAATGCACCCAAGTTACTTGCAGTAAGGATTATCTGTGTAGTTGAGTCTTTACACAATTAGATTCCATAGGAAAGTTCCCAGCTATCTTTACATATTTAAATTATAGCGATCTGGGTAAAGTTTTGTTTAAAGCAAATAGCCAGTTACCCTGCATGAGCACAGTTCATACCCTCAAATCAGGACTTAGCAGAATTAACAAAACTTCTATCTGTGACTTGAAATTGTCTTCTGTCAATATAAGAGAAATTCATCCAAAAAAATTGAAGGAGCGATTAAATTAATACTTTTATAATATTTCCTTCTACTTGCATTTTTTTACTGAATATCAGAAGAGCTGGATAGTTTTCTCCTTTGTTATTGGAATGATGTGTATTGGGAAGAAATTAAGCCACATGATTATTAAGCTATGTGCAACACTCATATGTCTTTGAAGCAAAGCAAAAGAACAGAAGAGCACAGATCTACTGGTAATATAGATTTGCTTTAACTGCTGAATAATTGTTAATTCAAGAAAGTAAACATAAAGTGTGTAGAATCTTTCAAATTCGTGAATATATTTTCATAGGCAGAAATGCCATGACAAAAAAAAAAAAAAAAGATGTAGCAGGCTTGGTGAATTTTGTTGAATGCTTGATGAGTTTACAAATCTTTTATCTTAACACTTACTACAGTTTGAGACTGGTGAGTAATTCACAATGAATATTTTATCAGACACATGTTGCCTTCTTTTTGCAAACAGAATATCTGCAAACAGCTCATTGTTTTCCAGATTCATTTTTTATTTGAAATTTTTTTTTTTTTTAAAAGTAACCATATAGATTAACCCAAAACCATTATCTGCAAATATTTGACAACTCAGTTGGACTGGTTATTTGTGATGAGCCAGATAAGTCACAAGATATTCTTTCTATTCATGCACTGGAACAACAAGCATATACTTCTAGAATAAATATTTACACATGTGAATATGACATTTAGTTTCAGTGAATACCCCTGCATATGATAGGGGACCATGTGTTCAATGACCATTTGTGCCAGTAAAAGGCCATCATTCAAATGTCTGTAGAAAGCAAACACAAAAGGGGATTGTGATTATCACGTAGCCAACACAAAATACAATCTCATTTTTAAACAGGGGAATGAATTAACAATATGCTGTTGGTAGGGCAGATAAGTGACACTGAAGACACAAAGACAATCGCAATGGCAGATATTTGCATACTATTTGTCCTTCTCCCCTTTCTGTAATTGTTTGATGCTCTTGGATAGCTTTTGTTAAGATGAAGAATAGTTCCTAGGCAGTAACAAACTAGGCCAATGACAGTAGCAACAGATATCCAATAGTCGTCCTCAGAATTGATTTTGTTCCACACTGTGCTGGTTAACCATTGTCCTCAGGGTTGCCTGAGGAGGCGGAAATCACTTCTCACTTTGTAATATACTTCTTCTATGACAAAGGCTAAAAGGAGCTGGGTCAGAGAAGCTGTTGTGGGGGCCTTAAATAAGTGGACTATGCTTCTAACCAAGGAAATCTCCCATAACTGGATCCAATCAATTTATAACCATTTAACCTATTAGGTGCAAAATGACTGTAATCCATCTTAGAAACTGGCATCTGTTTTCACAGAACAGTAACACACTGAAACCTGTACAAGATTAAAAATTTCTCCCTGCCTCCCACACATACTTTTTCCAAGTAGCTGATCCAAAATGGGCAGTCTTCGTTGTTGTCTTCTCTTTATGCAGACTGGCTTCTCACTTAAATAGTCACACCTAACACCTAACAGCTAACGTGTTTTGTCTGTGATGGAAATGGTGAACCCCACAGAGTATGCCGTAATGAACCAGATGTACATAAACAGAGATTAGGAAGACAGAGATAGCAGTCAGCTGTGCCTGAGCTTTATCTAGAGACTCATCAAAACTGGTTTTGCTAGTGCTACTTTCCTCACATTATACTAAAAACATGCTACTGTCACATATGTTCACCCCAGACAGAGAATAAAGGTATGATAATAGCAGGTACTAGTATTAACACATTTCAAAAATCCATCATGGATAGAAGTACAAGCATCTTGATTTACAGAGATATTTGAAGTACTGTCATTCAATTTCAGTGGGAATTAAGTACCTGATCTGTTTAGGCATTTAGGTAAATCTTACTAAACACCCATCTTCACCTCTAGGCAGCTAAATACCCCTGTGTGTTTGATTTATAGCATTTAAAAGAGGTTGCTGAGGCTTTAACTCAATTCTGCCAGCATGTTAAAGACAGATCCTAGCCTGCATAAGACTGCAAAATAGTTAGGAAGTATTGGCTAACATGGGCTATTACCTTAAATCTTAACCTCCAGGGGTTCTCAGAGTGTAAAACAATTTGGCCCCTCAATAGTGGTGGTAAAACTGTACTTTAGATTGTCTAGGAGAAAGAAGCAGAAACCACAAGATCTTTTCTCAGCCACACCAAAACTAGTGATTCTTTTGCCTGTAACTAATTCCACTATAAAGCATGTCGTCGAATAAACCTCAGCCAAACTTGAGCATGTTAGGCTTATTTGGGGATTTCTCGTTAATGACTATTGTGCTGCATAGCTGCATAGACAAAGTGTGCAGATCTGAAAATATTCCTGTGTATAGTTAAATAGAGTCATTAGAACCACAAGAGAATACCATTTCCCTTGCACTGACTACCCTCCGAGTGAGTCCCTCATTCCCCCTGGTAAAGAGAATGGCTTTCAATGAATTCCTTAAAAAGAAAAAAAAAAAAAAAGGAAAATTAAAAAAGCAGCTGCAGTGCGCACATGGCATAAGCAGTTTACCAAGGCATTACAGTACAGTGTCATGCAGGCTGTTAAAGAAAATCTGGTACTCTGGTGATAATGTGTATATTCATTCTGTATAAATGACTAAGTTCAAAAAACCGTACAATGAATCATGGTTGCAAGGCCAGACTTGCTTTGATTAACTACACTGGTATAATGAAATCCAACAGAGCAATCACTGAAACATTTAGCTCCAAATGTAAATCTTCTCGAACTCTGAAAAAAGCATGTTAGGCAATGAGAGGTGGTATATAATACAGCCATATTTCATATAATGAAAGTGAAAGCAGTTGTAAAGAAAAGGGAATGTTAAAAAGTTGTTATGCTGTGTTTGGCAAGAATGAGTCATTCTGAATGTGTCAATCATGATAATCCAACATATTTTTAATCTAAAGGTCAATAGAAGCAGTTTCTATAGTGGTCCAACAGTTATGCCAAATATGAAAGCAAGCATTTATAAGACGATTTCAAGTATTAATACAGTAACATAATGTGTCTTGGAGAATTAATCTTAGCTTTAAATTGAAGGGCATAGATTGATCAAGGTACGAGAATTTTATTAAAAACGTACTGATATAACCCATGACACTTTCATTTCAGCAAGACTGCAGTGTTGAATTCCCATATCTCAGGCATGTCTTAACTGCAAAGATGAAAGGTGTCTTTTCCACCAAGAGGCAGAACTTGCTCTGTCTAGGGGAAACCCAGGATCTACCATTAAACTACAAAGCATGAAGATTTCTTCATATAGATACTGGTCACGCATCTGGATACAAAGGCATGTATTTTTTTCCTAGGAAGCACATCTGCCTAAGTGCCGTTAATGCTAATAGAAGATTACCTACCTGCACCAGGGGAAATCTAGTCCTGAGGAATTCTTCTCAATGCACATTTCAACTCAAACACCACTGGTCTTCCTTATGTCATCATTTCCCTGCTGTTCTGTTCCTTTTGCCCCTGCAGTTGACTACAGCCCTAGAGGACATTTTTTTTCAGTGATCAGGAGAGTTGTTATAAGCACAAAATACAGAGAATGGAAAAAAAGCCCAACCAAGCCAAGCAGCTCTTGACTTTGGGTTGTCTGAGCAGCACAACCAGAAGGAAAATATTTCCCTTCCACTGTTGCTTGTCCAGAAGATCTACTGGGGAAAGGACAGAGAACAGAAAGTGTGGTGAAGAACTCTGCTGTCATAGCAAGGGAAACTAAGGTTGAGGGCATCGCTGCTGCTCTTGGGATGTTGTCCACAAAGCTGTGTGTGGCCAGAGTTAGAGAGACCCTGGAGGACAGGTTAGAGAACCCCAGGAATGGGGAAGCATCCTAGTGGTTGTCTGGTACTTTTTGTCATGTTAAGTGAGCGAAAGGAGGGAGTTCCTCTACCTCTCTCTTTCAGCCTTTCCACCACCAAGTTAAAATACTGGGCTTGACATAGAATAAATGTGTTCTATTACCTACAGATTACATATAGACTATAGATTAGCTCATATAAAGAGATTTCCTGTTATCACTATGGACCCTGGTCAGATTTGGTGTGAGTAGAAGCGATTTCCTCCAAGTCAGTGAAGCTCTGCCCACTTACAATGGATCTCAATAGGTACTACAAGATTCACCACTCCAGTATCTATACTAATGTTGATCTTGATAGACTGAAAATGCTTGTATAAAGCAATCACACAGAACATTACAATAGTCACTGCAAAATCCATAAAGTTAACCTTGGTGTTTCAGACTGCTTTTGTAGAATATTACAGCACTTGCTTTAAAACAGGAATCATAACCTAGACAAGAATTCTTCTTCAAAATTATTCCATTTGAAGAAGTGAAGGCCTGAATAAAAATGTGCTTTCATCAATAAAATACAGCATTTTGTGCAACAAGCCATAACTGTCACAGCTGTTCTGAAGACTACAAGTAAGTCAATTAATTTGAAGGCAGATGTGCATACTAACTTGTAAGATTCAGTAGCCTTTGTGTTGGCCCAAAGGCCCTGACATGACATCAGCAGGAGGCTTCACACACTGAATAGAGTATGAGTTGGGACAGAGTGAAAATTGCTAACACCTTGCAGTGCATAAGAGGGAATGAGACTCTACTGGAAAAGATAGAAATTTTTTTAGAATTATTGTTTTTCTAATATTAAATCATCTTTTTACAATGAAATATCATAATGGATTCAAGGCACAAAGAATATGTTTTATCCTGTTTGCAAATCACAATCAACTTCCAAGCCCCAGTGTCCATTGATAACCACTAAAATCCATATTCCAACACCAACGTAAGTATCCTGATCAAAGTTGCTCCTTCACTGTTGGCATCAATTTCTTTCAAAACACTGAGTAGTAAATGTAAAACATGCCGCTTACTGCTGCTAAAATATTTTCTTTTACGATTGTAAACTTCTCATTGGGTTTTTCTCCTCATCAATTCTCATAGTCAATCAGGAGCTTGACACTGACAAGAACTAAAAAGGTCTTTGATTTCCTCATCTCTTCTCCCAAGCTTCTGCAGAGAGTTGTACAAGTTTGTGGTTTAAAAGGAAAACAGTGAGCTTCATCTGAAAATATCTTTTCCTTAAACAAATTTTGTAAAATGATACTGGCTACAGAATGACCTGCATCTATATGCAAAATTCAACCCTGTCACTGATTGCAAAATATTATGGAAAAAATTAAACACAAATAGATTTGTTGCACACTTTGAAGAACAGATATTCTATATCATATGGAGTTTGTAGCTTTATAAGGTATATACTCTGGAGCTCTACTCACAAGATACAAGTTTTCTTGACCCCCACAAAAACCCCTCTGACTTGTGGGAGTGCTGTGTGCATGTGGAGCCCTTCCATGAGCAGGGAAATAGTGGGAGCTGATTCCCCAGGGCTTGGAAAATAAGTCAGTCAAGGAATCCTCCTTATGCAGGCTGAGTGATGTCCAGCTCTGCTCAGTAAAATATTTAAGCATGTTATTAAGTAAGAGATTAAAGCACAGGTGTAAGTGCCCTGCATAATTAGGAAATATTATGAATGAGAGAACCCTGGGAAGATGCTTTTGCTTTTGTTCCACTCAACTGTTTCTTGGGGCATGTGATTGTTATTTATTAGAAATGAAGAAAACCAACTCAGTCAGCCTGTCTTAACAATTTGATTAGTCTGTTTCTAAACACTACAGGATTTCTTCACCTGCCTCTGATTTGTATAAATGGTAGCATGTGATGAAACTGAGCTGCCTACAAGCTAGAGATAGAGTTGATTTGGAACATACATCATGGGTGTGCTGTGCTTTTACCCTTTGGTATAGCACAGAGGGGAAGGCTGAGACCACACAAAGGGGGTCGCCCTGCACCTCCTGCAGTACTGAGTCCTACAGAGACCTCTCCTGGCAGAGCTCAGAAAGTCATGGTTAGCACACTCCTCACCTTGGCCACGGCGAGCCTTTACAGACTAACTCTTCTGCTTCCCGAAAGACAGATGAACCTGAAAACCTCTTTTCTACTTTTTTAATGGCCTTTTTTCCCTGGGTCTCTTGTGGAGGTATTTTTACAAAATCCTGATCGTTGCTTTAGATGTGATGGTAGTTGATGATAACTAACAATTCTAGATTGTAAATTTCCATAAATCACATGCTAGTGGTGGAGGGTAGGTAGATTACGCCTGTTATATATTCTTTGACATATACCCCAACCAGTGAACAGTGAAAATGTGTCAACATTTGAAAATTAAAAGAAAAACATTGAGAAGTTTAGATCAGAGGATTGCAGCAGTATTGAGGTAGAGCAGTCAAATGAATTACTGCTTTCCCGTTTTATAGTGACAGCAGATTAAAGCAGTGGGGAAAAAAAAAAATCCCAGCAGAATAACATATCTGTGATAAACCTCCAAGATCCCCAATGGCAGAATAATCTCAGATCAGGCACCAGTTTATGGGGTAAGTTTGAGAAACCTCAGAATTTGTAATAGGGAAAAAAAATCAGCATGAGAAAGATTTAAGTAGGTAACACTGTCTTCTGCCAGTATTACTGTTGTGTGTATGTCACTCAGGTCCCTTGAGTGATTATACCAATATCTTCAGCATTAAGACTGGACACCTATTAATCAGGATGAGCAAACCTTCACATCTCTTCCGTGAAGAATCATGAACTAAGGAATGAAATACAGGCAAATGGATCTGATAACTTTATCCTTACAGCAGAGTGACATAAGCAAATATAAATCCCACTAGTGTTAGTACAACGCCTGCTAAGCTAATTGAGAACATATTCATTTCTTCAAGTAAATAAATTACTCTTACAATTGTATGACCCCAAGGTCATCTCCTTTAGGAGATGCCTAACACTTGAATTAGCTATTCAACTTTTCACAGTAAGTGGCCTCAGCCAATCAACGCCAAATAAATACTGCTGAAATATGCATTTAATTGTCCTAACACTTTAACTTCTAAAACTTTTTCTTTGCCAGCAGTTTTTTTTGTTTGTTAATTTATTCTGGAAGGGTGACACATTTCTGAGTCTAGTCTGAACCTAGCCTTTGTAGACTCTGGTCCCAAAAGAGATCACAGCTAACCCTCACAGACAAAACTGGTTACAAATAGACTGTTTCTTTGATATGATGGAGCAACAATTTTTTATCCATATTCTTTATTTTATTGATGGCAAGAAACAAAAACAGCTAGCTAACTTTTATGAAGTTTCAGAAGTATGCCCCTTCAATCTCCTTTGCCAGGTTGGCTAAGGACAAATGCCTCCTCTAATGAAGAATCCATGTTTTGCCAAACCCAGAGTTACTACTGCTGAATTAAATCTGGCATGTAAAATGTCAGTGAGCTCACTACAAATTGCTTTATTTTAGAAATGATATGGTTCAATTTACACATCAACTAAAGCCTGCTACAAAAACATTAAAATATAAGTTCTTCTAAAGGCTAAAAGCTGCTTTCCATCCTCCTGACTTACTAAAATTAATCCTAATGGTCTAGGTATTGTGAAACCTGTGACCCATACCTACAAACGCAGCTTAAGTCCTGTGCATAGGCATTGCATGGGATTCTTGCACTGGAGCACATCTTTCCTTGAGGAACAAACAGTAAGTTACAATTTAGGCTACTCACATTAATGTATTAGTCCCTAGAAGTGAGAAAGCTCCTAACCACTCTGCTGTAAATTGGAATAGAATTAAATTTGCCATTTACTTGCACCAGTGTAAATAAGAGTCCAACTTGGTCCTGTGTCCAAAATAATTCCTGCGTAACTAAAAATGACTGTCTTTTATTCTTGTATCCTTTTTTGGATTTTGCATGGTGTTCCATGTAAATAAAAAAATACACCCAAATTGCAGTATAAAAAAGACTCTCATTTTGCAATTATTTGGAATCTAATTTTCATTAATATTAATTCTTTTAAAGGAAAATAAATGTGAGGACACCCTGAAGACTAGTAGACTTCGTATCTTCATATCTCATATCAAAAAATGTTTCATTAATCTTTAAACAAGAGACATTCATTATTATGCTTTCTGTGACAAGACAGATTTTTGTGTAAATGATGACCATAATTAAGCCTCTCATAATGAACATTGCTATTACTAAACAGTACAATTTATATAATGTCTCCACTCCAGGAGACTTTGCTTCTTTACCAAGGAGAAAAATCACATAATGGCTGAGATCATCATTTAATACTACTATTTTTAAGGATATTACACAAAACCTATATAGACTATATTAATCTTTAACCAAAACTTAATCAGACTGTGGCTGTTTAGCCAGAAAAAGAACTGAAGGATATGTCATTACTCTAATGCAATGTTGATGTTTCTCCTAGTTCTAGAGAAATGTACAAATTAAGTCATAGTCAAGTGACATTTTTACACAGTGTAAAACATTTCCACATCATTCATGTCCTTAAACTAGGGCTGGCAAAACTCCTATAGACAAAAAATACTTGAATCTGCTACTAGCCAAATAAGGAACATCTTCACAATTACTTGTAGTTCTATGATTCAACTGCAAATACAATTTTCAGCATTGCCTGTGGGCATCTTTGGAGATGGCCTGGTCTGGCAGTCAAACACACATATGTTATCAAAGAAATATATTTAATCAATAAACACTCTTGTTTTTCCAAGCAGAGGAAAAAACCAAATGTGACATAGGTGACCACTTTCAAAACTTGAATTTTAAATGGCAACACCTGAGACTTCATGGGAAAAGGTACCTAAAGAATGCTGATAATTTGCTTGTGATATTGCTTGAATGTTTTCAGCTGGGTTCAGAAGTGCTTCATGAAACAAAAAGAGACAAATTTTGCTGAGTTTAAATACTGCTCAGCCAATGACAGTTTCTAGGAAAATGCTGATTTAGCCACAATTCACATATGTGGCACATTCCCTTTCTGTTTCTCTGCTTAAATATGTGGCTGCATATTCCTATTTATATTAAAAAATGTGTTGTAGAATTACACAAATTCAGGGGTTTTTGTAGTGCTTAAGTGACTTTGGAACAGAAGTGTTTCTTGTGTTGCAAGGCATCTATCCTCCTAAGTTATCTTAAGGGTAAGTATTTTGGAAATCCCGCTGAAGACGTTTGTACTGCAGCTCTATGATTTTTCTCCTACTGCAATTTTAGTGAAGAGCAACACTATTATCAAGCCTGTTTTGAAGAACAAAGCAGTGTAATTCGGGGAGGACATTCTGGTACGTGGATTTGATTCAAAGTGGCCTTTTAAAGTTATACCTGCTGAGATTTTGGTCAAGCTGTGCAGGTCAGATTATGTTCTGTGGCATCAGGAAGTCAGAGAGGGCAGAGTAGAGGTCTTTCCATCATCTCCAAATGGCTTTCCATCATCTACAGTCTAAACACATGTCTTATGATGGCGTTAGTCAGATATTTCAACAATTAAATAACCGGATGTGGACAGGTATTTTCTTTTAAACTGTTTCTCTGCAGGTGATAGAAAACAGGCTGAATAAATGTCCATAGCAAAAAGTCCCAGAAGTTGCCATGGAAGGAAGAGAGATTGTTTGGTTTCTAGTGAGAAAAATTAGAACAGAATATTTTGTTTCAGGCCAGCTCAGACCAAATCAAAAAGTCATGATCTGACAAACTGAGAAGAAGCTTTTCATTTCACATCAGTTTGACATTAATCGATGGTTGTTTGAAGTTACACGCCATGAGATTTGTGTGCTTTGTGGTGGGGACCTGAAAGCATGTTTCAGCTGCAAAATCCAAGTACGTGTCCCAGCCCTGCCGCTTTTTGCCCCTCTTCTTTGCCGTGCTTTCTCTAGGAAAGAGATTGAGCTCACAGAGAGAAAACTCTGACACAGAACCATCTCATCTTGCCAGCTGTGGGAACATCACTGCAGATTGTGCTATGGAGAAAACTTCCCCTTTGGTCAGAGCCATAACCTTTCCAGCTAAGCAGTACTTTGCCCTATGTCCATTAAACAAAAAAGAATCTCTTTGGGAAACAGGATCATTTTCAATGTACCAGAATATGGCCTACTTGTTTATAAAGGATTGTATTCTGATGTTCATTTTTTAACCTATAAGTAACTCTGAAGAAGTTTGTGGGACTACTGTGGGACAGGAGGTTCATGAACTATGTAATGACAGAATAATGGATTTCACCATCTCCTAATCTATCCCAATGATATATTTTGCATGTTAACTGCCAAATTCATATCACCTCTTTGCTATACCTAAAGCATTTTTTAAGTCAAATCACTAATTTCAAAAAGCAGTTCCCTACAACTATAAAAGAGTTACTGCTACATGATATTTGGATATGTGAACCCAAATGTTAAATACTAAATCTGAAAAAAGATGAATTGGCATTGCAATGCATTTTTGCATTACCTGTGTTTGCATAAAAACACAGTCACAGCTGGAATGAAAGATTTTTCTTGAGAAATATTTTCTAAAATGTTTTACATTTTGTGTAACAGGCACAGTTTTATAGGGAGTCTAAGGAGGTTGTAGATTGTCTGTCACTAGTGTCTCTTGTTACAGAGCATGCACGCCAAGTTACTCAAATGAAAATGAACATGCAGCCTCACAGTCCCCAAATCCTGCTTGTGGCTGCATTTTTGTACATGTTTTCTGATCAACCTTGGTTCAACTCAACAGTTCTTACTTGTCTCCTGCAGGATAAAATAAGTTAAACATCTTTTATTATCACCTAGACACATCCAAAATATACTCTTGTGTGTATTATAAAATTATGAGAGTGCGTGGCAGTATTTTAGGTGGAAAAAAAGATCCAGCATGCATTATATATCATACAGAATACTTGCTGCTCCTTGCCAATGAAATATGAGCACACTTTGCAAGAGCTGTCCTCTGTTAGGATTTAAAGTCAAGCAGAGAGCCACAGCCTGGACAGGTTGTAGACTATTTCATTCCTGATAAGAAGCAAACTTGTGCTGAACAGGGTAGGACCCTTGCTGAGGGCTGTAGTGTTCATGGAGGCAGGCTAGCTGTAAGCACCTCTCAAAAATTCTGCAGATGCAGGCAGAAAAGTTGTGTGTTGGTACCATGTATCTTTGACTCAAGTCATGTATCTATGGGCCAAGGCATGGCTTTCACAGGGAAGTAGGATGTCCTAAGAAGTCCTCTCATTCCTCTGCCAGTTAGGAATCAGTAGAGTGGAGAAGAGCCCCTCTGGGGTTACCTTTTCCTAAGGAATGGGTAGGGAGAGTTGACAGGGCTTTCCACAGCAGCAGGTCTAGCTGGGCCAGGGCTGCATGAGTGGTGTGATTAGTGAGGAGCACTTACCCCAAACTGGGGACAAACAATAAAATGTAGTATGACTCCTATCTCCACTGACCCTTTTTTAGGGCTGATGGGCTCTGTAGCACTGTGGACACTGCTGCTTCAGAATTGTTCTGCCTAGGAAACTGAAGGTGGTTCATGTGAAAAGGCAGAGGGTATGATAGAAGTAAGAATGAGCTGCTGTAATCAAAGAACCCTTGGCAACGTTTCTTTCAGTGGGAGGATGGGAGCCTTTGTGATTTGCAGAACATGATGTTCTGGAGGTAGTTCAGAGTGGGGGAAAAAAAAAGATTTCAAAATTTGGCTCAATTGATTAAAAATTAAATAAAATCTAAGACAGACATAAGGATCAAAAGCAAAGGAGTACCTGACTTATATTCAACCAGAAGTGCTCAGCAACCTTTTTTACACTTGCTGGGTGTGATTGCCACATTAGCAAAAGCTCAAGGGAAACATTTAGAATTAAATAAAAGACAAGAAAAACCATCTATTTATAGTCTCTTTATGGACAGTACACTCAGGACAGTGTCAAAGAACACTCTTGTTCATGGCTTGGAAACCAGGACACATACGCTTGCAGCACTCTTTCTCTATTTTTATGGAACAAAGGCCTAGATAAAAGTTCTAGTCTCAAACATCTTTTGCTATATTTTTTCTGGTGACATCACAACAATTCACTCTACAGCATTAGCCTCAGTCTTTAGCAGTGGAACTGGCTGTTCCCTGGACACCCAGCCTCATGAGCTGGGAGATGGGGAGGGGAAGCAGAATGAGCTCAGCACAATTAAAGAAGAAGTGGTCAGAGACCTGCTACACCACTTGGATGCACACAGGTCTGCGGGACCGGATGGGTTACACCCAAGGGTGATGAAAGTGTTGGCAGATGTGCTCGCCAAACCGCTTTCCATGATTTACCTGAAGTCATGGCTAACTGGGGAAGTCCCATTGGACTGGAGGGTGGCAAATGTGACACCCATCTACAAGAGAGGCAGAAAGGAGGATCCAGGAAACTATAGACCTGTCAGTCTGACCTCGGTGCCAGGGAAGGTCATGGAGCAGGTCATCTCGAGTGCCATTACAAGTCATATAATGGACAACCAGGGGATCAGGCGTAGTCAGCATGGGTTTATGAAAGGCAGGTCCTGCCTGACAAACCTGATCTCCTTCTATGACAAAATGACCCAACTATTGGACGAGGGAAAAACTGTGGATATTGTCTACCTGGATTTTTGAAAAGCATTCGACACAGTTCCCCATAGGATTCTCATAGTAAAACTGGCTGCTCATGGCCTGGATGAGCGAACGGTCTGCTGGGTCAAGCACTGGCTGGCTGGATGGTCCCAGAGAGTGGTGGTCAAGGGGGTTATATCCAGCTGGCGGACAGTCACAAGTGGTGTTCCTCAGGGCTCGGTGTTGGGACCATTTCTGTTTAACATCTTTATTGATGATCTTGATAAGGACATAGAGTGTATCATCAGTAAATTCGCAGATGACACCAAGTTAAGCGGGAGTGTCGATCTGCATGAGGATAGGGAGGCTCTACAGAGAGACTTGGATAGATTGGATCAGTGGGCCAACGTTAATGGGATGAGCTTCAACAAGGACAAGTGCCAGGTCCTGCACTTGGGCCACAACAACCCCATGCATCGCTACAGGCTTGGGGAGGTGTGGCTGGAGAGCTGTCTGGAAGAGAAGGATCTGGGGGTTCTAATTGACAAGCAGCTGAACATGAGCCAGCAGTGTGCCCAGGTGGCCAAGAAAGCCAACGGCATCCTGGCTTGTATTAGAAATAGTGTGACCAGCAGAAGTAGGGAGGTGGTAGTGCCCCTGTACTCTGCACTGGTGAGGCCACACCTGGAGTATTGTGTCCAGTTTTGGGCACCTCAATATGAGAGAGACATCGAGGTGCTGAAGCGAGTGCAGAGGGCAACGAAGCTGGTGAAGGGCCTGGAGAATAAATCCTATGAGGAGCGATTGAAGGAGCTGGGACTGTTCAGTTTAAGGAAGAGAAGGCTAAAGGGAGACCTCATGACTCTCTACAACTACCTGAAAGGACATTGTAGAGAGGTTGGTGCTGGTCTCTTCTCACAGGTAATTAGCAATAGAACAAGAGGGAATGGCTTTAAACTACAACAGGGGAGGTTTAGACTGGACATTAGGAGAAAATTTTTCACAGATAGAGTGGTCAGACAGTGGAATAGGCTGCCCAGGGAGGTGGTGGAGTCACCATCCCTGGATGTGTTTAAGGGTTGTTTAGATGAGATATTGGGGGATATGGTGTAGGGGAGAACTTTGTAGAGTAGGGCTGGATGATCCCAAAGGTCTTTTCCAACCTGAATGATTCTATGATTAACTCTGGGGGTAAGTAGCTGTTGCTGAAATTCAAATATTTTTTGGATTCTGGAACATGTTTCTTTGGTCATGGAATAACAGTAAGATTTTACTTTCATGCAAAACCCAGCCAGTTGTAAAACCACTAATACAAAAATCAGCCACCAGTTCTGCTATCCTGGTATAGATATATTGTACAAAAGAACTGTCTGAACCTCTTCCAACAGACATGCACTTGAAGTTCAATATAGAAATAGCAGAGACTTATGTTGAATGCTACAAGGATACAAAGATCAAATGGAGGCATCCCAAAATGAATGAAAACACTGGTGGCCAGAAGTCTGGAAATACTGTTTGTCATAGCAGATGATCTGACCTGAATGACATTATTTTGGAAAAACTTCACAGACTCAATTACATTTTACAGTTGATAATGTTGACATTCTTGTGGCAGCCCATGCTGAACAGAACAACAAATTGGTACTAGAAATCAGATAGTTCTAGGACACAGTGTCAAATTTAATGTTAAATCTACTTTTGTAAGGAGGAAATACAACATTCTTGCTTCATACCACCTGAGTAACCAAGCTTTGCTTTGGGAGACTAAGAGGATGAAAACTTCAATTCCAAACTGTGTAAGACTCTGTATAAAGGTTCCCCTGAAATAGCTTCAAGCAGTTCATTCAAGGCTTATGGCACACTGACAAAAATCTGCTCTCCTATTTACCTCCTACCCTTTCTTGCTGTTACCTTCAAATCCTTCCACAAAACTGTGTCTGAGGGCAGCAACCCAGAATCAAATATGATGAAACATTTCATTAGCAAAACAGCTTTTCAGTGGAAAAATACCCAATACTCACATGAAGATCATCCAAAGAGTGTAGTGGTTTCAGCTGTGCTTTCTACCAGATAAGTTGCTCAGGTCTGATGTAGAATTTCTGATTAGAGGGAGCTAGCCATGATTTAACATACATCTCCAAATCAATCAGGGAAGGGATTTAGAGCTGCTCATACACAAGCCAACAGCCAGCCTGAGAGTTCTGGATATCACCATCGTCTTGTATTCATATGGTTACACAGGATGTATCCCACAACCCAATGGTAGGGAAAATCTGGGAGATAAAGTGTATAAGCACAAGTCCTGTGTGTTCAAAAAATCCTTCCTGACTTTGAGCTACTTCTTGAAATAAACAGGCCACTTGTCAAAGATGCTAGTGTTACCCTGGTAAAGAACAGAAGATACTGCTACTGTTTCAATAAGATGCACAGGAGGGAAAATTTTTTCCAGTCTGGTTTACTTGCAATGTTTTTCATAGATTGCAGACTTCACATTTGTTTAGATATTCAGATTTATCCCTTAGCTAAAAGGTGTGAGGAGGGGGGAGGATTTGTGAAGACATCAGGGATGAACATCACTAAACAGAAAGATGATGAACACTTCACTAGCAAAAGAATAGCCAGGAACCTTGCAGTAGAAAAGCCACACCACTAGACAAAAGTAATTAGAAAATCTAACCTTTTATATTACCGAGGATAAAATAAACTGATGTGGGGTTATCTTTTCCCTTTGTTTCTGATGAGAAGGTGTAAAATGCCAAGAGTGTCAAAAGTTGCTTTGAAATCTTACGACACAGAAGGAGGTATAGTAGCTTTTAAAATCTATTATTTCCAAACGATGGACTTTCATTTCAAATGCCTGTGTTATGTAGGCTATGAAGTGCACTTTGCTGAATACAAGGATTATTATCTTTAGCTAGGTTGGAAAGTCCTTCACATAGAACTGTCCTGGTTTCAACCAGGATAGCGTTAACTTTCCATGGGCTAAGAGAGAGCACAGCTAGACGGCTGGGCCAGGATTTGTCATTGGAGTATTCCACATCATGTGACATCCTGCTCAGTATATAAGGGGATGCATGCTCTCTCATTTCTGTTTTCTGGTCAGTATGACAAGATTTTTGGTGTGGTCGGGATCGATGCTGGGGGTGGACTGCATACTGGTCACTAGTCAGTGAGCAACTGCATTGTATATTACCCATTTGGACTTACTATTGTTACTATTTCTATTGTGAGTAAATTTTTTTATTCAACCTATGACTTTCTTTTTTTGTCCCTCCCCTGTTTCACCAGGTAGGGGGTGGGGAAGTAAATGACTGGCCATGTGATGATGGGCTACTGGCCAAGTTCAAACCACAACAGTCTGTTTTGGCACCCAACGCGGGGCTTGAGGTTTGAGATAATGACAGATCAGATCACAATGTCTATTGCTTGGCTCCTTAAGATTTTATCACCTCATTAGCTGTATGTATTCCCCATGCTGTTGCTCACTGTATGTGAGAGTTGGGTTAGGATTTTGTTTTTGCTGTATTACATAATGCAAATATGCGTTATGACACGATTCAGTTGTTGGTCCTGGGGCTATTTACAATTGTGTTTGAGAATTTCAGGAATTTCAAATATACTTGGAATGTTGACATTAACATGGTCATCTTACTGCTAGGAGCCAGTGTGTTCCTGCATGTGGTTCAGGTTTTGTTTAGGGTTAAATAACTATTTAAGAGTATTACCTGGAGATCTACCCCAAGGTTGGAGAATTATGAGTGGCTGGGGGTGTGGAGTAGCATGGGCAAGTACCTAGAACAGTGGACACCTCCAGTGTATTGTAACCTCATTCCCGAAAAGGTGCAGAATCCTGAAGAACTAGTAAAATATTTGGAAAAAGTATGTTGTCACCCGGGTAATTCCAGAGAGGCACAGCTCACTGCAACGTGCTGGGACCTAGCCCACGCTTACCGAGTGCTATTAAACACTGTTCAGCACCCTCAAGAAGAAGAGAAGGGCTCTGGATCTGGTGACAAAATAACAGCTATTGCAACCACTCCAAAGCCCACAACAGAACCTGCAGCCACTACACACCCGAGGACGGTGCTGCAGCTGAACCAGAGAACCAACCCATGACAGTGTCAGTTGCTCCCATACATAAGAAGAAATACACAAGAAAATCCCCTCACAGTTTACAGGGTGATGATGAACCAGGCGCATCACAAGAACAGAAGGAGGAGGCAGAGCCAGTGATAGTCACCCAATCCTTATCTCTGAGTGAACTGCGAGACATGCGAAAAGATTTCAGCCGCCATCCAGGGGAGCAACTCATTACCTGGCTGCTCCAGTGCTGGGAAAGCGGGGCCAGTAGTGTGGAATTAGAGGGTAGGGAGGCCAGGCAGCTGGGATTCCTGTCTAGGGAAGGGGGCATTGACAAAGCCATTGGAAAGAAGACACAATATCTCAGTCTCTGGAGGCAACTCCGGTCAAGTGTGAGGGAGAGGTATCCCTTCAAGGAAGATTTTGTATGTCATCCAAGTAAGTGCATCACTATGGAGAGAGGCATTCAATACTTGAGGGAATTAGCCATGCAGGAGATGGTTTGTTATGACCCAGATAATGCACAGCTACCCACAGATCCAGATGAAGTCCAATGCACCCGGCCCATGTGGAGGAAGTTTGTACGGAGCGCACCATCACCATATGCCAATGCATTAGCAGTAATGGACTGGAGAGACAAAGAGGGACCAACGGTGGATGAACTGGCTTGCAGACTACGACAACATGAAGAAAATCTCTCTTCCCCCCTCATCGCAGCTGTAGAGAAATTATCTCAAGAATTCCAGTAATTTAAAAGAGAACCTGTCCTACTCCCCACCTGCACGGACTAGAACCTTGGCTATTAGGAGCAGTTGTTTCTCTACTCGAGAGAACCAGTACACACCATGGGGGAAGCTGTGGCATTGCCTGCGTGACTATGGAGAAGACATGAAGAAATGGGATGGAAAACCTACCTACCTCCTAGAAGAGCAGGACTGTGAGCTGGAAAGAAGAACAGGTACAAAATGTGGTCCTTTCAGGAGAAATGTTGCTCTGGTTTCCAGTAATCAAGTACCCAAACAGAGCAAAAAGGTCGGCTTTGCTCATGATCCAATGAGAAGAACTTCTGACTTGTATTCACAAGAAGTGAGTGATCAAGATGAGGCTGAAACCCGTGCACACCACACTAACCCATTTGTTGTTAGTGGGTATTATGACCAATATTAGAGGGGCCCTGCCTCCAGCCAGGCGGAGGACAGGGACAACCGAGTTTACTGGCCCGTGTGGATTCGGTGGCCTGGCACATCTGACCCCCAGCAGTATAAGGCTCTAGTGGACACTGGTGCTCAATGCACCCTAATGCCATCAAATTTTAAAATGGCAAAACCCATTTATATTTCAGGAGTGACAGGGGGGTCTCAACAGTTGACTGTATTGGAGGCCGAGGTGAGCCTAAGTGGAAAAGAGTGGGAAAAACACCCCATTGTGACTGGTCCAGATGCTCCATGTATTCTTGGCACAGATTATCTCAGAAGAGGGTATTTTAAGGACCCAAAAGGGTATTGGTGGGCTTTTGGTATAGCTGCCTTGGAAACAGAAGGAATTAAACAGCTGTCTGTGTTACCTGGTCTCTCAGAGGATCCTTCTGTTGTGGGATTGCTGAGGTTTGAAGAACAAAGGGTGCCAACTGCCACTACAACAAGTGTACCAACGGCAACACTACACCAATCAAGACTCTGTAATCCCTATCCATAGACTGATTCGTCACCTAGAGAGCCAAGGAGTCATCAGCAAGACATGCTCCCCCCATATGGTCAGTGTGAACATCTAATGGAGAGTGGAGATTGGCAGTGGACTATTGTGGCCTGAATGAAGTCACACCACCGCTCAGTACTGCCATGCCAGACATGTTAGAACTTCAGTATGAACTAGAGTCAAAGGCAGCCTAGTGGTACACCACGATTGATATTGCCAATGCATTTTTCTCCATCCCTCTGGCAGCAGAATGCAGGCCAGCCACAGTTTGCTTTTACCTGGAGGGGTGTCCAATACACCTGGAATCGGCTGCCCCAGGGTGGAAACACAGCCCCACCATTTGCCATGGACTGATCGAGACTGCACTGGAACAGGGTGAAGCTCCAGAACACCTACAGTACATTGATGACATCATTATATGAGGTAATATAGGAGAAGTTTTTGAGAAAGGGGAGAAAATAATCCAAATCCCCCTGAGAGCTGGTTTTGAACCATGGTAAGGTCAAGGGACCTGCACAAGAGATTCAGTTTTTAGTAGTAAAATGGCAAGAAGGACGTCATCAGATTCCAATGGAGGTGGTTAATAAAATAACATGGCTATTAATAAAGTTATTAATAAAATAACATAAACTAAATCCCTACTGACTAACAGAAAGGAAACACAAGCATTCTTGGGTGTTGTGGGTTTCTGGAGACTGCACATTCCAAATTACAGTCTGATTGTCAGCCCTCTCTATCAAGTGACTCGGATAAAGAATGATTTTGTATGGGGCCCAGAGCAACAACAAGCTTTTGAACAAATTAAAGAGGCAATAGTTCATGCATTAGCCCTCGGGCCAGTGCGGACAGGGTAAGATGTTAAAAATGTGCTCTACACTGCAGCCAGGAAGAATGGCCCTACCTGGAGTCTCTGGCAGAGAGCACCAGCGGAGACTCGGGGTCGACCCCTGGGGTTTAGGATTTGGGGTTACAGAGGATCCAAGGACCACTATACTCCAACTGAAAAGGAGATACTGGCAGCATATGAAGGGGTCTGAGCTGCTTCAGAGGTGATCAGGACTGAAGCACAGCTCCTCCTGGCTCCCTGACTGCCAGTGCTGGGCTGGGTGTTCAAAGGGAGTGTCCTCTCTACACACCATGCAACTGATGCCATGTGGAGTAAATGGGTTGCATTAATCACACAACGGGCTTGAACAGGGAGCCCCAGACATCCGGGAATATTGGAAGTGATCACAAATTGGCCAGAAGGCAAAAATTTTGGAATGGTGCCAGAGGAAGAGGTAGCACATGCTGAAGAGGCCCCACCATATACTAAACTACTGGATAATGAGAAGCGATATGCCCTGTTTACTGATGGATCCTGTCACATTGTGGGGAAATATCACTGGTGGAAAGCAGCTGTATGGAGCTCCACACGGTGGGTTGCTGAAGCTGCTGAAGGAGAAGGTGAATCGAGTCAGGTCGCAGAGGTGAAAGCCATCCAGCTGGCCTTGGATATCGCTGAGCCAGAAAAGTGGCCAGGGCTCTACCTCTATACTGACTCATGGATGGTGGCAAATGCGCTGTGGGGGTGGTTACAGCGGTAGAAACAGAGCAACTGGCAGTGCAAAGGCAAACCCATCTGGGCTGCTGAATTATGGCAAGATATTGCTGCTGAGTAGAGAATCTGGTTGTGAAAATATGCCATGTAGACACTCATGTACCCAAGAGCCGGGCCACTGAAGAACAGCAGAACAACCAACAGGCAGATCAGGCTGCCAAGATCAAGGTGGCTCAAGTAGAACTGGAGTGGCAACATAAGGGTGAACAATTTATGGCTCGCTGGGCCCATGACTCCTCAGGCCATCAGGGAAGAGATGGAATATATAGATGGGCTTGTGACCGAGGGGTGGACTTAACCATGGGTGTACTTGCACAGGTAACCCATGAATGTGAGACATGTGCTATGATCAAGCCAGCCAAGCAGTTAAAGCCCATTTGGTATGGAGGCTGATGAGCAAAATATAAATATGGTGAGGCCTGGCAGATTGATTATATCCCACTCCCACAAACTTTGCATGGCAAACACTATGTGCTTACAATGGTGGAAGCAGCCACTGGTTGATTGGAAACTTATGCCGTGCCCCATGCCACTGCCTGGAACACCATTGTAGGCCTTGAAGAGAAAGTCTTATGGCAGCATGGCACGCCAGAAGGAATTGAGTCAGATAATGGGACACATTTCTGAAACAACCTCATAAAGATGCTTGGGTCAAAGAACATGGTATTGAGTGGATATATCACATTCCCTACCATGCACCAGCCTCTGGGAAAGTTGAGCGGTACAATGGATTGCTGAAAACTACACTGAGAGCAATGGGTGGTGGAACTTCCAAACACTGGGACGTGCATTTAGCAAAAGTCACCTGGTTAGTCAATACCAGAGGATCTCTCAAGCAAGCTGGCCCTGCTCAATCAAACCTCCTGCATATCGTGGATGGGGATTAAGCCCCCGTAGTGCGCATTAAAAATATGCTGGAGAAGACCATCTGGGTTACTCCTCCATTGGATAAAGGTAAACTCATGTGTGGGATTACTTTTGCCCAAGGACCTGTGTGCATTTGGTGGGTAATGCAGAAGGATGGAGAAGTCCGATGCGTGCCTCAAGGAGATTTGATTATAGGTGAGAATAGCCAATGAATCACTGTCAAATAACCCTGTTATTGCAATTGGTGTCTCGCAACATTCTCCTGCCACATCCAAAGCCTCCACTGACTGAGCCAACTCCACCTCACTCCTCCAGCCTTATAGACTGTCATGACAGATGGGACCCAAAGTTATGGACTAAATGAACTCAGTAGACATTTTGGAAGGATGGCCCATAGACTGAGGGAAAAATATCTGTGAGACCAAGGAAAGCAGTGGTCATTCCCTAGAATGTATTTGGGACCTGAGCATAGCATAAATGGTATGAAATAAGGGGTGGAGACTCTCCTGGTTTTGGGAAGGATAGCGTTAACTTTCCTTGGACTGAGAGGAAGAACAGCTATAGTCCCAGGCCTAGATTGCTCACTGGAGTATTCCATATCATGTGACATCCTGCTCAGTATATAAGGGGAGGCATGCTCTCTCATTTCTGTTTTTCGTTTTCTGGTCGGCGCAGCGGGATTTTTGGTGCAATCAAAATCGCTGCTGGGGATGGGTTGCGTACCGGTTGCTGGTTGGTGAGCAACTGCATTGTATATTACCTGTTTGGACTTACTGTTTTTACTGTTGTTTTTCTACTGTTCCTACATTTTTTTTTATTCAACCTATGAATTTATTTTTTTGTTCTTCCCCTATTTCACTGGGGAGGGGGCGGGGAAGTAAATGACTGGCCATGTGGTGATTGGCTACCAGCCGAGTTCAAACCATGACAGGAACCTACCTATTTAAGCAGTGATATCAGAAGATCTTAAACAACAGCTAATATCCCAAACCAAGATTAAAACCTACCAGATGAATTTCTGGCTTAGTAGAATGATTGTTTTGAAAAATGAGAATAACTGCTAGCCCCACATCTGAATCCCTCACTGATGCAGCACTTCCAGCAGTCTCCTTCCAGGGAGGCTCCGGTATTCAAAGAGGGGTAAATGCCAGAAGCAATGGCCAGAGATAAAGGCATGGGGAGTTACAGTGCTGCAAGACTTGCTATGGAGCAAGCTACCTTCTTCTCTCTCCCCCTTCAAATGTCTCTTCTTAATCTTTAAAACTTCACCACCGGTTTCTTAATGATTTTTCTTTTTCTGACTCAAAGGTCATTGCAGAGCCTTTCTCTGCCAAGTCCCTATCTTTTTTCTCCCTTTACTTCTCTTTCCTCACTCAAACTTTCCTTCCTCAAACTCATCCTTATGCTCACTGTAAGGGGAAGGAGGAGGACTGACCATTGCCACATTGGTGCCCTTCATTTGACTCATGTGGAGCTTGGTCAGCAATAGCTCCAGGACCCTAAATCTCTGCCTAGGAAGTTCTGGCTATGTGTAAAGGAAGGGGAACGATGCCATGAAAAACACCAGAAAAATATCATCGTGGCCTCTGACTTCTTTCTTTCACCATTTCATGCTTTCCCTCTACCCCTTTTTCAACTAGGCTCACATAGAAGTGTATTATGTATTTTGAGCCATGAGAAATAGGGGGTGAACAGTCATAGGCCCATGTGTGGCTCAAGGTGTGGTCTGTGTATGAAAGAGACCTGGCTGTATGAGCCAAGCTTGCCTCCTCTCTCCTGCACAACAGCATCCAAGGGCTGGGGTGGGGAAGAGGGAAGGAAGGTGATGGATAATCATCTTCATGGAGGGAAGGATGTACTGCCCCTTCCCACAGGAGTCCTTGCTCATGGAGAGGAATTGCTACACCAGGGAAGTAGGTGTTGGTGGGAAAGACTGGGGCTGGAGCTGGGCTTGGGAAGGGGTCTAGGAGCACCAGCACCTGGAGCAACCGGTCATGCAGGGAATTCTGACCAAAATGTCTAAGAGGCAAGGGGGCAGTGAGAGTTTTTGAGTGTCCATGCTGGAAGCCTGGTACAGGATTTGGGAAGGGAGAAGTGTGAAGGACTCTGAGGTCACCTTTGCTACAGGCAGATTTATTCCAAGTGGAAACAAGTATATTGAAGAGGGAGTGGGGGCTGGACTTTGGACTAGACCAGAGATTGGAAGGAAATGAGTATTACAGAGAAGAAAGGATATTTTGGGGAAAAGAAGCTGAAAATTTGAGAACTAGAATAACTGCCTCATTGCTGGGGGAAGGAGGGAAAAGAATCAGAAGTAAAATTGTTGGTCTCTCCTTGACCCTTGCGAACATGTCTGTTGGAGGCCAAGGGAAGTAGTAGAGAATATTTTGCACTGAATAACCTCAGATACTCCCTTTGCTGTCTTTTATCCCTCCAAGGATTAAAAGGAGAAAGGATAGACCAAACAAGCATTTAGAATCATAGGATCATAGAATATCTCAAGTTGGAAGGGATCCATAAGGATCATCAAGTTGAACTCTCTGCTCCTCACTGAACTACTGAAAACTAAACCATATGAGTAAATCATTTAATGCTTGCCAATGAAGCTTGAGAAATACCAGCAATTAGCCTGGTGGCCGCCATAAACATACATAACTCTCAGCTTTCCAAGGTCCAAATGAGAAAAACAAGACATGTGTGTTGGGTTTGTGTGTAGTGGGGGTTTTTGGTAGCAGGGGAGGGGGCTACAGTGGTGTCCCCCTGTGAGAAGCTTTTTGAAGCTTGCCCAGCTCCAAGCTGGACCCTCCTCTGGCCAAAGCCAAGCCAATTAGCAATGGTGGCCTCATGTCTGTGACAGCATATTTAAGAAAGGAAACCTGGGAGGAGGAGTTGGAGTTGTAAGGATGGGTTGTGAGGAAGACACCTGTACAAACTCCAAGGTCAGTGGAAGAAAGGTGGAGGAAGAAAGGGGAGGTGCACCAGAGCAGAGACCTCCCTTGCAGCCCATGGAGGACCCCACGCCAAAGCAGGTGGCTGCACTCAAAGAAGGCCAGGACTCTGTGGGAAGCTCCTGCTGTTGTAGTTCAGTGCTGGGAGGATTGCAACACACAGAGGGGGACCCACAGTGGAGCAGCTCAGGAAGGACTGTGGCCTGTGGGAAGGACTCACACTGGAGAAAGTTCATAGAGGACTGTCTCCTGTGAGAGGTACACCATGCTGGAGCAAGGGAAGAATGCAAGGAGTCCTCCCCCTGAAGAGGAGGGGGAGACCACAACTCCCTTTCCCTGCCCCCTGTACCACTTTGGGGCAGGAGGTAGAAAAATCAGGAGTAAAGCTGGGTCCCAAAAGAAGGGATTGGTAAGGAGAAGGGGTTTTTAAGATGTGGTAATGCTTCTCACTGTCCTACTCTGTTTGTTAAGTGTTGTTGTTAGCGTTTGAAATAAAATGATGTTCTTTTTTCTTCCCTTAATGAATCTGTCTTTTGCCCGTGACAGTGTTTGAAATAAATTGATGTTCTTTTACCTTCCCCTAATGAATCTGTCTTTTGCCCGTGACCATAATGGGTGATTCATCCCTCTCTGACCTTATCTTGGTTTCCGAGCCTTTTGCTTTATTTTTTCCTTCCCATTCTTGAGGGGGAAAGGGTGAGCATGTAGCTGCTTGGTGCTCAGTTTCCCTCTGAGTTTGAACCATGACAATATGTAAAAAACTTTGATGGGCACAAGACTGAAACACACTTTGCACTAAGAAGTGTGAAGTTACGGTTGAAGACATCAAAGACTGCCCTTCATTTTAGAGGCTAAAAGCTATGAGCTGCTTTCAGCAGAAAGCTCTGGTCGCTTTTGTGTTATGAAGTAAAAATTAAATTATTTAAATGTTAAATATAGATTAATTTTACATTAAAAAAAAAAAAAGTGGCAGACAAAAGTATCCATAGGAAAGTTACAATATTGTCAGAATGATATCTTTATTGCAAATTACTCTCCAAAATTAGTCACACATTTAATTACTCTAGAAGTATTAAAAAGATAAAGAGAAAGACTATGAAACCTGTGCGTCAGTGGCCAATAAAATAGCTGCTTTTTTTTTTTTTTCAGATAGACTTGCATTTTCCAGTTGGTGACATTTTTAACGTTATTTTTCTTCACACTGAGTTAAAATCACAGTCAAGCCAAGAGATGTACATCCTTCAGGAGAATGCTTATCCCCTTCATAAGAGAAGTTAACTCTGAAGAGAATCCAGTGTTGATGTTAAATTAAGGCTTCATCCACTGAGTGTTCTATTACTGAATAAATATGCACTAGGTGTATGCTTTGAATACTGAAGCAGTGAATTTCTTCCTAAGGTGAGATATTTCTGTGCTCCTTTTATTAACATATTGTTGCTTGGGTTTGTATATGCTGCTACCTCAAGCTCCTTTTCAAAGTATGTTATAAAAAGCTCAACAGATCTAGGTTGTATACAGAATCTTTTAATGAAGAAATAACTTTAAACTCTCCTGACAGATATTTCAGGAACTACTTTTGGTAAACTCCTCTTAGATAAAATATGCTAAAGACACTATCCAAAATTGGAGAAACATCAATGGATGAAGACATAACCCACAGTGTCATCAATTTTCAATGTAACAGAAAGAAAATTATAAACAGAAGACTGCAGACACAGCCCAATACAGTACTAAGGAAACTCCACGTGCCAAGTCATTAGTCTACACTCCAGCAAAAGTTACTGCCTCAGAAAAATAGGATTCTGGGCTTGGATCCATATCGAGATTAGGTGAACCTTGCCCAGAGAAGGACCTTTCTATTTCTTTTTCATATCTGTGAATTTGGAATTGTGTCAATCTGTACTAAAACCTGAATTTCTAAGGTAATGTAACCAGTTGGCTGTGGAAAGAAATCCCGCATGTATGAATTTGTAGGTCATTAAAGCTGAAACTCTTGCTTTTACACTGAGAAAAAAAAGGTACATTACTGACTATAGGTTAGAGTGCTGTGGTTCTCAAACAGTGGCACTCCCATTCCTTGTGATTCACAAAGACTTTGTTAATCACAGATTGATACATGTAGCAAAAAAAAAAAACTAATAACAGCAGTTAGGAAGGGAGCTGTTCTACCAGCATCACCTATTAGAATTCTGTCAGACTAGAGGAAAAAGGGTCAATTAGAGAACAATGTAACCTCAGTATTGAATTTCATGCTGAAAATAAACAAAAAGCGACAGTATGGTATGTGAAGTGTTTATTAAACTTATGTTAGACATAGTCTATTAGTTTATTGTTTATTATGAAATATAGCGTACTATTAGTTTGTTAAAACTAATGTTTTGTGGGGCACTGTAGCATTCAGAACCAATTGCAGCTTTCAGGTATCAGTCTGGACCCATTTAAAAGCTTGCACCATGGTCATGATATAAATAGACAGAAACCTTCAGTCAAAACTTTGGTCCTTTCTTTAAAAGTTCCTGAATCTTTGGGAGTCAAATACCAGATTATCCCTTCAAATAGCCACATTAGAGAAGAATGACAAAGGATGAAACAGAAGAATGTATTCCAAATACATGATTATGTGGTTCAAATAAGTAAGAACAAGTCTTCCTTCCTTCCTTCCTTCCTTCCTTCCTTCCTTCCTTCCTTCCTTCCTTCCTTCCTTCCTTCCTTCCTTCCTTCCTTCCTTCCTTCCTTCCTTCCTTCCCTCTTTCCCTCCTTCCTTCCTTCCCTCCTTCCCTCCTTCCTTCCCTCCTTCCTCCCTCCCTCTCTTCCTTCCTCTCTTCCTTCCTTCATTGTCTTTCTTTTTCTTCTGTTCCTCCTTCCTCTTTTCTCTCTCCTCCTTTCTTTTCTCTCCTTTTCTTTCTCTCCTACTCCCTTCCCTTCCCTTCCCTTCCCTTCCCTTCCCTTCCCTTCCCTTCCCTTCCCTTCCCTTCCCTTCCCTTCCCTTCCCTTCCCTTCCCTTCCCTTCCCTTCCCTTCCCTTCCCTTCCCTTCCCTTCCCTTCCCTTCCCTTCCCTTCCCTTCCCTTCCCTTCCCTTCCCTTCCCTTCCCTTCCCTTCCCTTCCCTTCCCTTCCCTTCCCTCATCTGTCTGTTTGTCTTTTCAAAGAAAGGAAGGAAGGAAAGAAGAAAACAGTATGTAAGTAAACAGGAAATTAAAAGATGAAGAGGGCATGAAAAAATATAGGCTGTCTCTGTAGTTGGTGCTTACTGTTTAGATAAAAAAATAATAGGTCTCCACAAGAGAAAAGCCAGATGGATTTAATTTGAAGACACTGAAATGTTACAGGTTCTTTTGCAGAAATAAGATCTGACTCTACTGACTTCTGTCTTCCTAAAAGTTATGTAGCTAAGGACCTATGCTGTTGGAGGAACTGAGTCAATACGAAACTTGTGCAGAGAGAATTAAGCTTGCTTTCCATTCTTATACAAGAACAGGATAGACGATTTTATTAATGGCAGCAATCTTTCCTGACACAACACACCAGATTCTGCCCCTGGTTGCACGCACAGATCTATACTGCTTATTTAGTGAATGAATTTGACCCAATGTTTTCAGTTCTGTTTTCAGTTACGTTACAGGAAAAAAAAAAAAAAAAAAAAAAAAAAAACACCAAAAAAAAACCAAAAAAACCAAACCAACCCACAAAAAAACAACAACCTTCTGAATTGTATGAGTAACTGTTCATTCATTTTCCTTATTCTGCTCTTGAGATAACTTGTTAAATTAATCCTGTTTTCATTTATTTTATGGTGTCTTCATGTTTAAATGTTGATTTTGTGAACATCTGTTTCAATCAGAGTTGCAAACCCATTATTTTTATGAGTCTTACATATTTTAGATAGATTTATTGTTGACCTTTGTTGGGAAAGTGAATGTTTTTGTTGTTGTTAACATTTCTGTAATTGATATTGTTGTTAGTGCCACCAGGACACTTCTTTTAAATCAAACACTGAGTCTTGGCTGATAATCTTGCTTAACCATACGAAATCAGATAAATATTGTTTAACTTTTCTCCGCTTTGAAACAAAAAGTATCATTAAACTTTTCAGTATTAGACAACTATAAATCGCCACTCAATTCAAATACACCACTGGCATAGTTTTTAAGTTTCTTGTTTGATTGTTTCCTGTTATTTCCTCACTTTCACCTATGATCAAATAATAAAAATCAGACAATTATGCTGTTTAAGTAACTGCTGAGAAATCCAACACCTAGTCTAAGATGAATGAGGAAAAATTTTCTAACTCCTGAAAAATATTTATTTCTGGTACAAAAAAAAAGTATGGATGAATTTGATTTCCAGTGTGCCAAGAAATTATCTGAATCAGAGGAACTGTCTACTAAAAAGTTTTGCTCCGTGGCATATACAGCATGGCATACTGACTATGGGGCATTCTAGTTTTCTCTAAAGCACAAACAGTCATTTCGTTGTAAATCTAGGTTCAAGTGCATAGCTTCAGAGAAACAGTATGCATCACTGACAATTTTCACCCTGAGGCTGAGTTCAACTCAGTCATCCTTAAAGAGAGCATAAACTAAATGTCCAGTGAAAGTGGAGAATATTTTAAAGCCCTCAATTTAATGAGCATGTGGGATAAATTCTCTTTGCATCCTGCAGCAGGAAATCCTAGTTTAACACATGGGCTAGTGCATCTCTTTGGTGGCGAGTGGAGGCTGCTCCATTTAAACCATGTTAGACAATACAGAGTAAATGCCAGCCGGGTGAATGATAGGGTCCCATTTAACCAACTGCCTCTTCCTTCCTATTTCTTTCAGTAAATCTGCGGGCAGAATCACGGCACAGGGATGAGATGAAAGAGCCAGAGGACTCTTATTACAATTTCCTATTGTTAGAGTTCCTTAATACTTCTGAGTATAAAATCATGTTGATAATACTGTCCATCTTGGGGCTGAAGTTCTACCCTGACTATAACCACCTCATGATGATCTCACTGGCAAGCAAATTGAGACAAAATACTGTGGGTGTTTCTGAAAAAGTATTTTGTTTGTGTTAAAAATATTGGCGATTCTTATTTTAGGAAACTCTGAAAGACCAGTGCTTTGAGCCAGATACTTGAAATATGGCGGGTGGAAGTGTCTGCACTGAAAACACAGCTTCTAGCATCTACAGAGAAATTTATGTAACATATCTGATCAACAAATAAACCTTTGAAAAATTGATGTTAAAAGTATGCAGAAGAGATTTTTTTCAATATTAGAAGTTAAGATTCCCAAAACCCAGGAATGCTTGAGGCATTTTCCATTTACTCAGGATGTTCAAGGCTCTCACAGCTCAATCTCCTATGACTAAGAAACAGAATTAAGGAAAAAATAGTCGGAGAATTCATGGAGAGCTATGAAAAGGGAGTCAGCACTGCTAGCTGGCCAGGATGGAGCAGAAGAAACATGAAAAGTACAGATGAGAAAAGAGGTTTTTGGGAAAAAAGGGGCAAGACAATCATTAGAGACCACTTGGAGAAAAAGCCTGTGACTAAAACATTAAAGAAACATTGAAGAAATGGTTTTTCATTGAAGAAACTAGAAGAAACAACAGTATGATGGGGGAGCACAGGCCTGCAATGAGGAGGAGCATCCACAGGATTTGAAAGAAACTAGGCCACAAGGGAGAATATGACAGTGACAATTAAGCAGTAGGACTGAAAGAAACAAGCTGGAGTGTCTGTGACAGGACTTAACAAGACAAGGAGGTTGCAGAAGAAACTGTGCCTTCTCACCCTCTCTGAAGCCCGAAACAGACCCAAGATACCTTCGCTGTCAGCAAGTGCAACAGACATGATGGTTATTGTTGCCACTTGGCTCCAATGATGTAGGTCCAGGAAGGCAATGCCCTTCATGCCTCACTTTTATATCATGTGATTTTCAGGGAGTGAAAGGACAGAGGAGTCAACGCTTTAGGGTGCACCTTAAAACTTCAGAAAATTGCATATAAAGTACTCTCTTAAAGAATCATTGGTGGGATTATGAGCACTCAGAAGCAAAGAAGTACCAATATTAAGGTTACCAGAGTAATTTAAATTTAGGTCACTCAAGCACAGTTAGTAAAAGACCACATGCTTATTTTCACCTCATTCTCCCTCACTATAAAGAAAAAGCTCAATCTGGGTGTATCACTCAAGTTGTCAGGTAATGAAGGGGGTGCCAATCAGATCTTTGTGTCACCTGTTGCAGGAGGTTGAGGAGGCCACTGAATGGATAATAGGGCTAGTGGAAGACTAAAGACAACCTTAGTTCTGAAAGCAGTGCTTTGGCAGTATCTGTTTCCAACATGTCCTCTCACTGCTGCAGCATCTTTGTTGTTCTAGACAAGTTATAAACCCAAGTTTTCATAGGTAGCTACTAATTGTGCATTGCTATTTTAATTGTGGTAATTTAAGTCTATACTGAATAAACTGTAAAGTCTTGATCATTCACAGGTTTGTGTGAGGTCAGTGATCCAATCCTCTGAATCTATTAAATGATAGAAAATGCTAATTATGCTGAAAAAGATAGCCAGATATCTTTAAATGGGATATGTAAAATGAGTGTATATTTTATAACAGGATTCCCATTGCTCAGTTGGACATCTTAGAGCAGGATTGATGACATTTCCAAATGAAGAAGATAGAAGTGAAGCCTGAACACCTACACCCTTCAGGTCATTTTGAAACAATCAACATGTAAGTGGTTGACCTCGTGGTGTAGAAAGTTTTGCTGTGACTATTGCAAAAGGTAAGTCTGCAATAATATAAAAAATGAGAAGCATGGACAGAGGTGCCCAAACTGAAGTCTGCAGAATGCTTACCTCTACAGCCAAAACCTGTCTAATGAGATGGATGAGCTTTCTCAACTGTCTCAAATTACATTGAAGACTGGTAAAGCCAGTCATTACCTTGCTGATTATCAGTGTTTTACATAAGCATTTGCTTCACTTTGCCACCATGAATGTGAGTGTGCAGGTATAGAAAGAGAAGTGCCAGGCCTATCTCTCTAGTAAACCAAGGTTCCTTTTTTGCAAAATGCTTTGAAAATTTTGGATTCTCTGGGATCAAGCCTGAGAAATGTTGAACAGCCTCTGCTGAAGAATAGCATGCAATTCAAGCCTACAATTCGCTTTGCATCCTTAAAATTAAATACATGCCCTGAAAGGATTTTCTCTCACTTCTTGAAATTTCATGAGAATTTATTTTTGAAACATATAGACCAAATGAAAACCACCATGCTACCAAGAGCTTTTTGCAGACAGGGAAGGAACTGGAAATGTGGCAGAGCTCTACCAGTATGGAGCTCTTTGCCACATATAAATATATTGGCACATCATAAAGTATTCTGCCAATTAATTCTGCCTGCAAGCAGGATTTCTTTGTAAGCTACCTACAAATGTCTTTATTTCTTCAATTAGTTTTTCTGTTAGAAAAAGACAACAAAGTTTTTATATCACATGCATCAATCTGAATTTTACTGATTTAGTTTTATTAAGTCAAAATATATTACTGTTAGAATTAGTTGCTTTGTACTTTTGAGTAATGGTTGAGCTGCATACCTGAAATAATGATAACACTAGAGAGAAAATACATGCAGGCATTCTCTAGTTAATATTGCAGTGCTGAAACTGCCCGTCTGACCAATACATCAACATAGCTTTAAGAAATGAAACTAGGATTAGTAGCAATATTGCCCTTTCAACACACACACACACACACACACGCACACACACGCACACACACGCAAAGAGAGAGGAATAGATAACACCCATTTGCCTTCAGTAATTTCAGTAGATTGGGTGTTCAATACCTGAATCAAATGCCTACATACAGCTCTGCACAGGCAAGCCCTATCTGATCACACTAGAAATAATCATCAGTATGACCAAACAACCACTATTTTTCACTGATAACTTCATTATGGATTTCTGTGGGGAACAGTAATCTTCATATAATGATTTGTCTATAACTACTCATCATAGAGCTTTTCGACAAATTGGTTGATTTATAGAAAGCTCTTTCTAGCTTTAAGGATAAAAGTTACTGCAGCTCTTCAATTAAACAAAGGTACAATTCTTCATTATTTTGCTTCCCCTTGAACTTTGGAAATAGTAGACCGTAGCCCAGCAGAGACATTTTCTCTGCAAGGTACTTACGTGTGTTTCTGAAATTCAAGAGACACAGTCTGTACTCATTATGGTATTGCCTGTAGTTAAATATCCAGGCAAAGCAGTGAGAAGAACAAGTAAGAAAGTCTCCCACAGTGGGGCAAATATATCTGTGAAGCCTTAAGACAGTTGCTTCCAGGGAGGATAGAAAGATAAACACAGTGTAGAATAAAGAAGAAAGTATGGTTATACTCTGGTATGTTTACAACCCACCTACAAGAGGAGAGGAAATTATGCCCTAGGGGCCAGGATACCTTGCTATGGGTTGCTTAGATATTTATTTTGATTCAAGATCCAGTCTCTTCTGTTGGTGCCTCTGACTCCAAATATGTGAACCCTCCAAGATACTTTTAAAGTGTCTTCCATTTCAGTGGGGTCCATTCAGGGATTTTAATGCCCTACTGGAGAGGGAATGGGGGTGAAGGTGTGAAGGTGTTAGCCATCTGACTCAGAGCTGAAAGAAAGTGCAGTATGGGTTTACTATTACTAAATAAAATAGTATCTAAAAAATTGATAAATTACTTTTTTTCATTTTTATTACTATCAGAGAAATTGTCAACGTTACAGTATTTGAAAGAACACCAATAGGTGAATGAGGTTTTGACTACTACAAAGAGTAAATAAGTCACTATTTACTCTGTCCGTAACACAGGAAGGATCCCTGCAGTCTATTTTCTAGTATTTTGTCCTAACTAGTTTTAAAAATCTTATGATAAATGGTTGAAGCTCCATTGGAGAGGGTAATAAGGTTTTATGGCTGAGCTATATCTCATTGTCTGAATAAAAAATAGTTATGGATTTAGTCCATCTTGATGTTTCCATCTAGTATTTATCATCATATGTGAGAATATATGCTATTCTTATATCTTATTCTAGTAATTGTTTATCCAACTTACTTCAAAAAATTAGATTAAGATTTTCAAATACTGCAGGGAGTTTATCCACAGAAGTGCAGTTAGAACTCTTCCCAAATCTATTTTTTAAATGCACTGTACTGCTTTGAGAACTTCAGTCTTGATTATTATCAGTTTCTGTGGCTTGACTAGTTTTCCTACACTTCTCTGTGTTTTCTCTAATGTCTCAATATGTACAATGTTCATATAAGACTTTCCAGATCTATTCCCATAATTTCCACTGTTTCCTCCTACTTCCTCACTCCAGGGCATCAGGCTTTGTTCACACACATTAGAGCTTCATGACACCTTATATTTTTCATTTTCATTAGTCTGAAGTTTACTGCTGAACGGCTCATTTGACTGATCAAGTCAACCTGCTTATAACTACCGCCTTCCTCCATGATGGTCTTCAAAACTGATGAAAATGGGGACAAGATCCTCACATGGTGTCTAATTTACTACTGAGGTGGCTGAGTTGCACTTAATGACAGTCTGATGCTAGAAGACAAGATGGATTTTTCATCTTTGCATTTGTTTCTATTACCTTCTGAAGAGTATGCAAGTACAAAAGTGCTGTCCAAATTGTATGTATTAGTCTAAAGTACATACATTTTTCTGAGGGCATTGATCATCAGTTTAATGATTAAAGATACATTTAACAAAAACACGAGGGTAAAGCACATTAGACTACATTCTTGATTAAATAAATTAAAAATGTGGTGCCATCAGCTGCTCAGTTGAGCCCTGTGAAAAGCCTGTTAGCAGGCTACTGTACAGTATTCAGAATGATCTAAATGTATAAACTATGCAGTTTGAAAAAGTCCTATTCCAGAATGGTGCTTTGCCCCTTGGAAGAAAAAAGATAAAAGCAGTATTAAGAGAAATTAAAAAAATTATGTCCATATAATGGAGAATTTACATCTAACATCATGTAGTTTCAAGAAGTTATAGCACATCAGAATGACACCAGCAATAATATATAGCATGATGCCAAATCCTTTTAAAAACTAGTAGAAATACAGTTTCTAATTGCATTTCAGACCATGTACAACAAGGTACTGTGAGTGTGGCTCATAGGAACATAGCACTGTCATAACAGCTTCCAGAATATTCCACACAGAGTTTTGAATAAACAGAGGAGGTAGAAGAGAAGGTAAAAGATTGAGAACCAGCTGAGTTTTTACAAAGCTGAGTTTCAGACCATCTCACTTCATCCCCTGGCAGATATTAGAGTAAGCAGAGAAGGGAGAGTGTCATCAGCACTGATACCATCTCAGAATTACAGGAAAAGAGGAACATTTGTAATTTTCATGATACTCAAGGGAAGACTCAGTCTTAAAAGACGTCAAGGACTTCCTGAGTAGTATTACTTTCTTTCACTCTGCTGCTTTAAAAAAATTATCTACATTTTCCAGGTTTGTCTCTTTCTAAGGGAAGTAAAGAGGACAGGAGTTGAAATAATATTTATTTTCCTGACAAAAACAAAATAAAAATCCCACATTGAATCTAAGTTCTCCATATTAAATGTCGTGGTTTACTCTTGGTATATTGCAAAGGCATAAGCTCCTCCTATTGTCCCCAATAAATAAATGTCCAACTCCAAATCTCACCTCAATTTCTGCTGCATCGGATGTATTGGGAGAAGCTGGTTTTGATAACCATGCTGATGAAACAAGACTTGGTCATAAAGAACCAATATCAGTAAGTTAGATTAACACTGAAGTACTGGAAATATCTCTCTAGTTCAGAGAAACTCCATTTCCCATTTAATAACTTACAATTACTTCAAACCAGCAGGGATAGAGGGAGAACTAAAGATAGAGATTTCCTTTTTTTTGCATAAAGCACATTATAAGATCACACAATCAATAATACTCAGTTCCCTGAACAGGATCCACTGGATGTGCATTAAAATTTAAAGAGAGCAGTGAAGGAGCACACTTACAAAGATCAACTCCCCTCATGGTCTTAAACACTCTGACCAAAGAGCATAAGGGCAAGTGAGGAAAATCCATTAGAAAATGTGTTGAATGAGTGATGATAGAGAAGTGATAAAGACTCCAAGAACATAAAGCATAAAGATTGACCCTTTCCAGGCACCCAAATAAAAGAAAATGGAAAACATCCAGAAATAGATAAGAACATCTGCAGCATAAGAAAAAAAGGCCGGGATTTTTAGAGCTGCTCTGAAAGATATAAATGCCTTATTCCCATTCAGTTTAATTAGGTGATTGACTCCTTTGCTGCTGCTTGAGAATCTCGGCCTCTGAACACACTCACTCCTGATTGCTTCCCTGCCCAAAGTGTTGGCAGTTGATTAGGAGGTTTTCTGGACTATATTTTGTTAAGTATCAGTGAACTATGTAACAATTATAGCTAATAAATGTTCAATTTAAGAAAGCCAGAATGTGCAAGACATGGAAAATGTTTTCTAAAATACAGTGTATCTCCTAAAGAAAACCTACTGCATCTTCACCACTGTGATTTTTAATTTACAAGTGCTTTAGGATATCTCAAGATTTCCTTGAAATGAAAACTCTCCACATTAACTCCAAGGAGCCAGGCACAGACTAGCTACAAGCCATGCAGCCCTCTTCACCAGGAAGAAGTCATCACCAGACAGGGGTACAGAACAATTCCTCCCATCCTTAAAAAGGTGAAAAAAACCAAAAAGGAAGTCATTGCTCCAGGACCAGACAGCTGTAGGAACTCCACTGCAGTGATACAAGCTTGTCTGAAGGAACAGGGCACTGCCCTCCTTTTCCAGATTAATTCTGTGATTAACACCTCCTCCAACCTTCCCTTTAGGATGACAGGTGTTTGGGTTAGAGAGGGAAATAGTCTTGAGTACCTTTTTTCACCATAAACAGGAAGAGAGAAAGAAGCAGAGAAATGCAGCTTTCCACTGTGGTTTTGTTTTCAAGTTAGGAGAGTGCTAATGCTAGCCCCTCTGTAATCGATAGGAGGATATGTACAATCCAGCCACTAACCACACTCTATAGATGCTTTTCTTTTCCCACTGACTAATGAGGACCTCTGTAGCATGCAGGCTCCTATTTGAATCATTCAGCTTGAATGTCTAAAATTAAGCAACAGCTCATCTAGCCCTATGTCTCCTTTTTGGCCTTCACTGGTCTTTCACTGGTAACAGCCTGCTGTGGATTAGTATGATTTTTACCTTAAATTATTTTCTGTCTCAACTCACTCTCTGTGATAAGGTTTGCGTTATACTCTCTGAACTTACTTCCTTTAAGGATATTCACTCAAGATTAAGAACTTCATCTTCCCCACCTTTCTTCCTCATTCATTTTTTCTATTAAAATGTATATAGGATCAAGAATCAAGAGAACAAACTAGGAGAGAAAAATTCTTGCTTTGTATTCCACTTGGAACATGTTCAATTTAAACAAACCTTACCCCATTCTGAAACAATAGTTTCAAAAGTCATGTGAGATGTTCTCTTCACAAGTCACTTCAGTGTCGGTAATGGGTAAACAAATGCTAACCCTTTTCCTGGCACCCTTTTTCCTCATCAGTGACAAAGAGTGCCAGCTGACGTACCACAGTAGAGATTCCATCCTTTCACAATATCAATGTATGAAAAGGATAATTACATGGAATGGAAGAAATTCCAAACAAACACAAAATCAAAACCAAAGTTCTAAAATATGTCATAGTACTTGAAGGAACTACCAAGGATGCATCAAGAAATTACATAATGGGAATTTGAGCTCTGTGATACCAAACAATGCAATTTTTATTATTTTAACCCATCCTTCTCCCTTGATGTCATGACAGATTTGTTTAGCAACAAGTCCTGAGATAACAGAATAGTCTCTGGGAATAGATTTCTTCTAGCTGAGCTACACAGAGCTGGTGCTCAGCCCCTTCCCTCAACTGGAGGGTGACTTCTCTGAGCCTAGCTTCTGACAACAGCAGAATTCTGGATTTTCTGACTTCATCTTACAATTTCTTTAAAAAAATGGTTAAATTAAAATACCTCTCCCCAGTTCTTATTTTTCTAGAGCTAAGTTTGAGGATTTAAGGACAAAAAAGACCCCTACCTCTCCTTGGTCCCAAGATGCTCTTTAACAAAGGCAAATATAATTCCTCTTTAGGATAAGCTAAATTCAGAGAAGCTGAACTCAGACACACAAAAGGTCTCTTATCATCTAAGAAGAAAGCTAATGTGATGGTGTTATCTGCACCTCATGCAAATAAAGAGAAAAATAACTATTAAGAGGTTAAAGCTTTAAACTAGAATTCAGTATGTTGCTGCTCAGCTGCCAGTGCTGTCAAAGACTTCCAGTGCAACTCTATACAAGTCACTTTCTCTAAGCGTCGCTGCCATTTTCCTTTTTGAAGAAGAAACAGTTTCTCTTCTCATCATTCATCTGTCACATCTATTTAGTTTGTAGGGTTTTGAGAACAGGGATTCTGTATATAGAATAGGACAGTGATTTTTTGAAGTCTTTTGTCACTACTGTGCTATATAAATATTTAGTCCATATGCACTAGCTTAAACTGACTTGTTTTTTTTTTCTTACACATATCATAGAGTTTGCAGTTTCACACTCTGACAGTGTTTATAGACTACGTGTGCATGTGTGTGTGTGTATTTTCCATATTAAAGTTGAAGAATCAGTCAAAAGTGAGAAAATGACAGAGTTAAAGTTGTCTCATTTGTTGTCCCTGTGTTCATTTACATTACAGTATTTATGTTATCCTCAGAAAGATTTTTAGGGTCCAGCAGTGCTAATTATTAATAAAACACTGCTAGTTTTAAATTCCATTTAGGAACAAAAACTAGACCTTCTGAAATAAAAACAGGGAGAGAAAGAGAAAAAGAAGGAACAGATTTCCAGTGCTTGAACGATCTCAGGTCTCCTCTGGGATGTGGAAAGCAGGATGGCAAGTGTCAAGATAGTGCACAGGTAGCATCAGCTCTGCCTGTAATAAATAGGACACAATAAGAGAGGTACATGATGCAGAAGAAGGAGGAGGGCTGTTGCGAGATGCATGACCTCCAGCCATCATCCACTACTGCCAGACAGCTGCATTCTCCTACAGCGACACCTCCTATAGTGTTGCCTAACAACTAAGCTGGTGGCCACTCTGGATTGGGTCCGCCTCTGTGGGTTTATCGCTCTCTGACTTAGATTTTGACAAGAAATTCTCCTCTGGGCTGTGGAAGACCTTTTGACAAAAACATCATTCAGATGAATGTGTTTCTGTAAAAAGTTGCAGGTTTGAGAAACTGGTATTTTCTGATAAAACAAAGGAACAAGTAAAAAGTTTTTGTCAAAATTCCCATGTAGCTGCCTTTTTTTTTTTTCATCACAGACTACAGCCTTACTCAATGTATAGATAGAGGAGGACTGGCAGAGTAAGCAGCTATTCACTATTTTGCTTTATCTTCATTCTGCAGTGTGCAGTCCAAAGCTTTGTTTATTTTCCACCATTCAAACTTTACTCTAAAGCCAGACTCATTAATTTCTTCATGTGCTTTTTATGTAGTTCATGAAAACGCTTGACAAACAGGAATTTATTTTTCTTGCATTGTGCTGACAAAGAGTTGAGACAGAGGGATTAAGACCAAAAGGGCCATTCCTGTTGGGTGCTCAATCTCATATCCCAAAAACCGGATCTCATCTCATAGGCTACTTATTGTTATGCATGGCTTTTTTTATTTGCAGTTCTGTCCCTCCTGATTGCAGATGTGTCCCAGCTCAGACCCTCTTTGGGCACCCAGCAAATAAGGAGCACAGTTAAGGACCATCCATAGAAAGTACTTAGCCTGGACAAGGAACACAGTGCAGTCGCCTGGATAGAGAGCTGATTACCACCGGTGGCCTGAAGCCATCCTCCTGCAGCCTTCTTCCCAGCACGTACTGATCCTTTCACAGGGCACAGCCCATCTGCAGCAGTGTGTGAACCCTTACTGCGATCCCTCTGCCAGGGGACTTTTAAAGACTATATCTACCATATTTCCATCTAACCTCTCCTGATCTTTGGTGAAATGAAATTGTGTCAGATCTTGTAATTTGACAAACCTTACCTTCTGTTTTCATGAAAATGGTGCAAAACACTGCTCTGTCATGTGGATTATCTATTTTGCTTAATTTAAAAAGTTTTTGCTTGTAAGCACTAAAGGTTTTTAGCTACAAGAATCACATTTTTTAGCTGCAAAAGAATGCATTTTGTTAGTTGGTTTTTTTCTCCCCTGAAGCAGCAAACTGATTTTTCCTGGAAATTTCTGAAAACAAAATTATTTTATTTAGGTCTACTTAATATATGGAGAAAAAATGTACCAAAATAGTTAAACTTTAGTAAAGTTTTAAACCAGTGTAGATAAGGTGTTAAGATAGGACATACCAGGGAAAAATTTGTTCTGGCTGTAGCAAATAGAACTTGAGAGCAGAGGGATGTGGGACAGAAGGGAAAAAGACTGTCACCAAACTGTCATTGATTTGTTACTTCAAATCCTTTCATGCACACCTATTAAATAGCTCAACTCCTACACTACTGCTGTAATGTGCTTACAGAGTGGCACCAGCTAATCATAATTACACAATGTCATTTCCCCTGCCTCTCTCACCTTGCCAAGGCTCTGAGTGCAGAGAGCACGCCCTTTGCCAGCCACAGAGAACCTGAAAATCATATCCTCACCTGCCTTTTGTATCTGACACCAAGATCAGCTAATGGATCTCCTCTGTGATCCTGTAATTGCAGCTTTCCCTATCAACCACACATCCTTCAGATGTAGAAGGATGGACATGCAGGTAGAAGTCACATTGGTCTCTCTCTACCCAGTAATACTATCTACCTAAATTGTTTCTACAGTTTTGTTTTATCTACAGGCTACACAACAGTTGTATGCGTTGCAAGATACCAGACTTATCTGTCTTATAGATAAGAATAACATAGATGTTAAGACCCTCTTGACTGCATTTATAATGTTGAATAGTTTCTCCTTTTCAGACACGGATAACCTTTTCTGCATCCTGTTAGCAATTTCTTGTTTCCCCCCGTTATCCTTTAAATGGAAACACAAGTCTGCCATTTAATAAAACCCCAATAATGATCCTGCTTTAAAGGACAAGGGCTAATCACTTGCTGCTTAACATTCCAGACACATGACAGTGGAGGAGAATAAATCAGTTAAACAGCAAGATGCAGCACAACTAATTTTCATGTAAAAGGGGGTGATTGCCTTTTTTTTTTAACCATTGTGATTTTTTTTTAAGCTGTTAAAGCCCAAACATTCTCGTCTATCAGTTTATGAATTATTAATAAAAAAAGAGAGAAAAGAGGCTTTCTTTTTCTAAATATCATCTGCTAAGCCACCACAGACTGAAGTGCCTCACACTGATTCCTGATTTACATAGTCCCAGTTGGAAGTTAATGAAGACTGCTGAGCCACCTTTCAACATGCAGATAAACCTTCATGTATTTAAAAGCAGGGAATATGTGCTTGTTGCTGGCAAATTATTCATCTAAGATCTGAAGTTTCTGACACCGCCTGCGTCAGATAAACTGTCACCCAAATTGCAAACTAATTAGTGATTCAAACATTTTCGAGCTGATTGATGACAGAATAATTTACGCTTGTTTCTCAGTTTCCAGCTGGCATAGGCTGCTGACTGGAGCCCTAATTAACGCTAGTACATCAGTCATGTTCTGCCAAGGCAGCACATACAATTAAAAGGCAGTTTAAATGGAATATCACATTAAAAAGGCTGGTAGATGCAAATGTGAGGAAACAGCACTTTAGGATAAAATGACAACAGAATCCCACAAACCAAAACAGAATGGAACAGGGATATTTTTTTTTTTTTTTCAATGGAGAAGTAAATTGTGTTCCACGTAGTCTATTTAGCAAAATAAAACAAGAGTGGAGGCAAAACACGCACACTAAATTCTTCATTATTATTATTCTAACAAGTTTTAACTACATGCATTTCTCTTAATATTTGTTAGAAAAATTATGTATACTTGTATTTTGGATTTCAGCTATTTAAAAATGTAAGAGAGGACATCAGTGATCGCTGTGAAATTATTTACACTGATAGTATAAGACAAAACAGAAATATCACTATGTGTACTTGTAAGGACTGTGTACTGGAGCAGCCTTCAAAACTAGTTTTAAGTAACAAAACATCTAATCCAAAGCTCATTGAAGTTAAGGCAAAAATGGTCATGGGATGTGTAGGAGAGTAGTGCAAATATCCATATACACCTGATTCTTATTTTCTCGTGAAACTGCTGAATTTTGAAAACAGCATTACTATATGGTAAATGTACAATGGTTTCTAGCGACATTCCCCTGATCAAGTCGTAAAATACTCAGGGAAAGAACAGTTATTGTATGGAGTTATAAATGATCGTTATTGCTGTGGGTACAAATGCAACCTGTGACCTGATTCTGTATCGGGCACATATTGCAAGCTACAGCTATGGAAAGACAGTCCTCTGCAGCGCTGCTGTCTGGCAGCTCTTTTATTTTATTAGGCCTATTTTATTATATCCATATTATAACCACGATATCTGTATATCAGTTGCTCTCTAGCTATCAAGCAGTCAGGTAGGAGAAAATGCATGTTGTCATCTCAGTAATGAGAAATGAGGATAGTTGTAACCTGTGTTCTCATTTACATTTGAACTACAAAAGCGTTGGCTGTTTGAAACTGATGATCAAGCTAAGGACAAAAACAGTCCTCCTTGACGCATCTCACAAACGGTCTTAAGCCTGCAGTGCCAGACCCCCGTTGCAATGTATGCTGCATATTTGATGACACTGGTTTATCTTACTCAATGTGACCTCTGTGGGGGGAAAAGTTTTCATGAATATAAACAGCCCTGGGGTTTGTACCTTGTCTGCTAAGGTGTTTTTGAGATTATCTATAGCACATGACAGATGAGCCCTTGACTCTTGCAGCACTCGAGCACAGAACAAAGAGAAGTCACTGTAGTAACCGCAAACAGACCTCGAGACAGGAGATGTGCAAAAGCACTCCAATTTGTTTCTAGAAGCATAGCAGACTGAAAGCTCACATCACTCAGTGCAGTCACACTTTGCTGTCAAATGACATTTTGCAATGCCATATATTTGCACCTTTAAAAATTTTAGATAAGTAATAATTTACATTAGTGTAGTGACGGGGTGTTCATACATTGGTTTTGACAGCTGAGCTATTTTAAGGAGCTTTACAAATCAGTGAATTGGAGATGAGGGGTGAAACTCACCTTAGACGTAAATAAGCCCAAGTTTTCTGAGTTTACTAGAACTGGGTGAGATTTTTGCTATGAGGCATGGCAAAGGCCACATGCTGCTGACCCTGTTGTAGCCATGAGGCAAGAGCCACCAGAAAACCTTGACTTTGGCTTTAGACGCCACATCACATAGCTTTGGCTGACTTCACTGAGGTTTCCGGCACTGAGCTCACCAGTAAGCACTGAAACACCCTGTAAGTGCCCAGGGACGCTGAAATCCCAATGCGCACAGCAGATGGGATGCCCAGCAGATGACAGAAACCATGAGATGGGGACCATCTGAAAAGCGACTGTGGGGAGGCAACAGCCAAGCAACAGTTGTCAGGATTGCTATATAGGATTTAGGGATGTACATTTTCACACTCACATTTCCACTCCAATGTCTCCTTTTTAAATCTGGTTTTCACAGCTTCACATACAACAAAAATATTTTCTCCTCAGCTGTAGAATGTGGTTTAGGACAACAGGATTATGCTCTACTTTCTAAAAAATATGTCAAAAGCATCAGTCTATCAGAAAAAGCTACCAGTAAGAAAGAGAAACACAGAAGAGTTTTATTATTAAAATCTCACATTGAAGAAATAGGACAAAATAATAATATTTTGTGTTTTCACTAAGAAAGCATATCTTGCATAGTGGAGGGCAGATTTTGGCTTTTATCACAAGGTCTTTCTTACAGATCTTGTATAAAGCCTTGAAATCTATAGTCAACAATCCTGTACATAGAGCATTGAAAAGTAGGGTCAGAGCTTGTGGGTTAAATGAGTGGAACAAAAATCTTTCTTGTACTGTTTTCTCCTCTTGTTTCCTTGTTGCTGATCACGGCAATGGCTTGCTACATCTCCCCAGAGAGAAGTAGTTCCATAAGAGGAAGAATTCTGAATTCCCTATGGAAACTCAAACTTCTAATGTGCAATGTAAATAAAGCAAGTGCTAGCCAGTTTGTGTTTATAACATATTAACCAAGTGCAGTATCACCTCCCCAGTGGGGAACCCAGAAAAGCCTGAGTGCTCAGACTCTTATGAGCTCTCTCTAAAGCTCTCTAATGCTGAACACATGGAAATCTTTCCAATATGAAATATGTCTTCTTCCCTTTTAAACATGTTCTCCTCAGGTTTCCTAATGTGAAGGTTTGCTTTCTTTGATGAGAATAGAACCTACACAATTAAATATGTTTATAACACAATTTGCTTCTCTTAACTCAAGGGACAGGAAAGCATTCAGGAAAACAGGTTGGGAGGGCTATTTAAGGGTTTTGTTTTTTTAAGAGATTTTTTAGTATTCTCCAGGTTTAGAAGAAAATTTTAACTAGTGCCAGCAGAGATTAAATAAAGGCAATATCGTGGGAATAGAAATAAAGACAGTGTCGCACTGTCAAACTGTGCACCTTGGAGAGCCAATTTCAGTTCATCGTTTTGTCACAGACTTATGTGACCTTTGGGAAGTTACTTAATCCAATGGCACCTCATTAAGCAATTTGTAAAGAGGGTAAAATGACATTTTCTCTCTCTAACAATCTTAGCTGTTCATTTGAACTTGCAAAGTACTACTGGTAGGAACTGTTCCATTCAAGGTGTGATTAACCATATACATGCTTTGGTGCTTAGCTTGAAAACTCTTCAGGATAGTCTCTGAATATATGAATACTTGGAGCCAACCTTATTTGTAATTTTTACCTGCAGCTACAAAAATGTGAAATAACTAAAAATTTCCACAGTTAAAGCCTAGACCATTGCAGTTGTTTTGTGAACACATAATATTTGAGCCTTGTTACAGCAGACTCTCTCAAGATTTCTGAAGATTTTTTAACATAATGAGTTTTATTCACAGAAGGTGTATTTCAAAAATGCATTTTACTTAGGCTCATCCTCATTTTTTTCACATATTTCCTTCCCAAATATGGTGCCCTCCTCAGAAGTATGCATCCTGTAGTAGGAAGAAAAACACATGTGGTTCTACTTCAATACACATTGTCTAATGGCAACTGTCATGACCAACAAAATCTGAATCCTTTCTGGCCCCCTTCAACCTTAACGAGTACTTCAGTTTCATCCTCCATCCTTTTAGTTTGTCATTAGGCCTTATTTCTTATTCCTCTATACTTCCAGAAGCAAAATGTTTGAAAAGCCCTATAAAACTCAGCCTATCCTCTGAGGGACTTCAGTCCCCAGTTATGCCAACAGGCATCACATCCCAGTGGTGCTTGATTTTACAACAGGAGCTTCTCAACAAGAAGGTGATGAGGTGCTGGAAGTGGTGAGACACAAAAGTGAAAGCTAGCCCTGAAGAACACATCATGAGTAAAGTGGGAGAAAGATGAAGCATCCAGAAGCTCTCACAAGAGCGAGCGGCTGAGGAGGCTGGGCAGGGCCAGGAGTAACAGTGGCCACCCCCCACTCCCACCACAGGCAGCCCCAGGGAGCACCAGCCACCAGAGCAGGTGGGGTGCCTCAACCAGGGTGGCAGTCGGCGCCTCTTTGAAGGAGGGGCATTCCACTGACCAAGAGGAGAGGCTTGAATATCGCATAACCTAGTCACTGGGCACCGTTCTGTGGCCATCTGCACAGGCCAAGGGCACTCATCCTACCTGACCCCCAAGGCAGGCTGGCAGGCACTCGTCTGAGAGCAAAAGCTGCAGCTCTGGCTGGGGAGTCTGCACCATCTACCCCAGCAGTGGCCAACGACTCCACCCAGAGGGGGCTGCTGAAGGGAGAGGCTGCAGTGCAGACCTCAGACTGCAGGAAGGGCCTGGACCTTTCTCCTGGGGAAGGGACAGGCAGCAGATCTGCCTGCAAAAGGTGCGCCCAGGCAGAGGACCTTCTGCAGCAGGTGGCTGGACTGCAGAAGGCAGTGAGAAGGCTGCGTAGCGTCAGGGAGGCTGAGAAGGAGTTAGATAGTTGGTTCCAAGTGCAGTCTGTAGTGGACCCACAGCCCATGGCCAAGTAGACAAAAACTCCCTCACCAGCATGCGTGGAAGGGAGAGGGGCCAATAGTGCAGAAGAATGGAAGCTTGCAAAGGCAAGGACCTGCAGAAGGAAGAGGCTTCCCCCAAAGCCTGAGGTGCCCCTGCAGAGCTGCTTCACTGCTCTGCAGACTGAAGAAGAAGGACCTGTCACATCAAGACACGCTGGAGCTGAGTAAGGCAGCCTGATCTGCTCCCTGTATAACAACCAGTGCAAGTAGAAAAGTAGTAGGTGACTGTCTTCTGAGAGGTACGGAGCCATCTGTGTGCCAACGTGATGCACTCTAGAGAGGTGTGCTGCTTACCGGGGGCTCGTATCAGGGATGTCATTGAGAGACTACTGAGCATCATACAGTCCACTGACTGTTATCCGCTACTGTTGTTTCATGTGGGCACCAGTGATACATGTGGGAGCAGTCTGAGGAGTATCAAGAAGGACTACAGAGCCCTGGGAGTGGCAGTAAGACTCTGGAGCACAGGTAGTTTTTTTCATTAATCATCCTGGTCAAAAGGAAGGGGGATCTGAAAGGGCCAGGGCCAGTCAAATCTGACAAATCAACAAATAGTTATAGGACTGGTGTCACAGCCAGGGCTTCAACTACTTAGACCATGGGATTCGCTTTGAGAAACCTGGTCTACTGGGGGTTGGTGAGGTTCATCTGTCAGAGAAGGGGAAGAGCATCTTCGGTCATAGTCTTGTCAAGCTGCCGAAGAGGGCTTTAAAGTAAAGTTGCCAGGGAAGGGAACCTCAATCCATCCTACTCCTACGAGTTTGATGCCAATGCCAGCAATAGATGCCCAGAGTCTGGAGAGGAATCACAGGTCATCAGGAGAGCACCTGAAGAGCAGCACAAAGAAATTCCAGCCAGTAAGTCAGCTCCATAGGGAACCCAACTTAAATGACTCTAGTAAACGTACTTAGGATGGGAAATAAACAAGAGGAGCTAGAGATGTGCATGTGCCTGCAGGGCTACAATCTTATTGCTACCACAGAGACATGGTGCAATGGTTCCTATGATTGGAATGTTGGAACAGTGGAAGGACAGGCAGGAGAGACAAGGGGGAGGGGGTCACCTTCTATGTCAGTGACCAGCTGGAGTGCAGGAGCTCTGCCTGGGGATGAGTGAGGAACCAACTGAGAGTTTATGGGTCAGTATTAAGGGGAAGGCAGGGACAGGTGATGAGTAGAGATCTGCTACAGGCCACCCAACCAGGAACACTGAGTGGATGAGGCCCTCTACAGACAGACAAGAGCAGTGTCACATTCACGAGTCCTGGTCCTCGTGGGGGACTTCAACCTCTCCAATATCTGTTGGAGAGGCAACACAGAAGGGCATAAGCAATCCAGGAGTTTCCTGGAATGCATTGATGATAACTTCCTTCTCCAAGTTGTAGAGGAGCCAGTGAGGAGTGGTGCTATGCTGGACCTTGTTCTCACCAACAGGAGGGACTGGTGGGGAGTGTGAAGCCCAAGAACAACCTTGGGTGCAGCGACCATGAAGTGGTGGAGTTCAAGATCCTTAGGGAAACGAGGAGGGCACACAGCAAGCTTGCTACCCTGGACTTCAGGAGAGCAGACTTTGGCCTCTTCAGGAATCTGCTTGGCAAAGTACCATGGGATAAAACCCTGGAGGGAAGAGAGACCCAAGAAGGATGGTTAATATTCAAGGAACACCTTCTTCAAGCTCAGAAGCAATGCATCCTGACAAAGAGGAAGTCAGGTAAGACCGCCAGGAGGCCTACATGGATGAACAAGGAGCTCCTGGACAAGCTCAAACACAAAAAGGAAGCCTACAGAAGGTGGAAGCAGGGAGAGGTAGCTTGAGAGGAATACAGAGAAAATGTCCAAGCAGCCAGGGATAAGGTTAGGAAGGCCAAAGCCCCGATAGCCAGGAATGTCAAGGGCAACAAGAAGAGCTTCTATAGGTATGTCAGTGATAAAAGGAAGACTAGGGAAAATGCGGGCCCTCTCCAGAAGGAAACAGGAGACCTGGTTACCTGGGATATAGAGAAGGCTGAGATACTCAATGACTTTTTTGCCTCAGTCTTCACTAGCAAGTGCTGCAACCACATCGCCCAAATCACAGAAGGCACAGGCATGGACTGGAAGAATGAAGAACCACCCACTGTAGGAGAAGATCAAGTACAAGACCATCTAAGGAACCTGAAGCTGCACAAGTCCACAGGATCTGATGACATACATCTGCGGGTCCTGAGGAAACTAGAGAATGAAGTGGCTAAGCCACTATCCATCATGTTTGAGAAGTCAGTGCAGTCCAGTGAAGTTCCCACTGACTGGAAAAGGGGAAACGTAATGTCCATTTTTAGAAGGCAGAAAAAGAAGACCTTGAGAACTACAGGCCAGTCAGTCTCACCTCTGTGTCCAGCAAGATCATGGAGTAGATCCTCCTGGAAACAATGATAGCACACATAGAAAATAAGGACGTGATTGGTGACAGCCAACATGGCTTCAATAAGGACAAATCATGCCTGATACATTTGCATAAATCTACGATGGGGTTATAGTGCTGGTAGATAAGGGAAGAGCAACTGACAATATCTACCTGGGATTTGGCAAAACATTTGACAATGTCCCACACAACATCCTTGTCTCTAAATTGGTGAGACATAGATTTGATGGATGGACCTTTCAGTGGGTAAGGAACTGGCTGAATGGTAGCACTCAAAGAGTTGCAGTCAGTGGCTCAATGTCCAAGTGGAGACCAGTGACGAGTGTCGTTCCCTAGGGGTTGGTACTGGGACCAGTGCTGTTTAACATCTTTGTCAGCGACATGGACAATGGGATTAAGTGCACCCACAGCAAGTTCGCTGACGACACCAAGCTGTGTGGTGCACTCAACACGCTGGAGGGAAAGGATGCCATCCAGAGGGACCTTGACAGGCTTGAGAGGTGGGTTTGTGTAAGCCTCATGAAGTTCAAAAAGGCCAAGAGCAAGGTCCTGCACATGGGCCAGGGCAATTCCAAACACAAATACAGGCTGGGAGATGATTGAGAGCAACCCTGTGGAGAAGGACTTGGATATGAGCCGGTAATGTACTCTCGCAGCCCAGAAAGCCAACCATAGGCTGCATCAAGAGAAGCATGGCCAGCAGGTCAAGGGAAGGGATTCTACCCCTCTGCTCTGCTCTGGTGAGACCCCACCTGGAGTACTGTGTCCAGTTCTAGGCCCCCCAACATAAGAAGGACCTGCTCAAGTGGGTCCAGAGGAGAGCCACAAAGATGATCAGGGGTTCTGGAGCACTTCCCTTATAAGGACAGGCTGAGAGAGTTTGGGTTATTCAGCCTAGAGAAGAGAAGGCTTCAGGGAGACCTTATAGCAGCCTTACAGTACTTAAAGGGGGCCTACAAGAAAGATGAGGAGGGACTCTTTATCAGGGAGTGTAAGGATAGGACGAGGGGTAACAGTTTTAAACTGAAAGAGCGTAGATTTAGATTAGATATAAGGAAGAAATTCTTTCCTGTGAGAGTGGTGAGACACTGAAACAGGTTGCCCAGAGAAGCTGTGGCTGCCCCCTCCCTGGAAGTGTTCAAGGCCAGGTTGGATGGGACTTTGGGTAACCTGATCTAGTGGAAGGTGTCCGTGCCCATGGCAGGGAAATTGGAACTAGATGATCTTTAAGGTCCATTCCAATCCAAGCCATTCTATGATTCTATTTGATGATTCCACGGGTGGTGAAGGAAAAGGAAATAAAGGTCTATGGGAATCTATGATGCTAAAAAAAGTCTTATAAGTGTATCAAACATACACCAAAGACAGATTAAAGAAGTGCTGAGACATCCTGGAGCATAGTGCTGAAAAAGCCAAGACATAGCAGGTGGTAGTAGTAGCAAGGACATCAGGAGCACAAAAAGAGAGGTGTTGATTCTGAGTTGGAAACAAGGTTTGCATCTGAAACAGCTTTGGGATCACTCTGACTGACTTTGTGTCCCTTTTTTCCTTTAGGTTTTTTCAGTTCACGCTTCACTGGTACATTTCAGGATTATATTGTAATATGTGGATCACAGGTGAAAAGTAAGTACTCTGTGAAGCTGAAGAGGTTCATTAAAGCAGTTGCTGTTGATGAATCATCTCCTTCTGTGTCACTTATGGTGGTCTGAAGGTACAAAATTTGATTGCATTCTCACCAGCACATAACGCCAAGACAGAACAAGCTATGCTTAGAGCGTGCAACAGAGAATCCCAGTGCTAAACAGGAACAAGCATTAGCAATCACAATAGAAGTAACAAGTAGCCTAGAGGCTTAATATAGATAATAAGAAGATCAAAGAACAACAGATATCCTTCCTTTGCAGGAACAAGGCTGTTTCTAACGCTCTGCAAACTAACAGTACTTTTCTAACTATTCGTTTTGACAGAATTATATTGGTTTTATGAAGGTGTAGCTGAGAAGAGAATTAAGCTTGTTGTCCGCTTGGGAATAATTCACAGCATATTTATAAAACATAAAACCAAACATGCATAAAAAAAAAATAAGAAAGAAATTAAAAAGGAAAGAAAACTCTCAAGAATGAAAGTAACTCTCTGGAAAAGCAGTAGTTTAGGTACATACACAAAAGATCAGGAAGAAGCTTCTGCTTCCTGAGATACTTCCTCTGATCATTTGACTATCAACCTCTTCTATCTTTTAATCCATTGCTCCTGAAATTCTACCAACAGCAGTTTTCCCTTCAGAAGGTATTGTAATTGGTACCAACTACCTTCCTTGTAAAGTTGCTCAAGGGTTTTCTTCCCATCAGTATCTTCTGTCCCTTAAAATGGTAGTTGGTGCAGGAAAAGGAGTCCCCTCCTGCCCCTGAGACCTGCAAGTTTTTGCAAAGTGGAGCTCTCTTTTCTTGATACAAACCACAGAGATGCAGATTTTATGTACCAGGCACCATGTATATACCAAAGCTTTATAAATAGTTTTTCAATAGCATACCATATTTTAAAAGTCATAATATTAACTGAATGTATTCTCCATGGACAAATTCAGTGAAATTAAACTTCCATCTTTCCTCCCATCCTGAAGTCTTTTATTTCTATCATTGATGATTTTTAGACAAATAACATTGCCGCTCTTTCCGCAAGGGAGACCCTAAAAAACAGGAGGGCTGTGAAACACTGTGTGCTTCATAACCAGAAATAATTAATCTCTAAAGTACATGAGAGTTTTCCATTTTTCCAGTCTAATGGAAAATTTGCTGGCAGAAGAGATCAATTGTACGTCATTACATAGTTACATGCACAAGTGATTTTATGTCACACACATGTACAGATACACGTGTGTGTGTGGCAAGTACATATACATATGTACTAGCATATGGCCAGAACCTCATCTGTTATAAATAACTGGCTTCAATGGAATCGCACTGATTTACATTATCTGCAAATCTGGTCTCACGTATGTGTCTATATATATACTTCAATTTCAAAGTGAGAAGTATTCTATATTCTAAAGCTATTTTAGATCTGTAGGGTGAAATCCCAATCCAAAATAACAGGAATTTTGCTGTAGATTTAATACAGCATTTTATTATCTGTATTTTCTTCTGTAAATCACTTAATCTAGGAAAGTATTTATACTACTGTAAAACTTTAAAAACTTGGTGAAAAATATGACAAAAATGGTGGTGAACTAATAGGTTAAACACTGATATTCTGTGCTTAAAGATGGTCATGTTGTCTGGCCAAATTTTCAGGAATTGAGAATTGCATTGAGTTTCATGCATTATTGATAAAGTAGCCAAAAGGAGGTGCAAAACTACTATTCTTTGCATGGCTTTTAAACACAGTTAGATTACCATTGTTTTACAATAACAGCATATCCACTTCAATGTATTGCTAATGGCCAGTCCATTTCCTCCCCTTGAAACAAGAATGAATAGTTGTTTCACCAGTGGAGGTTTATTATTCAGCCCAGTGGAACTGTGGAAAGAAAAAAAAAAAAAAAAACCAAACAAAACATGAAGCATGAAGGAAAAAATGTTTTCTTCAAATTCTAATCACAAGCACTACTTGTCTATTCAGCAAAATATTCAGGTAAATGAATTGGTCATCATTCCACAGAACTAATTAGAGCTGCAAAAATCTCGGCAAGTATTATAAAAAATTTTCTACAAATGTTAAGATATAAAAATCCCTGTATCTTTGTTGTTTCCCTTTGTTGTTTTCTGTTCAGAAACAAATGTAGGAATGTTTGCTGGTGGCAAAGTTGGAGGAAAACAGTGATTAAATGAAAACTGAACAATGTCCACGAAAAAGAAGTCTGAATGTGTTTCAACTAGAAGCCTGATTTTAAGGCTCAATTTACCCTCCAAAAAAAGCCTACATCTTTTTTCCCATCCCTGCCTCCCCCTCCCGCCCCCCCGCCCCCCCGCCCCTCTGCCCCGCCCCTGTTCCGCTGCTCCCTTGTTGTTGCCCTTGCACTAATCCCTACATTGTGCTGGTAAAGCATTTGCAAAGTAACAAGGTTGGGAGTCTAATCGAACTGAAAACATAACTAAACAGAGCGGGATGAGAGGCATTTTCAGCTGACCAGTTTCTCAATGTGGTTTGCTACAAGGCCATGCAGTTAGTTGTGCCGGCACAATACAGAAGCAGGGCACATGATGAACAAGTAGTAGGGAGAAGGGATGGGATTGAACTGCTGTTTGGTGATAATGCTGGTTTTGATGAATATCAGGTAATGACTACAGAGTTGTTCTCATACTATCAACAAAAATATGTCACTGGCATTCAGCATAACTATTTGCATAACTAACTAATCATAGCTGAAAATTTAAATACCCTTTATAGTAATCTTGTTGAGATAAGGCTGTAGCAGTAGTTCCCAAACTGTGATTCATGGGTCTCAGACAGATCAAGAGAAGTCACTTATGATTTGCAGAGAACTGATTTAAAATGCTACATTTTTCCCGCTAATGCATTCAAGTAAACCACTGCTGTTACCCAGATAGGATACAAATGTCAGGAGTGCTGGCAACCTGCCTTCCATGCATAAAGTGTCTAGGGCTCATAGTGTACTAATCCAGCAGATTTAGTAGAAAGACCTCAAGACATTGGTGTTGTCTGCCCTGTCACACTGCCAGATATTTTTGCTTCCATGTACAGGTGAAAGAGTACAATATGTACTTGTAGCAAAGGTACTCTGGCTTAAGATCCAGTATATTAACTTCAAATGGACCACAAACTTGAGCTTGTACTAATACGATCAGCAAGTACACATATCTGCTATTTCAATGATAACATCCACTGCAGGGCTGACAGCCTTCACCAGAGGAACAAGTTTGCTGATGTTGATATCGTCTTGAGTGTGCCAGTGTTATCTATCCAGTCCTTGGGGCAGTTAAGAAAAGAACTGTAGCATGAAAGAGAGATGCTTTCACTTACAGTCAATTAAAAAAATAGAACTTATTCACAGAAATGACAACGGAAGAAATTTGTGATTTTCTCACTCCCACTTACATACAATTATATGTATGAATAGTCCAATTGCAGTAAAAGTTACTGCTTGGGTGGTTAACCACTCACCAAGGAACAGACAGGATTCAAATAATTTCAAATTACAAGTGCTTTTAAGAAAAAACAGGATTTCTCAAAACAGCTCCTCAAAGGGAAAGAAGATTCAGTTAAATGTGCTAGGTATTTTTCATGCTAAATTCTAAAGAAAAAAGGTAATTTTGTGGTTTCTTTTTCCCCCAAGGTTTATCAATGTTATCTACTATGTGTGGGAGTTATTTGACTTCAAATTTACATTGTTAATTTAATTTTGCTAAAATTTCTTTCTTTTCTCCTCCAATTCCTTAATTTGATTCTCTAAGAAATAAGTTTACCACATTCTTGTTTTTATCTCATCAAATACTCCCTTTTTTTGAAACACAGAACTAGGTGTTTAAATCTTCTAATTGTGTTGACATATTATAGTCAAAAAAAGAGCGGGATATATTTCAGGAAGAGGTAATTCATTCTTAATCCTCAGTCAATCCATACCTTTCCAGAAAACTGGGGAGCACCTTTTCTGAAAAAATACATTTTTTGAAAGAACTGCCATGTGACTGTCATTGATTTTAAGTCAGAGTTACAAGGTCAACTCTCTCCCCACTGCCCCAAGAAGTGGCATATAGCATATTATATAGGTAATGAAAAACAAAATCAGAGCAAGCTGTAGAAACCTATGTTTCTTCTTTCATAATTAAAATGCCACAGACAAGTATTTAAAATAGGGAGATGAAAAAAATGCGATACATATTCTACTCAGTTATCGCTACTGTTATTTAATACCAACTCTGTTCTGAACAAGAATTTACTACTTTTGTTTTAAAACATGTTGTCAAAAATGTACTTTACTACCAAGATGTTTGTCTGAGCCAATATGATAATTACTATGGCCTGTTTAAGTCCAATAATAAATGGACAGTGCTTCAAATATGCTTTAGAGGAACAATTTTTAAAATCTAAAATTCTAGGATAACCTGTCCACAGTCAGTTGTTTCTTTACCACAGCCATATACCCTGAAGCTTATAAGTTTTTCCTCTCATTCAAAACTCATACCTGTGTGTGTGCACATGCATTTTGGAAAGAGAAAGACTCCCACCAGAGCCTCAGCTAATGGTTGTGACAACAAACCTCACACACTAATAAGCCCACACATTACTTTTCTTCTGAATGTCATTCTGTTCTCCTGTTGATATCCAGTCTTTTTTCCACTCTTTTATATATATTCCCACTAGTCTCATTTTTATGGTAAACAGGGCTAATTATTTTCAGTCCCTTTTCATATGGGTAGTTTTCTTTAGACTGATCTTTCAGTTTTCTTTAGCTGCCTGTGAAGTCCTTTGCTTTGACAGATCACTCCTGAGGTAGGGTGACCCACATTAGTTACTGCACCCCATAAATTTGCATCCTGCCATTGTGATATTTTCTACATCATTCTCCACCCCATTCTTCCCTTGCCAGAAAAGGTTAGTACCACCTACCTGAAAGAGGCAGTGTGACAGAGTACTGCTGTTGTCATGAAAAACACCACAGAGAACTCAGGGTAAGGCAGAAAATTGTATCAAAACCACAGCCTATATGCCAGGTGCGAACACACTAACTCCTAGCTGTGAGCACTATAAACTGTTTTAGTCCTGCCGGCTGCATGTGCAGGACCAAAAACCAGACATGGACAGAAAAATGTCATCTACAAATGTATCAATTGAACTGAAGTGCTAACTGTGTGGGCATGCTGAGCCTAAGCCAAAGCTGTGGCACAAGAGCCTATGTCTTCTTTGTTTGCTGTGAGATTTTCGTGACGTGACAGCTGACAGCAACCCAGTCAAGGGAATAGGAATTCGATGAGTACAGATTCTCTTCTAAAAAAAAGGGGGGGGACAAAAAAAAAAAGAAGATTAAAAAGCCTTCAACCTGCAAAGTATGAATGCCCTGAAATCACATTATACCTCAGGCTTTCCAAAGTGAGAGCTGCCAACATTATTGTCACTGACAGAGCCTGATTGAGGAGGAGAATTTTTGGCAGAGAACAAGATGTTGCCTCCTATTTCCACTGCTCAGAGCAGCAGTGTCAATATTTCAAGAGCCAGTGTCCATCAAAGAAAAAGGAAAAAATCCATTGTAAAATAAAAGCATTGATCCGGGAGTCTGTAAAGGTAGAAGTAAACAATGCAGCTATCAATAAAAGATTCCTACCTCAAAGGTGTATTTAACCTGGAGGTAAATTATATTGTTTTTCCATTGTGCAAGGACAATATTCAAATGTTGAGCTCTTCCAGGAAGGGTTCAAGCTTGTTTCATGCTTCCACAGCGCTTTGCCCAATGTGAGCACTTCAAAGCCACAGAAGTAACAGTGTATCTCACGTACAGAGCAAACGTGGCATCTCACAGGGATCTCCTTATGTGCTACAGTCGTCTCAGTCTCTCTTGAACTACCTTCTTAAACCATTTCTCAACAGGCACTGTTCTTTTTCTAGTGCAGTTGTCAATAGCATTTACTTAGCACTTCCAGTATGTTGGGATTTTCAAAACTGTGTTCCCTGCAGTTACCCACTCTTCCTCTTGCTGAACTGTATCGAAACCCAGAATGCAGGAGCCAGATTCACAAGCAGCCAAGCTCAGTTCAGTCATGGTGTGAACATGAACATGCCGGTTGTTCAAGAGCAGCCAGGACCTTTCCCTCAGACAAGTCTTTCACCGTGTCAGGCCATGGAGAGAAGAGAGGAGTGAGTAATGTGGTCAGAAAAGTATCCATCTTACTAGGGTAGCAGATGGCGGTTTTGTGTTGAACAGGAGGTAGCGTGAACCTCGGATGAGACAGCCTGAGCAAAGGCAACGGCATCCTGAAGTCCCTGGAGAGACCCAGTTATTACCCCACAGGGCTTTCAGTGGGAAGCAGCTTGTCCTGCTCACCGTGAGGCACTGAGGTGTGAGCAGTGAACATCAGACCAGTATTTCAGCCTCTTTGAGGGAGCAGGGCAAAGCCTCTGAGGCCGGAGGTTTGGCAGCCCTTTCTGAGCCACCATGCCCAGCTAATGCACCGACATTTACCTGGCTGCTGGCCAAGCTCTAAAGCATTGGTGAATTTATCCAAAATGTAAATCACCAAGCTGGACAAAATGATGTAAGCTTCAAGGAGGATAGCGGCGGGGGACCCTTCTGAAAGCATCAAAAACCCACAGCAAAACCGCAAGACGAGAAGGCAGAAGCCCAGGGAAGAGGGAGAGTCTCAAGTTGCCTCCGCCCTGAGTGGGAAGAGCAAGCTGTGACGAGGGCAGCGGGGACTCAGGGCGGGCGGAGACTGGAGTGACGAGCCCTCACGTACAAGAGCAGCCCCCAGGACCATGGTGAACAGGGCGGGCAAACAGGGCGTGCCGCAGCAGTTGGCGCAGGCAGGGTGAGCGGACAGGACACAGTCCCACTCCTGGCTCTAGACCTCATCTGAACTAGCTGTCATCTTACCATCCTCCACAAGTAGACTGAACCGTGGTCTCCACTCGCGTCAAAACCACCACCAGAAAGAACGTGGTGACCCAGACGGAGCTGCCAGGCAAACATGCAGCGGTCCGGGTCCTGGGCTGCAGGGAGTGCCTGAGCCTGTCAGTCCTGCCGGAGGGCAGCAGTGACAGCACCCGTGTGTGCTGCGATCAGCTGGGTGACATGCTCAGCCTGGTGGCGGAACTCAGAGAAGAGGTTGAAAGATTAAGAAGTATTAGGGACTGCGAAAGGGAAATTGATTGGTGGAGTAGCACCTTAGCACCCCTGAAGCAACAGGAGCAAATGGAGGCTCCAAACAAGGTAGGTAATCCCTCATCCTCTTGCTACCAGGCAGAAGGAGGGGACCTAAGAGATGGGGGAGGCTGGAAACAGGTCCCTGCTCAGGGAGGCAGGAAAATCCTCTCACAATCTCCCTCACCTTCCATGGTGTCCTTTCACAATAGATACGGGGCCCTGGAACTTTTGAATGAAGTAGAGAAAGATGAAGACAATGAGTCAAACAAGGAGGAAGATGAAAGTCCACCAAGGCCAGATCGTTCTAGACCAGGTATTAAAACCAGTTCTGAAGGGAACCCCAGAAGAGTCATTGTAGTGGATGACTCCATTCTGAGGGGTGTCGAAGACCCAATATGCAGACCAGACCCACTTCATAGGGAAGTCTGCTGCCTCCCTGGGGCCTGGGTCAAGGACCTCACGGCAAAACTCCCCTCTCTAGTGAGACCCAAGGACTACTACCCTCTCTTGGTTTTTCAGGTAGGTAGCAATGACATTACCAGAAGTCCTAAATCAATGAAGAGAGATTTCAGGGCCTTGGGGAAACTGGTTAAGGGGTTGGGGGCACAAATTGTGTTCTCGTCCACCCTTTCAGTTGTGGGAATGGATGAAGAAGAATACAGGAGAACTCAACAGATGAATTTGTGGCTCCAAGACTGGTGTTAACATCAGGGCTTTGGATTTTTCAGTCATGGGGTAGTATACAGGACGCCAGACCTTTTGGCATTAGATGGGATGCACTTGTCCCAGAGGGGGAAAAGGATCTTGGGGCAGGAGTTAGCTGGGCTCATTGACAGAGCTTTAAACTAGATTTGAAGGGGGAAGGGGGCAAAACATCAGCCCATCTGAAGTGCATGTATACCAATGCACACAGCATGGGTAACAAACAGGAGGAGCTTGAAGCCATGATGCAGCAGGAAAATTATGATGTCGTGGCTCCCACAGAAACATGGTGGGATGTCTCCCACGACTGGAGTGCGCCAATTGATGGCTACAAGCTCTTTGGGAGGGATAGACAAGGAAGGAGAGGTGGTGGGGTGGCGCTGTATCTTAAGGACTGTTATGATTGCTTTGAGCACAAGTGTAATGAAGACAGGGTGGATTGTCTTTGTGTTAGAATCAGGGGGAAGGCCAACAGGACAGATGTTGTAGTAGAAGTCTACTATAGGCCACCCACCCAGGACAGAGAGGTGGATGAAATATTCTATAGGCACTTAGGAGAAATCTCACGATTGCTTGCCCTTGTTCTTCTGGGAGACTTTAACTTCTCAGACATCTGCTGGAAATACAACACAGCAGAGCCGGACCAGACCCGGAGATTCCTGGAATATGTGGAAGATAACTTCCTGACACAGCTGGTTATTCAACTGACCAGAGAAGGTGCCCTGCTGGATCTCCTCTTTGTGAACAGAGAAGGGCTGGTGGATGATGTGGCAGTTGGAGGCCGACTAGGGAACAGCAATCAAGAAATAATAGAGTTCTCTATTCTTCAAGAGGCCAGGAGAGGGCTAAGCAGAGCTGACATCCTGGACTTCCAAAGGGCTGGCTTTGTCTTGTTTAGGCACCTGCTTGACAGGATCCTTTGGGAGACGGTACTGAAGGGTATAAGCGTCCGGGAAGGCTGGACACTCTTTAAGAAGGAAGTCTTAATGTCTCAGGAGCAGGCTGTCCCCAGGTGGTCTGAGAGAAGCCGGTGACAGAGAAGACCACCCTGGCTAAACAGGGAGCTTTGGCTGCAACTCAGGGAGAAAAGGAGAGTTTACGGCCTTTGGAAGAAGGGACTAGCAACTCACGGTGATTACAAAGATGTTGTGAGGCTATGCAGGGTGGAAATGCGGAGGTCTAAAGCCCAGCTGGAAATTAATCTGGCTTCAGCAATCAAGGACACAAGAAATGTTTCTATAAGTATGTCAACAGCAAAAGAAAGACCAGGGAGAGCCTCCATCCCCTGCTAGATGTAGGAGGAAACATGGACAAGTGATGAGGAAAAGGCTGAGGTGCTTAATGTCTTCTTTGCCTCAGTCTTTAATAGCAAGACTAGTTGTACTGAGGGAATCCAGCCTCCTCAGCCAGAAGACAGAGACTGGGAGAACGACCCCACCGCAATCCAGGAGGAGATAGTCAGTGACCTATAGCATCACATAGACACACACAAGTTTATGGGACTGGATGGGATACACCTGAGGGTGATGAAGGAGCTGGCTGGGGTGCTCGCCAAGCAGCTTTCCATTATTTACCAGCAGTCCTGGCTGACCGGGGAGGTCCCGACAGATTGGAAATCAGCCAATGTGACACCCATATATAAGAAGGGTCAGAAGGGTGATCCAGGAAATTACAGGCCTGTCAGCTTGACTTCGGTGCCCCAGAAGCTGATGGAGCAGCTCATCCTGGGTACCATCACACAACACATGCAGGACAACCAGATGATCAGGCCCAGTCAGCATGGGTTTATGAAAGGCAGGTTCTGCTTGACAAATCTGATCTCCTTCTATGACAGGGCAAACTGCTTATTGGATGAGGGAAAGGCTATGCATGTTGTCTTCCTTTACTTTAGTAAGGCTTTTGACACTGTTTCCCACAGCATTCTCCTGGCAAAACTGGCTGCTCGTGGCTTGGATGGGCACAAGCTTGGCTGGGTAAAAAACTGGCTGGATGGCCGGGCCCAAAGAGTTGTGGTGAACAGAGTTAAATCTGGTTGGCAGCCGGTCACAAGTGGTGTCCCCCAGGGCTCGGTTTTGGGGCCACTCCTGTTTAACATCTTTATTGATGACCTAGACGAGGGGATCGAGTGCACCCTCAGTAAGTTTGCAGATGACACCAAGTTGGGTGGGAGTGTTGATCGGCTCAAGGGTAGGGAGGCTCTGCAGAGAGATCTGGACAGGCTGGAGCGATGGGCTAAGGCCAACTGTAGGAGTTTCAATAAGGCCAAATGCCGGGTGCTGCACTTTGGCCCCAACAACCCCCAGCAGCGCTACAGGCTTGGGGAGGAGTGGCTGGAGAGCTGCCAGTCAGAGAGGGACCTGGGGGTGTTGATTGACAGCCGGCTGAACATGAGCCAGCAGTGTGCCCAGGTGGCCAAGAAGGCCAATGGCATCCTGGCTTGTATCAGCAATAGCGTGGCCAGAAGGGACAGGGAAGGGATCTTACCCCTGTACTCGGCACTGGTGAGGCCGCACCTCAATTACTGTGTTCAGTTTTGGGTCCGTCACTACAAAAAGGACATTGAATTACTCGAGCGTCTCCAGAGAAGGGCAATGAAGCTGGTGAAGGGTCTGGATGAGGCCTACATGTCTCATGTCGTATGAGGAGCGGCTGAGGGAACTGGGGTTGTTTAGTCTGGAGAAGAGGAGGCTGAGGGGGGACCTCATCGCCCTCTACAACTACCTGAAAGGAGGTTGCAGAGAGGTGGGGATGAGTCTCTTTAACCAAGTAACAAGTGATAGGACAAGAGGTAATGGCCTCAAGTTGCACCAGGGAAGGTTTAGACTGGATATTAGGAAGCATTTCTTTACAGAACGGGTTGTTAGGCGTTGGAATGGGCTGCCCAGGGAGGTGGTGGAGTCCCCATCCCTGGAGGTGTTTAAGAGTCGGGTTGACATAGCGCTTAGGGATATGGTGTAGTTGAGAACTGTCAATGTTAGGTTAATGGTTGGACTGGATGATCTTCAAGGTCTTTTCCAACCTAGATGATTCTGTGATTCTGTGATATCTCATGAACTCACAGGGACAGCACCAAGCATGCATGTAGTACCTGGCCTCTGGGAGAGTGAGCGAGGGCAGGGACAAGTACAGCAGGAAAGGGTTTATTTAAGAGGATTGACAGAAACAGGCACAGAAGGAAGGAGAAATTGGTGAAAGAAGTGCAACAGAATTGGGAAGATGCTGAGTAAATGGGAAAAAATGAGTAAATGGAAAGCATGAGCAAGGTAAAAACAGTCATAATAAGACAGTGTGAGGGGTCAGAAAGAGATTTAAGTGATAGATGACAGATTTTAGAGAGAAATGCAAACCTGTATATACTTAGACTGTGAAATCATAGTATCTTACTCAAAGGATACTGATGAGTATATGAGAGTTGCAACAAATGTAAGAAAATGGAAGGAAAAACATTAAAGCAAAGACAGAAGTTTTTTCTTCCAAAATCTTGCATCCACTGAAATGTTACATTTCTTAGTAAGATAGCTTTGGAGCATTATTCCTAATTATAATTGCAAATATTTTAACTATATTTCATAATATAAAAAACTTATTTAATAGATGGATATTAATTACTATTATTACCATTAAGGATATCTATTTGTTTGTCAGATTCACCACTTGCACAGTGATGAAACACAGGTAAATCAGACTGAGTTGATGTAGTTTTACCAATCAAAGAGACACCAGCATCAGGCCTCTTCTATCAGAAGTTAACTGCATTGTATCTACTGTGAGAATGACTGTGGTTTAACTAGAGTTTGAGTACCTCTCTGCTTTTCCACAGAGGGAAGCATGGCACATGTGGTCTCATCCTGAAGAACTACAAAGCAAGCCAATGTGAGAGTACATTACCCAACCAAATCTGTACTCTGCTTCATGCAAATAGTTCTTCAAGTTTGTCTCCTTGTAATGTTATCTCAACAGTCCAGTAAATATAGCTTACAATGGACACTTACCCCAATATGATGTTCTCCAAAGAACCAGGGAGACTGAGTTTTGAACAACAGAGACAAAACATATTGTTCCTGGTATGATACAATTACTAAAATTACTGTGCAAATCAATAGTTTTCTTAAAATATGCTTGGAAAATAACACAGCCTGGTCCTGCAGCTAGAGATAAGTAGTACTGCCGTGCACTAGGAATCATAGTGCAAGGCGTAACCTGGGAATGGCCCTATTAAAAATAATAATAAAAAAAAAAAAAGTTCAGTTCTTCACTCAAATATCTGGTCTTTCACTGGCGTACATTTATTTAAAGGTTAAATCAGAGGTGGAAAGGGGGAGACGTTAATCTCATATTGGGAAAAGCTGCCAAAATTGAACTATTGAAGCAAATGCCAGGCCAGGCAGTGGGCCAGTTCACTTATCCTTACTAGCCACCTGCAGGCTGTATTATCAAAGCCCCTGAAGTTTATTATTGCAGTTTATTATCCCTTCATTATGATATAGAAAGGAGACATTGATGTAAAACAATTTTGACACCAAGTTTCTCCCTGACACTCGGCACTGAAATCCATTCATGTTTGCAGGGGAACAGGTTATGGCACAAATTTTTTTCTCTATCAGTGACAAACCAGATGCTCATGCATATATGTAACTTCTCATTGTCACCATGGGGGGAAAAAAAATGCCTTTTGCATGAGAAATAGATAAAGTGAAAGAAAGAGGCATCTCATCAGATAACATATTAAATAATCACATTGTAAGAGGGAAAGTACCATTGACTTCAGTGGAATTGCACCAAATGGCTCACTTGCATGCTAGCCTCAGCAGCTGAGGAAAGGTCTCACAGGACAATGACATGTAGATGACAGTACCAAACTGAATCATTCATATTAATATCCCTCAAATTTTGAAACACAACCCAAGATAGTAGTCCTTGACTACAGTCTTTCCCAAGACAGAACAGTATGTTTTGAATCACATCCTATGGCATTGGGTGGGAATTTCTAATAGACAGAGATCCTCTGAAAAATCTTGAAGGTTTTCTCAGACTACAATACTCAAGTGCAACAAAGCATGTGAATCTGTGTGTTTTGTTTGTTCTTATTTTAAATACAGTTTTTTTGCTTTATAGCTAAGGGATCAGACATCCCATATTTTATGGGATTTTTTTTTTAAATCAGATGGGCTGTTATCATCTCTAACACTGATTTAGTACTGTTATAGCTGTAACAATCTGAGAATATTATTAGCACAAGTTCTGTAAGGAAAGATCATATCACTTATGTAGACTAACTGACATGTTTGGAAAAAAAACCCAGACCAGCTGCAGATCTGTCTTCCAAAAGGGCTCATCTGTTATTTCTGACTATACCAGCCACTCTAATGAAAGACAGAAGTTCTACAAACTTAGCCTACTGTCACTTGTAATTTAAACACTGGAAGTCTAAATTTCTTTCCTTTGACAAACAGAAAAAGTCAGAGGGAATAAATGCAAAAAATGCCTAGATTGTTAAGTATTGATTTCCCTGAATTGGGGCATGAACATCTTCCTTGCCTACTTTTGGGGCTATTTAAGTTTCTTAGTTGCATTTTCCATGTAAAATAAAGCTTGTCTCAATACTAGTATGAGGGACAATGCCCTAGAGAATACCTAGGACAGCCGGTTCAAACTCTGAGCTCCTAGTGAAAAGAGAAACAGTGAAGGTGAACTAGAGGCAACTCAACATTGATGTCTGGGGTGGGGTTCTTTTTTGTGCTACTCTTCATTGTTTCGGGGTTGGTACATTCAGATATTTTATATAATGGCTGTAATTAAGAAAAACGAAATAATGAGTACAAAGGATTATTGCCCAGGAGCGTGACTAGGTCAAGAAGTCACTTGTACCATACACTCTGTCCTCTGTTAGCAGCTCCTCCAGTTTGAGGAACATTGTTAGCACCTGCATTCTAATATTAAGAACATAGCCTTATAAGGATCTTCCCCAAGTAGGTAAAAGTAACAGTAACAGAAGAGAAAGCAAGGAACCTTTCTTGATCACAATGAGATAGGATAATGCACCCCAGGATCTGCTTCTTAGAGGAAGCTGTCTTCACAAGTAGGTTTTCACTGCAGTGATAAAAGTTTTCTTAGCCTAAGGGTTACTACCCTTTGGGTGCACAAAGTATTTTCTGAAGTTGGACAATTCTAACTGCATTTTCTTGTTCTTTGTCATGCTAATTTTTTGTAGCAAAAAATCAGACAAAGCTATTAAAACCAAAAAAAGATCCTCAGAGCTTCACCAGATTGTACCTATCTGCAAGATTAATTGTGAAATTTTTTGAGAATAAAAGAGATTTTCATGGTATGAACAGCATAGTCCAAGTTAATCTCTGCTGTAAAAGGACGCAGCTCCATCAGCCTCAGCAGTGCTACCTGTCATTAGACCACGGCTGAATTTTCCGTCACATCTCATTTAGCAAAAATGCAGTTATACTTCAAATTTTACTGGTGTGGTTCTATCAAGAGAGACCTAAATATATGTTGTTAATGTATATTTATATATATTATCCACAAAGGCCTCTTCTTGTTAATTTTGTCAGCCCAGACACTGCTTAAAGCTGACTTTCACAGGGATGTGTGTATTTGCAGGTCAGGTTCATCAAACATTCATTGTTCAATACTGTGACAGCTGGTAGCGGGCGTACATACTCTTCCCTTGTTTGGTTTTCTGATAGAACCTGTCAAGTACTCATTGTCTGTAACTGAATTTGTCACCCTCTCAGCAAGGCTATATCTTTTCTTACTATCAAATAAAACAATAAAGAAAAACTATACAAACTCTAATGCTATTTTTTAACCTCAACTAACAATACAAAAGCATGCTTTTTTTATCAAAACAACCACTAACAAATAGCCACAGTTCATTTTGGTTTGTTAATTCTAATAGATTTTAAAATCAGAAAATCATGCCTGTGAGAGCAGTTTCTGATTCCTTCACTAGTGATAAAGCAACCATTTGCTACAACAACAATTATATACTCAGGTATGGTAGCACTGTCAAGGTAAGATTAAATACTTCTGGCCTGGTCACATGTACCTATACAGTGGGACCAGTCAACGGACACTGCTACAATGAGCAGCAACCATTCAGCATAGGCAGGGTCAGTCTTTGCACAGATTTGGAGGCTCTGCCTGCATTTCAGTCCCCAAGCTTGAGTACATTATGCACTTGCTAAGTGCAGGAAATCTGCACTGAGCTAAATACTGAAGTATAAATTACTTGGGAGCAGGCAGATAAAAACTTGGGGCAGGATGGTACATGTGGAAATGGTTTTCATACAGAGAGAGCAAGAGAAACGTGACCTGTTTGGGACAAGCTGCTCTGCCTTGGCAGAGACCACAGCTGTCCAATGCAACTTGGATGTGATGAGGAGGATGACACCAACACAAGTAAACTTGCCAAGTGAGATATGCCTTTCCAAACACAATGTAAATTCACAATTTGATCCATAGTTTAACCCTACATATAATATAGTGATAGCAGTAGTTATAACAGTGGCTTATAGTACTGAAAAAAACCACCTATAACAAAATCAAGAGATCAAATTTAAAGTGCCTAAAGCTCACACAAGTGTCTTGGAAAATTTAACAAGTGCTGAAATTCCACTGAAGCCACGGAGATGTACCTAGGCTATTTATATGCTTTTGTATATTCCATGTGGCACTTTTTTCCTTTTTCAAGACAACTGTGATACTTCAGTACATCAGTTAGAATTCACCAGGACTTCTCTCCATTTCTCTGTTAGCATCCACCCTGCAGCCACAAACTAACAAAGGCAAAACCAAAGATAGAATAAACAGAGCACCAAGAAAAAAAGCATACTGTAGTTGAGACAAGTGTAAATTAGGATTCTCTTGAGGATGATATTAGAAAAATATTTTTCAGTGTACATCTAAATACATGCTTAGAAAAAAAAAAAAAAAGACAGTTACATATTTTAATCAATATGAAAACAAAAAATAGAAGCTATATAGTAGTACCAGGAGCTGGGAGACCAACAATCCATTTTAGGTACAAAATGCACAAGAAAAGCATTTCTTTCTCATTCATGTACTTTGAAAAAAGAAAAGAATCACACAGTCCTACTAATAAATAAAGAGAGAGAGAGAGGTGTATATATATAATTTGTGCAAAGTCTGATTGGTGGGAAAACCTTCATTTCAGTATCTTAGTTTAGCTGAGTATTTAAAGCACAGGACTAAAGAATTTCTAAGCTCAAAAGCTCATAAGCTCAAAACTAGACACAGGTTTAAGTACCTTGTTAAACCTAGACATCTGTTCTCTTTAACATAAGACTACAAAGAGAACTTTCTCCTTTGTTTTGTGAAATGACCCAGACACAAGAGGGAAAGCTATTGCCTCTAGAAGTCCCATAATTTCACTCTGTAGTCAGACACTGACAATTTCCTTCAAAAGTCGTTCAGTTTTCATTCTTGATCTTGAACAACTACAGGTCACATTCTGCTTTCAATTACTTCATCGCCATTGTCTTCTTGAACTACTTGAACAATTATTCTCCTAAGCATTACTCTAAAACTTCAGGATACGCTAGTGAAAAACAAGAAAAGAAAGGCATACTAAACTTTGAAATATCCACAAAGTACAAGTATCATCAGAGTCTTGTTCAGAATTAGGTTTCAAAACCTAAATGTAATGTTCCCACTGAACACCTGCAAAATCCCAATTACTGCCTCAGGTTTGAATAGCAGCTCTATTGCGACTGTTGTTGAAAGGACCTCTGTTGCATTCTGAGAAGCAAGGATGACTTTCGAGATACCGACGTATGTGCCATAAAACCACTCTCCCATGTACTGTGCTTTATGCATGGAAACAAATGCGTTCATGTTTGATGTCTTCAAGAGCACGTCTCGTCTCCGCAGAGAAAGAAAAGGATTTCACTTTCTGTAAGGGAGACTTGAAAGCAGAACAGGTGGGTTTTACAAGGTCTGAACCACATTTTATTTTTGAGTGTTCCCCGCTCCAGCTAGAGTTAGATTATGATAAGAATTTACTGTGCCACCAAAGCATTTTCATGACCTACAAATTACCCCAGGTTTAAGAGATGGTGTATCCTGTACTGCAAGAGATTCTGAGGGAAAGTGTGCCTACAAGAGACATCCAGGCATTTTTATAAACTCTTTAGGCTTCTGGTGTCTTGTGGTATCATATGTGAACAATCAAATCAGTTCTGATTTGAACGCTGTCACTTGGATTAGGGTTTATCTATCGCATGGTAGCACTGAGTTAGCAGGCCGCGGAGATGAATAGAAGTACTGATTGCTGAACTGACAGCCTTGAAGATGAGTAGCATTATTTTATCACATCCTTCTTTGCAGCATGTGCCAGTGGGTTTTAGCTGTCACATTTTTTAAAATTATCAAGCCTCAGAGTAAGTAAAAGGGCTGGTTCCTTAGTGCATAAGAGTCCCCTTCTCTCCTTCAGATCCTACCAAAGCTGTTGGCTTTTATTTTGTGAAATTGTGTACTTGTAGGTTAATTTGAATAAACAAAAGACTTTGTTCTGCAAATCACAACATGGCTACTAATTTAGTGGCTGTTAAGTGTCTTGCTTTCCAGTACACTTCTTGTTATCATTTTGCCTTTACAAAATAAATAAATCACAGCAGAAACATTTAAACTCATTTGTGAAGGTAAAAGCCCTATGTGTTTTTAAACCACCTTCTTCATAATGCCTGTTAAGTTTCATTAACTAGGGACACATTCAGATTGCAGTATGGTTTCTCACATACCCTCCTGCAGCTTTCCCACACATGTATGTTATGTGCAGTTGTCATTTCTCATTCATCTTTCCCTGATGCACCTAACTACTTTCTGCCCTCAAATCTCAGACTCTGAAGGCTACTTTTGACAGTGTTTTGAAAGGCTAAAAAAAATTGCTAGAAAGATGAGAGCACTGATTGAATGACCACTGCCTGCTGGTTCTGTCAGAGGCTAAGCCTGATCAGGACGAGAAGAGAACAAGGCCATCAGCAGCAACAAGCGATTAGACCCAGTGATGCCAGGTGCTGTCCCATCCTCTGAACCTATCTTCTTCCCATGGTGGAGCCTTACACCTCTTCCAGCTGAAACAGTCCCAGGTCCCTGGAGCCTGTGGGACCCATGTGGTGGCACACAATGGCTGCAGCAGTGTGGCATGGCTCTGCACTGTGCCAGGGGAACAGGCACCTTCCTGCGACCTCCAACTGGATGCATGACCCACTGGCTCTGTTCTCCAGGTACAGCGCAGTGACATGTGGAGACAAGGCACTGGAAACCCCACACAGGCCTCAGCCCAGTGCTCTGCCCTGCCCTGCCTAATTAGTCAGACTGACAGCGTGTTAAATCTGCGAATGTTAGACTGCACAGAAAGGATCTGTTAAATTAATCAAGTAATTTTCATGGATGTGTAATGCACTGCTGCTTGCTGTCACCTTATCCAACTTACAGCAGCCCACCCTGAACCTGTCTGCGTGCAAGTACACACCAAAGCCGAAACATCTCCTTTCCTACTAAAGATCCATCACAAGTCACTAGACTGCATTCTTTAACAAACAGACAGTTCTTGGCTTTCAAAAATGTTTGTGAATATACCCTTCCTTCAGCTACTGCTTTACAATAATAAAAAGTACACCTTCCAGACACTGGAGTTCTGGATGTCCCAAGAACAAGAAAAGAAAAATCAGTGGAAATCAGGAGCACTCAGCCCCTGCAGGATTAGACCCTTGGAGAACTTTCTCTCCACAACTACTTATGAGCGGTATCCAAATATTCAACACCTCAAAACATAAAATCTGAGCAGCTAATTACTTCATTTATCATTATTTCATTTTCTGTAGAAAGCAATTTAATTCTTATCCTTCCTAATAAAAGAAGTATTTTATCATCTCCCTCACCCATTCTGAATTAGACTGCACAGATGCCTCCATGGCAGTAGATCAAATGTCACGGTATTTCTTACCTAAAAGGGCACTGCAGCTAAGGATATCAGGAAATGCACTCACATTAAAATAGATTCTTTTAACATTTGTACTCAAAAAGATAGCATTTTAAAAGATTCTGTCATTTTTGGAAGCTTCTTAGGATTAGATCTTACAATATGGGTAATGATTTATATAAAACACTCAGAAAGAAAATCCCTCTGATGAGGAAAGGAAAAAAAATGCCACAAGGCCACTTACCTTTTAAGGACAGAAGAAATGCCTAGACAAGGGATTTAACAAGATTTCACAAAGCAGAAGTCTCCTCACAAAGTAAAAATAGTTTAGCCAATGTAAAAAAAGCAGTTTTTAGCTTCACCACCATAATTGTCCACTGCAGAGCTTTACAATTTACAGTGGGACAAAGGGAAGCACCATTTCTTTTGGGCTGATGTGGAAAGAAAGTTTAAAATAGGAAACTCTGATACACTGCGAGAGAGAGCTGAAAAGTCCTAGTACGGTAAGACCCAATTTTGTTTCAAGTTAATTTAGTGGATTGCTGTCATCCATTTCCTTCTGAATTAAAACTAGGAGCAGTAGTATTTAAACCTATTTCTTAAAGTTTGAGGCACATATTAATTCAATTGCTGAACAGAGGGCAAACATTTGACAAACTAATATTCTCATGGGTCTGTGATTCAATGGAAATTATACATTTTTGCCTTGGAAAATATTCTATGATGTAATTTGAGAAAATAAAACAAACACAAAAGGGAGTAATTCATAGATGTGGAAGAAAGTAAGAACAAACATAAACTAGATCATGATTTCAAATGACAGGAAAAGTCTTAAGTGCTTTCTAAAGGCCTGTCCACAGCTGCATGCAGAGGTACATGAGATTGGGCCAGACCATGTGTGGCGGTGCTGGAGAACGATGCCATGCTGGGGAGGCATTAAGATCCAAATAGGCAAAGCCATCAAAGATAAAGATGGATAAAAAATAGAGGCTGACTATAACAGAGGAAAAGAGAGACAAGAAAGATGAGACCTTCACAGGCCTAAGCCTCCAAAGGTCTATAAATGACCTCCCCTGTACAAGGACTGTGAAGGATCAGGGTGGGGAAGAGAGGGATCTCCCTCTCCAGCATTGAAAACACAAAGCCCCTCACCTCAATTCTTTCTTCAAAGCTGCATGACCTGGTGAAGATTGGGTTTACCACTTAAGTGTGAATTTCTCTTGAGGAAGCAGCGGGGAAAAAAATCAAGTGGGGAAAAGGATAAAATAGATGTCCCACGTGTTACCAGTCCTCAGGACTACCACTCCAGTGTAGGTATATCCCTTTTAGATAGGGCATATGGTGAAAGAGATAAGCTAAAATTGTGGGAAGAGGGAGGACAAAAGCTACTTAATCTGCCTGATTAATTCTTAACGAAGAAATGTGGCTTAGCAAGGAGCAGTACCATGGGAAGCTGGCTTCAAAGATGACTATTTTAAACCCACAGCATTCGAACTGATTTGCAGCCAGACTGCTGAGAAAATGGTAAAACAGACGAGGGGGCTGCAAACACAACTGACGTGTGTGTGTCCAGGTGGAGGGGGGAAGGCTCATCCCTCATCTGGGCCTTGAGGCAGGAGCAGGGAGACTTTTTGGAAGTCGTCACAGGTCATCAAAGTGAAAGTGAGGGGGGGACCACAGGTCTGGGGAGACAGCAGTTTCCCTATTGACCTTCCCAACTAACTCCAAAAGCCCTTGTCATGCTCGGCAATGACTTGCAGCACTCATCAGCCCCTGCCCCAGCTGCAGGGGGGCTCCCTGGGAAAACACATGCTCAAATATCTTACTGATCCAAGACACCAGCTGCTTAGCAGCTGTCTTGGGAGCAAGATGCTTCTTACCTTGCAGAACTGTGATGTTTTTCCTGTGATAAGATATCACTATTTCTTACAGTACAAATAAAATGATTTTTCAAGTGATGAAAGAGGATTCACCTGTTTAAGACATGTCGGTTTTGTGAATAATAAAATCTGTACATGACATACCTATGTGGACACACAAATGCTTAGGGCCTTATAAAATGACATTTTCAATATTATTGCTCTTTGTTTTATTTCAAACTCTGAAATAACTTTGGCTCATTTTTTCTCCCATCTCACTTTCTAAAGCAGTGTTCTAAAGTCTAAACTGTGTATGTTTACAAGAGAGCATAAATTTAAAACAAGCCGGGACTGGAACTGTATCTATACTGAATCTTTTTCTTCTTTTTTTAACCTGTAAACAAAAATAAAAAATAAAATTCATATCCAGACTAACACTCAGTGTAGAAAATATTAACCCAGAGCAAAATTTTATGCAGGCAAGTTATAAATCCCTGGAAATATTACAGTAGCAAACCACACTGACCTTTAGCTCTAGGATTGCAAATGGTAATGCTATAATAATTGTGTATGTCCTTTTATTGTGTGACTCCCCACTCCCCCAGCCCACTAGGAAATGGGAAATTATGGCCTTTAGCAGTCCTTTAAATTGAAGGTATAGGGATGCCTTAAGTTTATTCCCAGTTATATATAACCATGTAGTAGTATTATTATTTATATCTTGCTAGCGGCACTTGGAATGCAGCTGCTCCTGTGGGTAGCCTTGTAAAAAAAGGTGCTATGTGTTTTGAACAAGTGTGTACAGAAGATGATGCTGCATAAATGCTTTCTTTTCATATTTTTGTGAACTAACACTGTAGTCTCTGAAGAGAGGAGGATTCCACGCATAATTCAGCGATATCAGAAATAAGCAAGATTTAATGAGGACATTTATATAGATGTAAATACCCAGCATTGCAATAGTTAATGTAAGATGAGAAACAACTAATCAGAAAGTAAAGCTGGGTGTTTAATGTTTAAAGCACTCTCTAGCTAAGGTGTTTCAAGAAGATCTTGATTGCCTCCCATTGGCACAATGTGGGGATCTCTTTCACCCTTTTCTGGAGAGACTGGTGCAAGGACTGTAGAGGAGGTGGGCAGGAGGGCTGACCAGCGCAATAAATTCTTCTGTTCATATGATTTTGCTGAGACTGGCATTCCTAAAGATTAAAGGTGCAATGAAAGTTTGCCAAAGTCAATGAACAAACAGAAAATGACAAAATGCCAGGATATGCTTTATTTGGTTTTGAAAATAACATTTTATATATTATTTTAAAATGCTGCTTCCAAGTTTGAACCAGACAGATACTGAATTCAATAGGTTTCTCTCCTCTCGAGAAGACAGATATCCAAGAGGCAGTCCTTTCTAACCTGGTTCCTTATGCAGGGGTAAGATTAACACACACGTATAAAATAAAACTATTGAGCTATTTTAATACTGTTTCTGTCATGCATTCAGGACCCTCTAAAGTTGTCACCAGCTACTGTTTCATTTAATTCCCTAGCCTTCAGGGTAATGTAAGAAAATTGAAGAGATTAGGAGCTCTTTCTTTCCTGTTCAATGCATTTGTGTTGCAGTAAATTGGTACCAACCTTCAATCTCATGGTCAGGGCTCTCTAGGGTCCTTCCACTGATATGACAGAGCAGTCAGCTTGATAAATGGTGCACACCCCCTCCAGCACAATGGAGAAAGCTTTTTTCCCTGTCTCCACTATTGTCTCTCCCACATTAGTAAAGAGGAAACACCTAGCTGTCTCATTGCTCTAAGGAACATCACTATTCTGTTTACATTGTCTGTGTTAATTAGAAGATACGGTTTTTGTCCCCCTTGATTAATTATTTCATGAACAGTGTCAAGCACAGGATATGTCCTCGTCGTGAACTAGAGGGAAGGGAAAATCCTTAGCTTGGAAAATAACTTTTAATGCAGCACTCCCTGGCCCCAAAATAGGAAAAAAAAAAAAAAAAAAAGTCCCCAAATTAGAACTCTAGAAAATCTTAAATAAAATATATTCACTAAAGATACATCTCAGTAAGGTAGTTAAATATATGCTTAACTTCAAGCATAGGAGCCATTCCTGATGAAGTAGGGGGACTGTGCAGTGTTACATTATGCCGATACTTGATCACCTTGTTGAATTGCAATTGCAGCTAATAGATATGGAGTTAACACAGGCAGTAATATAAGCACTGCATTAAAATGCATTTAACAAAACATTTACACAAATGCTTCTTTCCTATTTTGGTTCATTCTGCTTCAGCAGTTCTCTAGCACTCACTCCCCTGAACTGGCATTGGGAATGCTTAAGTACTGAAGAGGGGTCATCCTGGTCCTTTTCACCGTGTGCAAAAATATAAAGGTGGAAGATGGAGGGTAATAAAAGGGCTTTAAAATTCAGATTTGTAAACTCTTCTTTTCCTAGAAACTTGGCCTTGAACAGCCAGGCATGTTTATGTTTGCGTGCGCATCCATGTATTTCAAATTTGCTCATGCAGACAGATGATCTAAAAGGATATCATGTGAAATTTATAATAGATGTTCAACCAGAGGATTTAAATAAACAAATCTTAAACCACCATTGACAGCAGATAAACATGTGGAGGATCAAGGTGCAGTGAGACAAGAAATAAAGGGTCAATTCCACTAAATAGTGTATTAATCAATTAAAATTCATATATGTTGAAGATCAGGCGGTATATGTCTTAATTGAGGTTTGATGCAGTTCCTTATTAAAAATCTATAACAGCTTTACTCAAAATAACCCACGGTTTTAAATAATACTATTAAGCAGGCTAGATGTGCACTAAAATCATAATTCATTAAATAGTCCATGCAAAAATGACGAGAGCTAGAAAGACTGAAATTAAGGGGTTAATATAGGCTTTGCTTCTCAAATTGAGTACACTGCAGATTACAAAACATATCACATGTTGCACACTAAAGTCAGATTTTCTACTCTGGCCTGTTCTAAACCCACAGAAGAACAGACATGCCATTTCACTTCAAACTGTGAGTTGATCACCTTTCCCTATTTCTTTCCATTGTGCCTCTGGCATGTCATAGGTCTGGGAGAACAGTGTGTGATACAGACCATACAGTGATTAATAGTTGCTGGTAAATCCAGTGGGGTGAATTAAGGACAAAAGGAACAATTTTATCTTTAAAGTTCCTCACTTTAGTGCATTTGTCACAGCCTTAGGGCTAGATGTTCAAAGAAGTGTGTGCAGTCAGTGCCTGTAGCCACTCTCCAAGAAGACAAGTTGGTTTTCAAATTGCTGGGAATAGATCGTAGGTGCAAAACACATAACATGCAAGATTCAAAAGGAGTTGGAGAAATCCTAGGAATTTGGATGGAATTATGATTTGCTTTTCTAAAAATGCATGTTACCTGTTTCAAGCTTACAAGGAAACTGTGGTGGGTTGACCCCAGCCAGCAGACAAGCACCCACACAGCTGCAGGATGGGGAGAAAATAGAATGAAGGTGAGAAGGCTTGTGGATCAGGATAAAGACAGTTTAACAGGTGAAGCAAAAGCTGTACATGCAAGCAAAGCAAAATAAGGGATTTATTTAGTACTTGCCATGGGTAGACAGGTGTCCAGCCACTCCCAGGTAAGTAGGCCCTCAGCACACTTAACAGCTAATGGGGAAGACAAACACCAGAACTACAATATTCCCCTTTCTTCCTCCTTTCTTTGAACTTATGTTGCTGAGCATGACATCCTATAGTATAGGATATCACTTTGGTCGGTTTGGGTCAGCTGTCCTGGCTGTGTCTCCTCTCAGTTTCTTGCCCACCCTAAGCCTATTCACTCTGGGGACAGAAGGTAAAAATTAGAAGGCCTTGAAGCTGTGCAAGCACTTTTCAGCAATAGCCAAAACATTGGTGTTTCAACACTGTTTTAGACACAAAACCAAAACACAGCACATTACAGGCTGCCATGAAGAAAATTAACTCCATCCCAGCCAGACCCAGCACAGAAGACAAGAGAGCTGAAATACAGCAATGAAGCCTCTTTCAGTCAAGTCAGCCCTTGTCTCTGGGGCAGACACTTTCACAGATGACAGGAACCAACATTTGTGTGGACAAACCCAGTCCATCACTAGTCAGCTGATATAGCTGTTTCCATTTTAATTTTTATTAAGGAAAGTAATTCTCCTTGGCTGCCTGCATTGATTACCTCAAGATCATGCTGTCTTCTGGTCTTCCTGCCAACAACTGGGACCACACTGCCTCAGAAATATGGGTCAGGAAAAGTGTCTGTTGCGTGAAGTGGTGACTTCCACAGGCAAGTATTTGATGCCTGAATTTGATCTTTTTCTGTATTTGACCCTGTTTGAGAACAGAAAAAATACTCAATTCATTAAGCTTGTGACATTAGGGAATAAATAAAATATTTGGTCTAGAAAAGAAAAATTGCATGTCACTAAGGAAATTCTACTAATTTACTCAGATGTCTAAAGGCACTGTTACTCATTGCTGCTACTACTGAGATCTGCACATGGTGGATGATTTGGGATGGGAGTTTGAAAGAATTCTAAAAGTGACACATACACCGTCTCAAAATCCTGAAAAGCATCCCTAAGTTTTCTATACCCACTCTTGTAACACAGAATGGTAGTATGTAAGCATATTACTGAAGAAACTTTTTATCATTCAAGTATCACTGGTGGCTTCAAATTCATTGTTTGCCTAGTAAAAATCTAATAAAATTTTTTTGTCTTCTGCTTTTTTTTGTCACTGCTCTTACACATCATGGCATACACTCTGTTCAACACTCACACAGTAAACAAGCATGTCCTCTGAGTGTCATAATGTCTTTTCAAGGCACCTCATCAAACATATATGGCCAGTGCAGCCAGCTGATGACAATGGACACTTGATCCTGAAATACACTGGACTAGGTCCTGAAAAAATATTGATAGATGGAGTAAAACTTCTAGACTCGTGAACTAGCACAGCCTGTTTTCACTCACCAGTGCCAGGTCACCATGGGTGCCTTATTCAAACAGAGAGAAATTTTACATGCAGAACAGTTGCTGCAGTTTTATACTACCTTTGTAATAATTCATGACCTGAGTAATAAAGAACTCATTAAACCCATTTCCTGCTTTTCCTTTACACATAGACCTCCCAGCAGTTTAAGCCATACATAATGAGTCCAAGTATTTTAAGAGATAGTGTTAAAATTATCTACTATTCTTTTATATCTGAAATCATTCTTTTATTTTCCTCTACTACATTGCTAGCATAACTAGGAAACAATATATTACCCTAATTACATGTTATTTATTAGGCAGCAAGCAAATAAGTCATTCAAAGACAAATCCCTGTAGTTATTTACAGAACTGCTTTAGATGACAAAGATATAGTAAACCAAGCAATCTTTCATTGTATTTATTACATACTCATTGTACTAATGAACAATAACAGGCTTTGCTGAAATAATGGCTTCTGTTCTGAGTTGTGGTAAATGTTGTACAGGCCATATTCATCAAAAGCACGTCAAAGCCATGGATGGCCTTTATTTCTTTTGCTTGCACTTGAGGAAATTGGGTAGCTGGTAAACAACAATGATTTGGAGGACTTAATAAGCATAATGTAAAATAATTAGTGTCTTTAAAAAAACAACATGCATAATATACTAGTGGCAGCTCGACCCCTGAGAAACACACAGTGGTGACGATGCTGGCAATTTATCTTTATAACCCCTACTTTTGGAAGAGCCTGTGCATTCTCTTTGCTCTCAATATGAGACATTCTTTGTACTGTTAAGCAAGCGTTATATCTTCACCACAGTGGGATGAAAATTCCTTGTTAACTTCACTCATGATTTGGAATTAATGAACACTGTAAAGCAAAAGAAGTAAATTTGAATATGAAATCACAGAATGAAAGAAATATAAAAAAAATAAGAGAAGAAGAGGGCTTTGGACTTGACTGTTTTAAGTACTCTGGGTTAGGTTTTAAGTGCTTTTAAGAGAAGAAATTGGAATCCCTATCTTCTTCCTCCCACACAGAAGTCCTACACATAATGATATGAAAACATACTCTTTCTCCTCCTGGTGAATATTTATGGTCCAAAGAAGCTGACACATTACAAGACAACGTAAGAGTATCCTTGAGTGTGATGAGCAGGGTCATCTGATAGGAACTGTGTTCAAATACCCTTTTATGATTGAGCTATAAGAGAATCTGATCTCCAACAGTTTTGGTAGAAGTATTACCCTTCTCGGGCATTGGGTTAGAGCTCTAGTTGTCTTTATGTTGCTCTAGGCCTGACCTGGGAAAAATATACTAAGAATGTCTATTGGATAACTCCTTTCAAGTGGGACAGCTAAGAGACTGCAGTGAAACATGCACTCAGGTGCTTAATATTATCAACCTTTCAGAGTCCTGGGTAACCACAGGAGAAACATGTAAGAAACTTGGCAGAAAAATGTTGAGGGAAATAAATGCTTTCCAGGGTTGTACAATGTCCGTGCAAAAATTTGGGATCTACATTTTGAAGTCAGGTACCCCAATGGCAATTAGCCAAAGCTGAGGTTCTTTTTTGAAATGAAATAGAGAACAGCGTTTGGCATGAATATCATTTGCTATCTCAGTTCAAAATAAGGACTCTCTCAGTCTGATACCTAGCTTTCGGGGACAGATATTTCAAAGTAATTGTACTTCTTCAACCCTAATTCCCTGTACGCATTCTTAAATGAAGAATGCTGTAAATGTTCATTGGCAAAAGAAAAATCCAACTGACCCTTTCAGGAGTCTTCCATAAAAATCAATTAATCCAGCTCATTAAAACAAACATTGTGTGTATTTTTTAGAAGAGTTATCTAAGAAGAACATCAAGCTCCTTGCTAACATTACAAAAAGGGTGCCCCAGTCTGTAAACGCAGTTCAATAAATTCAGTCCAACAAGTTTATTTATCTTTTCTTATCTTGAGCAAACCAAATTAATTTACAGCAATAATTACAAATTTGTGTCTCTAATTCTTTTAGAAACTCATGTTCCTTTCTATAATTGCGCTTATGTTTGTTCTTAATAAAGATACCTGAGTCTGCTTTACAAGAAGACTCACAGAGTTTGGATGGTATTTGGAGATTTCTTATCAGGATCTAGCTGATGGATTTCTTCTGCTAAAAGGTACAAAGTCACATAGGGCTGGATATTTGCATCCCAAGGCAAAAACATAGTTCATATTTACAACAGGAAACTGTAGAATCATAGAATGGTTTGGGTTGGAAGGGATTTTTAAATGTCCTCTAGTTTAACCCCCCTGCAATGAGCAGGGACATCTTCAACTAGACCAGGTTGCTCAGAGCCCCATCCAACCTGACCTTGAATGTTTCCAGGGATGGGACGTTTACCACCTCTCTGAGTAACCTGTTCCAGTGTTTCACCACCCTCATTGTAAAATATTTCTTCCTTACATCTAATCTGAATCTATCCTCTTTTAGTTGCCCCTTGTTGTATTGCTGCAGGCCCTACTATAAAGTCTGTCCCCATCTTTCTTATAAGCCTACTTTAAGAATTGAAAAATCACAGTAAGGTGTCCCCGAAGCCTTCTCTTCTCCAGGCTGAACGACCCTAACTCTTTGTCACAGGAGAGGTGTTCCAGCTCTCTGACCATTTTTGTGGCCCTCCTCTGGACCCACTCCAACAGGTCGATGTCTTTCTTGTGCTGAGGTCCCCAGAGCTGGATGCAGTAATCAGGTAGGGTCTCTCAAGAGCAGAGTGGAGGGGAAGAATCACCTCCCTCGACCTGCTGGCCATGATTCTTTTTATGTAGCCCAGGATACAATTGGCTTTCTGAGCTGCGAGAACAGATTCCCAGCTCCTGTCCAGTTTTTCATTCACCGGTACCCTGAAGTCCTTCTCCTCAGGGTTGCTCTGAATCTCTTCATCCCCAGACTGTAATGATACTGGGGGTTGTCCCAGCCCAGGTGCAGAAGCTTGCACTTGGCCTTGTTGAACCTCATGAGGCCCAATTCTTGAGCCCTCCAGGTCCCTCCGAACGGCATCCTGTCCCTCAAGCACGTCAACCACACCACTCAGCTTGGTGTCGTCTGCAAATTTGCTGAGGGTACACTCGATCTCACTGTCCGTGTCACTGGTGAAGATATTAAACAGTATTGGTCCCAGTACAGACCCTTGAGGAACACCACTTCTCACTGATTTCCATCCAGACATTGATCTGCTGACCACTACTCTCTGGACACAACCATCCAGCCAATTCGCTATCCACCGAGCAGTTCATCTATCAAATCCTAATGTCTCCAATTTGAGAGAAGGATGTTGTGTGGGACTGTGTCAAAGGCCTTACAGAAGTCCAGATGACATCCGTAGCTCTTCCCTTGTCCACTGATGTAGTCACTCCATCACCTAAGGCCACTAGTTTTGTCAGGCAAGACTTGCCCTTGGTGAAGCCATGCTGGCTGTCTCAAATCACCTCCCTGTCCCCCATGTGCCTTAACATACCATCTAGGAGGTTCTGTTCCATGATCTTCCCAGGCACAGAGGTGAGACAGACAGGTTGGTAGTTCCCAGGGTCCTCCTTTCTACCTGTTTTAAAAATGGATGCAATGTTTCCCTTTTTTCCAGTCATTAGGACTTCATCTGACTGACAAACCTCTCAAATATCATGGAGAGTGGCTTGGCAACTACATCAGTCAATTCCCTCAGGACTCCAGGATGCATCTCATCAGGTTCCATACATTTATGTATGTTCAGGTTCCTCAGGTGGTCTCAAACTTGATCTTCTCTTACAGTGGGAGGGACTTTGCTCCCCCAGTCCCTGACTGGAGGTCCATCCACTCAAAAGGTGTGGAAAGAGAGATTGCCAGTGAAGAGTGAATCAAAAAAGTTGTTGAGTATCAGCCTTCTTCTCCTCCATTGTTACCAGTTTGCCACTTGTGTTCATCGGGAGTGTACACTTTCTTCAACCTTCATTTTCTGGCTGACATACCTACAGAAGCCCTTCTTAATTTTCTCTGTGTCTTTTGCTATGTTCAGCTCTAGCTGTACCATGGCCTTCCTGACCCCCTCCCTACACAGCCGGGCAGCATCCCTATACTCCTCCCAGGATACCTGTCCCTGTTTCCACTGCCTATGCATTTCCTTCTTTCCCTTTAGTTTGACCAGCAAGTCTTGACTCATCCATGCCTGTCTCTTGCAGTCCTTCCCTGATTTCTTACACATGGGAATTGAGAGCTCTTGCACTCTATGGAAAGCACCCTTAAAGACCTGACAGCTCTGTTCTGCTCCCTTGTCCCTGAGGGCAGGGAGTTCTATTGAATAACTCCTTAAACAGTTGGAATTTTGCTTTTGTAAAATTCAGGATCCTGATCCATATCCCTCAGGACTGTGAACTCCACCACTGCATGATCACTGCAACCCAGGCTGCCTCCAATCTTGATGTCTCCAATTAGCTCACTTGTGTTGGTGACCAACAGGTCCACTAACACATTCCCTCCGGTAGGGCTGTCTACTACCTGGCTTAAGAAGTTATCCTCAATGCACTCCAGGAGTCACCTGCATTGACTACACCTCGCCTGTACACTGTATTGGATTTGGTGCAGTGGTACAGTACTGTTTGTGTGTATGAAAACTATGCAAACATTATAGCATGCAGATTACAAATGGGTAAATTCTGTTTAACCCAGACTACACTACTATCCAATGCTAAGGTCAAAAAAAATGAAGAGAAAAAGAAAAGGTTGATTAATAAAATGTAACTGGTTTTACAGTTTTTCAATTGAGTTTGGGCTGACATGCTTTCAGCTTTTTGATAGTGGGAAGTATCTCACTGATGAAGACCATGTTGCCAGAAGGCTGATGTAAAGTGAAATTATTCCATACAATGATCACATTAACATGAATGCTGGTTATCTCCAAGTAACCTGCAGTCCTCTATATAATTTCTTACATCACCTTAGTTTACCTTTACAGAGGACTTCATGTTGATTTTGTCTAAAAAACCTTGCTGTCTCAGTCCATTAATGTTGCAGAGGTTATGAACCTCAAAGTGCCACATTTGGAAGAGAGTTGTTCTGTTCTGAGATTCCTGACATGTAAACAAGATACACCTATGATGTCTTTCTTCACAAGCTGAAGTAATTTCAGCCATCTCTTAGATTTTGGAGTAGTCTTTAATCTGAGGCAATGGTGATGAATTACGCTATGCAAATATAATTACCTTCATTTCCTCCTACTAGTAATTAGGGCCCAAAAAACCTAAAACCAAAACCCAACTACCCCCTCACTCAATAAACATACAAAAAAGAGGTGGACTAATGCAGACAGAAAGTGCTAGCTGGTAGTATGGCTAGTATGCCACTTATCTGAAATATACCATGTTCTATATATTTACAAAACTTGTTTCATCCAAACACTGTTACAGGAAAATGTTCTCCAAAGTCATGTAATTCCCTTGATCCATTCTTCTGTAAGTCAGCTTGGAAGTTAGGCAGCTGTCATACAAACTGCCATATTCGTCTCCTTATATATGAGGCCAATGGATCATCATTAGAGGAAAACCTAAAAGAAGAGCAATGGCTCATTCACCTTTCACCCTGTAGAAGGAGTGTGGTCTCAAGAGTAAGGGTGAGTGCATCTGCAGGACACAAAGGAAGCCTATACTGTGATAAATGGCAGTGAAGATAGGGCCCTTGGAATCCAACACCATGGATGATTAATGCTTGTGAACACAAAGAGTTACCACTAGGTCCCAATCATAGTGAAGAAAAACCCTGCAGTGTTTTAACATGTAACAAAGCATATAACCACATTCAGTTATTCAAAATGCACATAGAGACACATGCATTGCCTAAACTGATATGAAGCTTTTTAGGGGTGTAAATATTCAGAAGGGGCTCTGCTTATGAGCTAAGGAATATAGTAAATGCATCATTATTAATGTATATCTTGCTGCCTAACATATAAGACAACTGCATCATCATGTACCTAGTAATTCTCCTTTGAAGTAATGAACAAGTAACACTGACGAATGCTGCCATCACATAATTGGTATAATGAGTTTCAATGGGGATGAGATTCTGACAGTGATTTCTATTTCCTTAGAGCTGGGGTAGGTTAAGAGTAAATCATGGAAGTTACTTCAGATTTAACCCTTACATCACTGAGATAGAAGTCTGACCTGCATTTTGTGGACAATTTTTAGAATAAACCAACTGAAAATAAGAAATTTTACCAAAGCCTGACCAATAAAACCTTGTAGATCAGATGTTAAGCATCTTACAAGCTGCTTTAGGAATAACAAAAGTAGAAACTGCCACCTGGAATTAGAACTACAAAAGGTCTTGTTAGTTATGGCTTTCATTTGGTCTGCTAAGCTGTAAAGGATGTTCTGAATTAAATTGTTAGGGCGAGCTTGTGCTCTCAGGGACATGCAGGACAGCTTCACCTTTCTAGGTCCAGCTCTGCTGTGATACCGTTCAATAAAATAAGATCAAGGCTCCTTTTATCATAAAGATGATATGACAAAAAACCCCACATTCTATCTCTGTCCTAAACTCAGCACTACAAACACGTATAATACTTGTGAAATGTAGTAAAGATTGTCACCATTTGCATTTACTACTTCATACTCAGCAAAGGATGGTGAAATTGCTTACCTGTTTCAACAAATAAGCACTAGATACTAAGATTTACAGTGAGTTTTTTCTAAAAGTAACATTAGAATGGAGTCCAGGAGATCTTTACTCCAGGTCTTCTTGCCTTAGGTTTACTTTTTTTTTCTAGAAGCCTATTCCCCCTTTCTTCACTGAGGTGCTTTTAACAACCATTTCTTACTCAAGATAACACTATCCAAACATATGTAGTGGAGATGTCCATTATAAGGCAGAGATGCCTCCAGAGGGAGATAAATAGAGAGGAAGGACAATGAAGAATACGTGATATCTGGATGGTATGATGCCAGTTAGCAGTCTTTTCAGAAGTGATGCAGAGGCAAGAGTGTGAGACATCCAGTGCTGACTATAGAAAGCTACAGTGGACAGAATAAAGAGATGCTAGGGGACTGTGCTTTTCTTTTTCTTTTTTTTTTTTTTTTCTTTTTTTTTAAATTTTTTGCACTTTTTTTAAATCTCTTCCTTAAACATATTGAAAAAATAGATCCTTCTGAAAGGAGGGGGAGGATAATTGGATGGTAACTGTAGTGTCTGTGATGGTTATATCCCAAGGCAACAGTTCAAAATAAAACACAGACTCTCATATTTAGTCAACTGCTGAGGCCATCTGACAAATGAATGTGAAAACCATTCTGTGGACAAATTCTTAGTCACCCAGGGACAAGGGAGCCCTGATTAAGTGAATGTGGAGAAGCAGTGCTCTTTAAAACACAAGAGGTTTTTCACCTCCATATTGCCAATTATCTATTATCCTGAATAAGCACCCAGACAGAAAAGTCGAGGAGAAGCGTCTGGATAAAACAGAAATATGACATGTGAAATACATATAAAGCAGAAGAAAGGGCAAGGAAGATGTAAAGGATAAAAGAAAATTGGTGACAGCTGACTGTGGGGCACAGATTCCTGAGCTAGTGACCATGCAAACAGATGCGTACACAGGACAGATTGACTGAACATGGCTATATTCTCCTTTTTACCAAACGGCTTATACAGAGCCAGCCAAACATTTTTGACCCACAGCTGAACTTCGCAAATACTACATCTACAAATGCTGAAGAACTGACTGTAGCAACCAAATGATAAAATACATGCAGGAAAAATGTATTAGTAGCATGCACATTAACCTCTGTGAATTACTGTTTCCCAGTCCATGCAATAAATCAATGCAAGCAAGCACCTGAGTTGCTAATAGTCCATTTAAAGATCTCAGTTGAGTACGTGTTTCAGTAATCCAAATGGAAGAATAAACACAGGTACAAGCAGTCAAAAATTATTATTTCCTGTTTTCTCTCCATATTCTGGAAAACGACGTGATCCTCAGGACTAAGAAAAATATTCTGAAATTCTATACTTAATACTTCCACAAATTATTATCACGTTGAACAAGCCACCTAAGCCTTCAAGTCTCTATTTCTACCTATAGTAAGCAAACAGTTTAAGGACATAATCATGCCTTTCCATGACATTCCAGAGGTACTTGAGAATTAATTCAGACTGACAACCAGCTTGCGAAGAATTTGGAAAACAGTGCATGAGCATATGTATCAAATTCTTATACTTTGCAAATTAGTCCTTCTTGATCTTGATATTTGGATCAACTTTGATCTCCTCATTTATGACAAAAAGAAAAAAAAAAAAGAAACTAGACCATAATATTTTCCATTAACAAGGTTATTTTTAGATAAAAAATGAACTCTGATGAGAAAATTCTAGAAGAAATTCTCATTTCTGTAAACAGTTTTCACAGTTTCACTCAGATCAGAAAACCTCAAGACCATTTTTTCTGTGACTGTAGCAAGCATTTTGAGCCTGCTAAAAATAATAATTCTATTTTTAAAGAAAATCAGAGAAACTCAAAAGAAGGGTATTTTATTGAAAAAAACTGATAGATTACTTCTAGATGGTAAAAAACTATAATTTACCAAGTCATCTGAGAAAAAGTTATGAGTAGATAGTAGAAAAGTATCCTACATAGAATTTCTCTCCTTTCCCTGTTTTATCTGAAACTTCAACAATTATTCTAAGAGCATAATTCAAAAGCAAGCTTCAGAAAGCCTACTACAATTCCAAGCTTTTGGGATATAGAATAATTTCAGACATTATTCTGGACACTGCCTGCCACACGAGACTAGAGTATTTTAGCGATCAGTAGTCACTGTTAACAAAGTCGGTGTCAATGGAAACTTCAGATTAGTGGTACTGAGCAAAAGTGTACCCATTCTGTCAATCACCAGACTAACCCAAGCTCAGATGCTCATGTGCTGACAGGCCTTTCACTGGCAGTAAGTTTTCATCCTAAGTGATTGTGCTGAAAAGCATGAGATCAAGAATTGGCAAACAGAAGTAGTTTGGGGTTCTCCTTTTTAGATCTCAGAATACATCTGAAAGCTTGTTCGAGCCTAAACCAGAAACCTCATCTTTGTTAGTTCAGGCAAGTAAGATATGAAATAATGCCAACACTTTTCACTATCTAGAAGTGTGCTTCAAGTTCTTACATACCTGGGATAAATAAAATGCTTGATCTGTAGCTCTGTCTCAACGATTCCCTTTCAGTCACTGAGGCTTATCGCATCCATGAGGTATACATGAGTCTTGTTTGGCTTTCTCTTATCCCTTTAACAATGCTTCTACCTTTCAGGTTCTTATTTCTTCTGGGTGTTCTCAGATTCATTTCCTCAACATCTGCTTCATGAACTCAGACAGCTGTTCATAGATATAGTTGATCTATGGCCTGATATTATTAGAATGTTTGCACCAATACAGTGAATACAAATGTTTGAGTTCAACTTATAGTTTATGTAAAGGAGGAGGGGTAAGAGTATACTATAATGATATAAGCCACTACAACTTCATGAGCAGTGTGAAGGGAAGGTGGAATTGTACAGTCCATCTTACTGGGGGGAGCAATGACCAACAAGTCAGTCAGAAAGGAGGTTTCTGAAACTGACTTTGAACATGCCCTTCTCTCCCCTTGGGATATTTCCCCATCTCTTCAACACCCTGATGAAAACTCTTCACTGGGAAATTATCCCCTGGTCATGCTGGCTAGTCTGTTGTAGTTGTGAGAAGGTGGTGAGCAAAGACAGAGCTAGGGGATTGACCAGCACACAAGAAACTTCTAGTCAGGGAAGACAGCTGGGGACCCTGTTGCTGAGAGCCACACTGCAATCTCTACAGCATTTACCATTGTCACCTTCTGCCCACCAAGAGGAGACAATGCATCCCTGCCCATCTAGAGATGTCACCCCTCAGCTTTGCTCCTGACCAGTCATGTCTCAGCACAACTTTCACATTTAGACAAACTATATTCAAGTGACATTTTCCCACTGTCACAAGATCTTCAGTATGCAGTCTCTTCAACAAAAGCCTGCAAGTGACAGTAAAACTGGCAACAGTCATGAGGAGAAACCCTGAAAATTGGATGGAAATACCTCACCACTGAATTTCCACTGGGAAATTCAGACCAGCTCCAAGTTTTGAAATAACAGAGCTGCAGTCAGCTGGGGTGTGACTGGTAGAGACAAGTGAATCAGAGACACAAAGAGGAAAACGTGAAGAGCGTGCCACACAGACAGAGACACAGACTATATGGAGAGCTTTGTTTTTGAAACATCTTTGGAGGGCCGGAAAGAAGGAAACTGGGGAAAGAAAGAGAATGGCTCAGGTCCTTAAACATTGCTTTTAAGGGCTTTTAAGCCTCTTAAGCATCTATGAAACTAAGAGAAGAGCGAGCACAAATCAAGCACCAAAAACACTTCAGAGCAGGAGCATTTTTATTGTCATTCTTATTAATGCTAACCATTGAGAAAAGAAGAATAAAGCAGTTATAGTGATTTAAAACTAGTTCAGCACAATAGTTCCCACCTGCCACCACCCCCAGTGCTGCAAAAGGGAAAGGATTGGTTGGATAGACCCTCCAAGCCCTCTTTCTGTTTCACATGCAACTTAACCTTTCTTGGGGATAGAAACGGGACAGGAAAGGATAAGCAGGTACAGGCACTGAACTTGGCTTGCTGCTGCTCTCTCTGCCTAGGCTGGATGCTCTTCATTGTGATTCTGGGATACTTTCAATTCTGGGGAAAGAGCCATGCATTTCTAAATAAAACTCTTTCCTCTCTCCTCCCTCCCCTTTCCACCTCCGCCTACCCATTTCTCTGTGATCAGTCAAGGGGAGAAGATAAAGACTTTGCATTTTGAGCACAAGGATGGGAAAAAAAGAAAGAAAAGCAGCAGAAGAATCTCTAAATGTTTTGCTCCACCCTCAGAATTCTTTATTTTATTCTGCTCAAAATGAAAAGCTCAGCTCTTGTGAGACTAAAGCTTATGGCTAAATGCTGTTTCTTTTAATTGAAGGTAAACTTTGTCTTGCTTATGTGTGAAGGCCTGTTATACAGAAAACAGAAAAACTTGACCCAGAACACAAGAGCAAAATTGCACAAGAACCTTAAAAAGACCAGTATGTGAGTTGGGAGAAGAGGAAGACCTTGTAATTTGAAAGAAAATAATACAGACACTTATGCGATGCAGAGCAACTACAGCACCATTAGCATAACAGTGAAGAAAAGATTGAAGTAAAGTGTACTATTGATCATTCAGGCTGTTTAGGAATCTTTGGGATTGACCTGCAACATGGGAAAGTTCAAACACTTTTGTGGAATCTGGGAGAGCTCAGCACCTTGAAGGTTCATGCTTATTGGTATGAGGTTGGAAGGGAAACATGACATTAGAAGAATCAGTTATGTGTTTGTGTCTATACATTTGTTTGTGTATATTTTATGTTCTTTGTGTATATTTTATGTTCTTTGTGTTTTATGCTTCCATCTCTTTGATGCCTTTGATTCTTTAAATCAATGATGAAGATTAGATGTTCCAAGAGGGTAAATCTAAACTAATTTTATAATTCATGTACATTAAAAGACTTATGACACAAAACCTGTGGGAGAAGTTAGAAAGGAATTATTGTAAAATTAGTGTTTAATTTCTCTGGTGCTCTATAAACATTACAGTAATGCTGCTCATGTTTTCAGACCCTGAACTCCCTATCTCCCCATAATTCTGTTCCTGGACGGCTATATACAGTAATTTTCAAATACAGCAGATTACATTACAGGTTTTGAAACATGAAATAGTCCAAGAATACAGGGCAAGTTGTCACTGAGGCCAATATAGACAATCCTACTCAGCTGAGGATAAAACCCTTGGGAGAGATCGCTGTATTAATTTCCATTCATAGCCTAAGGAAAGAATCCAAATCAGCAGAGGAAAAATGTTCGATGTCTTCATCTTTAGTGTTATCTTATTCCCATGTATTTTCAACCCATGTTTTCACAAAATGTCTCTAGCTGTATCTATTCAGTCTTGGAGACCACTGATTCTTGGTTTCTCTCTCTCCATCAGTTCTTGAACTATGCTCAAGAAGCATTACAGACAGTAGGAGAGCAGGGAGGAATTAAGCTTGTTCACCAAGCCAGTTTTCTCAGGTTCACACAGCTCTGCACAGACATGATTCTGAGGTTCATGACAGACGTTTTTGAAGAATGTGTCATTGCAGGCTCTCCATACATTGTTCCTCCCTTCCTGTCACACTGAGTACTCTCTGAAGAACTCTCAGAGTATTTGTTCTGCACAATGCTTAATAGCATTCCCAGACAGCCTTTACAGAGCTACAGCTACAGGCCACCCATCTTGTTTAAAGTGCTTTAACAATTCCTGAAGATTTTGGTTTCAAAAGTTTTGAACCCATTCATTAAAGGTCTCTATGGTTTTTGCTAAAGAATTGTACCAAAGAAGAAAATATCTTTTGTTTGAAGAAACGTGAATATTTGGATTTTTTTTTTTTTTTTACCAGCAACTGCCAGAACAGTGCCATTGTCTCTGACCCTTATAAAGAACAGGCTGAATGCTGCCAACTAGGAATGCTCAGGGAAAACATTCAATGTGACAGTAGGGAGGGGAGAAGGGTGCACATACCTGATTTGTGGTATAGAGCTGTCAGCAAAGGACTTCCAGTAAAAAGATGTCCCTCTTTTACAGGCTTTTCAAATTTTGAAGATTATGCATGGACAAGTATGGGGGGGAAATGCTCCTAGCTAGTTTCAGAAAGTTCAGTCAAATGGTTGAACAGATCACTGGGATGGTCCAGCTATTATGCAGCAGTCTGGCACATACAATCAGGGAAAAAACAGCTTTCTCGCCAGTGGCTGAATTCAACATAAAAATATGTCCAGATCTCTGTACTGTGCCAACTTAGACTATTTCCAGCATGCAGTTTTGAAGTAGTAATGTTAAACCATTGAAATTGCACCTTGCTTTGCATCTTCTAAACTTTCTTTTTATTCTAAATAAGGAAAAGTTTGTTTCCTGAAAGAAACCCTATTTTTTTCACTCATTTCTATATGACATGATAGAAGTGAAAAAATGCAATCATTTTAGCCTTTTGAAGAATGGGTGAGTATGCAATTTGGGCTTATTCAATATGAATCACTTAGTAAAACCAAGGCACTAACTGAAGAGTGAGTTATGAATACTCTTAATGTGTGTTCTTTTCTTATAGATTACCAAGGTATGGACTACCTGAACCAGACCAAAACTACAGTAAATATTGCTCAAATGCCTGACTTCAAGTGGAACCTGAGACACAAAATTAAGGCAGTTGCCTGTCTTCTGAAATACATTGCCATGGATTCTCACTGAGCTAAAAGCCCCAGGATCTGGTGGAGGCCGTAAAAAGCTAAAAAGCCAAATCTGCCAGACAGAAGATTAACAAAACAGGAAATTAACAAAAAAGATCTACTTTGTCTGAAGTTCAAACACAATTTATTCTACTAAGTGAAATGGTGTAGTCAAAGAAATACTTGTCAACAACGTTGAGGCTTGTGATTTATGGACTAGTTGTCATGTAATACAAGATGGGAGCTTTAAAATTATGCCAGGTGTAGTAGTAATTTTAAAAGTTAAAAATAATTAAGATAATTCAGTTTGAAGAGTATCATAATCTAATGTACAC